>NC_045148.1:10768182-11368182 GCF_008831285.2 Nymphaea colorata | reverse complement strand
GGTATTTCCCATATTACCAAACACCATGCACTGCACATTCACAGCAGTTCCTCTCAATCCATGTATCTGGTTGATGCTTCTGTATTTAATTGCTCTAGGGCTGTCCCATGAATTAAAAACAGCCAAAATAGCCAAATATAGTTGTCTTTTCGGATCTGCAAATTGGAAATACAACCCAAAAGGAAAACTGTCATTCCAAAATGAAGGTTGATATTTAACATTTAATTAGAATATTTTTCCACGAATGCCCGCATAGTTTCTGTCTAATGAGAAATTCATCATATTCCTTGATTCAAGAAATACAACTACTTTCATGTTAGGAAAAAAGAAAAGGGGGCACATTTGAACTGATGCACATTTTAGGTACTTCACAAGGGTCCACTACTTGCAATCTAAAATATGTCTACAAGGTAAATTTGAGGAACAATAACCGACAGGATTATATCCTAGACATAGCTGAAAAGCCTGCACAAATCAATCTATCCCTTCTGTAAATCAGATGATGTTCATATGAGGAACTTTTTCTCCTTTTCTCATTAAATAGATTAACAAATTACATTATCGAGATGGGATTCCACTACAGCATCTATCTTATATCAAACCAATGGTGTATGATGCAAGATATTGTTGTTTTTCCTTCTCCTGAAGGCTTAAGACTGTATTTCTTGCATATCCTGATCCATGAAACTCATTAGATCTATACAACAAAAGGCAGCCAGACAGCACTTGAATTTTCGTCATTTTCTTGCCTGCGTTTCCACTCATTTTTCATATCTCAGAATCAGCATTCCTCAATGACTTCACCATCCTTCTTCTGACCCAACTTCTATCACTTTACTGCCAATTCTTTCCTTGTTCACTCCTGCAATTACTTTGAAACAGGTGACAACATCCACCTGAACAACTATTTATCTAAACAAGAACCTTACGTCCTGCTTGTCTAAAGGCCTTTGTGGGAATGAAAATTATTGTCAGGAGAAAAACTAATGGATGACTAAGTTAGGAGAAATAAGACTTGGTGTCTTCGAAAATCCTTGCTGGTCAGGCATTGAATATATGAAGATATTCAGCTAAATTTTTCTTTGATGCATGTAAACTCCATCAACAAGACAAACTACTGTAGCAAATGAGACATGAGCAATACATAGAACCTACTTCTATCACTCAACAACATAATACTAATAACAATAGTAATAGCAATAGCAATAACAATAACAATAACAATAATAATAATAATAATCCAATAATAACAAGACAAGAAAGATTGCTAGAAGTGTTTGAATACCTGAGGGGAACTGTTCGCCTCTAGCATCAAGATACACCTTTTTGTACCTTGTAACTATGTCTTTAAGATCAGAAGCTGTCAACTCAGTATCAAGGCTTATACCTTTTTCAGATTTGATCTTCTCTAGTTCTGCCTCAAACAAGGAGTGAGGAATCCCGAGTACCTTCAATGACGAACATAGAGAAAATTTAGTATAACCAATTTTAGGTAAGCATGCTTAAAATGGACTAATATCATCATCATAGCCTAGCATATTCTTAAACTGCATGTTCATGAATCAGACAGTAAAGCACCAAATCATGTGTAAAGAAGAAGGAGAATTTCTTCAATCAGCATACCACATCACCAAACATGTCAAGGAAGCGTCTGTATGAGTCATATGCAAAGCGTTCACCACTTTTTGCAGCCAATCCATCAACGACATCATCGTTAAGGCCAAGATTCAGCACTGTGTCCATCATACCAGGCATGGAGATCTAGATGGATGGAGTATTCAAAAACCAATTCAGTATTGGAATATAAAACAACCAAAGAGATCCATGCATAGTGTGGTAAAATAATTGTCCTTAATTAACACAACAAGTTACATTTTTGCTAAGCAATTGAACTATTGCACATCGTTATTTTTGTTGCCAGTCATGCTTACAAGAGAAAACCTAAATGAGATGAGATCTCATGTGCCTTGTCTCTTTATAAACCTATATGCAGATAAAATTACAAAATTGAGCTTATACATGGTGTTTTAGTCCATTCTTAAACAGTGTCCAAGGCCTACTAGCTGTGATAATAATCATTTCAAGAGTGACAGATCAATGACAGACTTATGCAAGCACTTATGCATTTTATGCATGCAATTGATCATAATAAATCTTTTGGAACTACAGTAGTAAATCTGTTACTCAATTGCCCTTACAACCAACGCCTTGTTCAATCAAATCATAGGTGTTACATTTGAACCACAATTCTCAACTTTACGTCTTCAAAAGCTCACTGGTAAAGCCTGTTATGAGCTACGAGGATGCATGCTTGCACAAACATGGGAGATTGATCTTCCAGTCTAAGGGAATCATCTTTCGGAAACAGATGTGAGCTTCCAATATTTAATTGATGAGACTCAGCTTATTAGAAGTGCTATAAGAGTTAAGTTCATGTTTGAGCTTACCGCAGCTCCTGAGCGAACTGACAGGAGTAATGGCTTCACAGGATCGCCAAGGGAAGCACCCATATCCATTTCAATTGTTTGCAGGCCCTCCATTACTTCATCCCATAAACCTTCTGGAAGTTTCTTCCCATTTTCTTGATATTCTTGACAAGCTTCAGTTGAAATTGTAAGTCCTGGAGGAACTGATAAACCTATGCTTGCCATTTCAGCAAGATTTGCACCTTTTCCTCCCAACTAGGAAGGGAAAAAAACAAAGGACATGGAATCCAATAAGTCCGACTTTCTAATAGTTGAGAGAACAAAAAAAAACGTTGTGCTAATAGTAGATATTTATGCATCAAATTGCAATTTTTTCTCCATAAGAAATAAATAATAATGAGATTTTCCTTTTTCATAAAAGGTCTCAGATGCAAAATCACATACTATCTGTAGGAAGAATAACTTAACCACGTTCATAGAACCACATTTGTCTCATAAATAATAGTGCTTCTGCTAGAACAGCAGAAACATGATTTTGAAAAATTTAACATCCTTTAAGAAAAGTGAAACTTGAGAAAATAATAAATGATAACAACAAAGGTTCACCAAGGGGCAACCACATGGTGTTGAAACTGATATACCCAGGAATCAGTACAATCACAAGAACTTTTCCACAAATGTGGGTAAAATAAAGGCTTAGACAAGCGACATTGTTTAATGGAGTGCCTTTAGAAGAAGGATGAAATCCAGTATTTTATAAATGTGAATATAGAAAAAGCAATAATGTAAAGCAACTCACCAAGGACTTCATGCTCATATTGCCTTCACTCCTTCCTTTGCCAAAGGTGAAAACTCTCTGGACACAAAAGGAAGCACTTGAATTTATGCTGCAAGCATGAATTTGATCCCATAAAACAATTCCAGAAGCCATACCTTTGTCTTCTGAATTTGGGTAGCAACAGCATGGACAGTGCTGGCACTCCAGCTCTGGTATGATTTTTTTTGTGTCGAGTCCAAACCATTCTTCTGACCATGATGTAGTGTTGCCTGTGCACATATGCCATGACTTTGAGATACACCGGGCCCATGCGGGGCTTGTACAGTGAGTTGCTTCACTTTATTAGTACCAATTTCATTTAAACATGTGTCCTTTAGCAGCCTGTCAGAACCTTGTGTGAAACTGCTCTTTGATGCAGTAGGCATATCGTCCTAATTCCAATAAGGAGAAGGCGAATAAGTGTCATTGTCCAAATGTTGGAAATTAGCATGAGGGTGGTGGGGGGGGGGGGGGGGGGGGGGGTCGAGAGAGAGAGATGTTGAGTGCATCTGATGCATAACCTCTTGACAGCTATTTTGATTTGAGCATACACCAGTCAAGTGCAAGCCACCCCACTTGCTTCCTTTTTTAATCAAATATTTCATATCAAACAAACAAATTAAATCCATGGGTTCCAATCATGTTCAACCAAAATTCCATAAATGTGAAGTATTGGAGAAAGTCAATATCGCACTGAACTATAATACCTCCGTAGTTCTAAAAGGATTCACCAAATTAATGGGAAAAAGCATGTTCATCAGTAGAGAAAGACTGGTATTTTTCCTTCCAACATCATTAATAGCTCCAAAAACTGCAAAATCATATCTTTGAAACTTACATCCTTTTTTGTAAAACAGATCCTTGACTTGAAATTTTCTTAACTACAGTTGACGTGTCAATTTTTAGAGATGTACTGTATACAGAGAGAGATTTCTAGACAACACTTCTTCAGCTACTTAGGTAAGAAGCATCATATCACCCACAGCAAGCAGAAGCATCAAATTCACGTGCAAAGCAGATGGCAGTTCATACCTGTTGAAAGTTCAATGATGAATGAAAAACTTCCTTTCGAGGATATCCAAAAAGAAATTCCAGAGAAATTGTTTCATCTTCGGAAGTTTTTACCATTTCCAAATTCCAGAACCAACCTCTCGGTGTATTTTAATACCGAATGCATTCTAATGACTCAAATGCAAGGGCAAATATCATTATAAAGGATGCATTTGTATTACTAGTCATGCCACCCTTGTATGAGTTAACGTAAGTTCCTCACCCATGGTTTACTTGAAATGCAAATCCTGCCCCTGATATAAAGTCCTCAAATTATCCCTGGGGATCACCAGTGAAGCATTGACAAGGCTAACCCGAGCAGGGATGGAAAGACCATCACAGATGCCCATAAAGGCAACTCTCGGTGTCAATGGGCGTGGATGATAAAGCAGTTAGGTATGTCCCAAGTCCCAACCACTGGAAACGGAATCACATTACGTAAATCTAATGAAGTGATCCGTGATCCAGTGCAGTTTACTTCTGCAAGACAGCTAAAGGAATGGCTTGTCTCCTACCGACAGGAAAGGAAGAATATGCGGATTTGAAACAATAAAACAAGGTCACCCTTAAATCCTCCGGATTTGTTCTTCGTAAGAGATTAACACAATGGAGGCTGCTTCCATGAACACCTAGAGACTCAATACTAGACCTCAAATTGCAAGACAATCACACCGAAGTTATTTATTAAAAAAAAAGATAGCTAACCAAAATTAAGAACAGAAACCTTGGGCAATAAAGGTTTTTCTAACATGATTGCGACGCAAGCTTGAGTTATTGGCGAGAAATGAAGCACCGTCCACCGGATGAAACTCTAATTCTCCCCTTTCCCTATGCTTCCTTATCCATGCACTTGCTGTAGCGAGTAAGCTACACCTGGATGATATAACCAAGAGAAAGGAGTTCGGTTTTTAAGAGTCGCCCACTCTGACCAATCCCCATCGATTCAGGAGAGGATTAAGGAAGACGGCGTAGAATGTAACAATTCTTGCCCTCCTCCTCTACTTGTTCTCAGACGCGTTTCCCGCGCGATCGCGTGGCGGGAGGGGCCGAGCCCTTTCAAACCGTCACTTGTGTAACGGTCGGGGGGCTTGTTCTAAAAGAGATCCGAATATCCTTTACGGGCTTGGCGGACAGGACCCAAAAGTTTCGACAAGAATCGGATCCAGATCCGGTTCATTTTATGTTTGTTGTATGGCCACAGGACCTCGATCCAATAAACTCGACTGAGGCCTTAACCTGAAATTAAAGGTGTAGGTAGGTCCGAAAGGTTTGATTCTGATCCAAATTAAGCACCCCAAGTTTTTAGCCGATCTGGATCTGATTCTTTCACAGTTAGAGAAAGTCAAAATTTTTATTTGTTTCGAAAAATACAATAGGCGAAAGGTTTTGTTGTCATGGGACCATACGGTTGGGCCAGCGGCTAATAGTACCAGGATAGTTGTCAGCTGAATCTCCTAAAAAGAATTAGAGCCTCAAGATTCTTATTTGAGACACCAAGTCTTTCTCAGATCCTGATTTACGAGAGCTTTCAACTCCCATCTTGAAAATGTGTTCTTAGATTTCATTAATAATGGACCTTTCTTTTATTAAGCACTAGTTCTCAATAAAATTCAACTCTAAAATTTTAATTAACCACTAAAACATACTTAACTTCAAAACTTGGGGGGCGTGTGTGTATACATATATACATGCACACACAAACAAACACAGAGACATAAATGTAAAGGTGAAGTATGAGAATTAATGAAACACAAAAACTCATAAGCATCATGACGGATGAAGTGAATCGCAGGGCTCATATATAAACATGTTAAAAGTACTTTTAAAACCAAACAAACACTTAGCATAAAAACATGTAAATCATTAGATCTATTATTCCTAGTGGTTCTCTCATATTTTGTTCAAATTAGTCTCCGATACATATCTGGTCATACTGGAGATCCTGATTCACCCACCAACTCCGCTGTCACACATTCATTATCTTTAACTAAGTTATTAAGAACAAAGTTTCACTTCATTGGGCGTTCCTGGATACTATGCAGGAGGGACCCATCAAAAATATTAAAAAAATACAAAGAAAGTTATTAACTTGGCAATTTTATTTTTTCAATATGCATCTTTCTTTTGACTGAGAAGGTGGAGCAGAAGTTAGCAAGCCGACTCCAACACTCAAGTTGGAAACCCAAAAGGCAGCCATCAATTTGTCTTCAGACGTCAGCTCTGCTGCCATTTCTTTCATATCCAGAAAGCTAGGATCAACATGCTAAAATGTTCTTTTAAGTGACGTCATCAACCACAACGCAAGTTTTCCTTTTTCAGCAAACATAAGCACTAACATAAACCAAACAAATTTTTTCGGCAAGAATACTTTATTAGTGAAAAATTCAAGTTTTACAGTTAATGAAACTTAAAGTGGAAAATTGGCATAGAACTATAAAATTTTTAAAGATTTTTCACACCCCAGTATATAATCGATTAAACATAATTTGATCAAGATTATATACTTAATTTCTACCATATGCAGCATGAAGGCTCCCATCTAGGATCATGCTACTCTCACTAGCTTGTCCTCATTATTATTCGATGGCATTTCATCTGCTTGGAGCAAGCACATCCACACACATATATGTGTGCGCGCATGATGATGAAGTGAGACAAATGCTCATATGACATGAAGTTATCGTTCCTGCTCCAGAGAGGCTTCAACTCTGAGTTTTCCAGAAAAAAAAAATCTCATTTTCATTTCCGACTTCCATGTCAGGATTTCTGGATAATCTGTTCAAGCTGGTGTATATCAAGAAAATTGGCCGAGTGTCGGTGGACTTGATCATTTAGACCTGCCGCCTGAATCGAGCTGCAAAACTTTTAGTGAAGAACAAAAACCGCCGGTGATCAAGGAACCTTCTTCATCTATCAAGATAATCTTTCACATTATTGCTTGCCAAAATTTCTTTGAAAGGAAAAGGGAAAACAGGGGAGAGACTGACACGAAGCAAAACAATCTAAGCACGGAGCAATCGAAGATCATTACTTCGCTGAAACTTTATACACAAGCGTCGTCATACCTTCTGTGATCAGACCAGCAATCGGGGCAATTCTGCCCGGAAATTTCTCCGGCTGGGATCCTTCCTGGAAAATTCTGAACCAGAAAATCGCGACCAAGTGATGAAATGCTGTCCAAACGTTCAAGAAACGAGTGTGATCACCAATTCCTCGACTGGAACCCGCCTTATATACGATCGCCCTTCGGCTCGATTACGATACTACCCTTTCTTTCTTCCAATATTCACCATCCTCGACTCCTCAATTCGTGGCAATTTTTTTATAGTTTTTAGAAAACGGTGGGCGCTGGGGACATCTAAAACTCCGTGGTGCTGAGTCACTTATCTGTCCATTACGTCCACGTGAAATTACCAAATTACCCTTTACAAAGTACAGAAAAAAAAAAAAAACAAACTCTAACGCAGCACAAAAAGTTTTTGTGTTATATAAGCAGGAATGTCAATAGTTTCGATTAAAATTAATTGTATCAACACAAAAAGAGAGACAAAAACCTTGTTTAATCAAGTACTTTGCAGCCACCAATATAATAATTTAAGGTATAATTTGATTAGCGGGAAGCAATCAGGTATAAAACAAAGTAAAGAGCTGAAAAATCCGCAAAAAAGGTACATACACCAAGGGTGCCTCCTTAAGCAAAGGAATGCTTACTTATCATATTCTTTCCACAGAGCTAGTAGCTCCAAAATGCTACCTTGGCCCTGTAGGATGCAATGCTACAAAAAAAAAAAGTTCACGTGGTCGGACGTCGGTGCGCGATTCTCGTTTCTCGAGATGTTGCTGGTTTTAAATTGCAAAACTTGGATTGTTTTTTAGATCAGTTCTTAATTTGCGACATGGATCGATTGAGATGACTTCGTATTTAGTTATGTTGTAGTAATTATGGGGAATGGGGAGCCTTCAGACCTCTTTTTAAAAGCGGCGGTAGATTGTCAACCTTCTGCTCACTCGAAAGACTAGACTAGATGGAGAGCTTTCATGTATGATTTTAGTGCTTGTTCAAGTGTACTAAACAACTTTCACTGTTTCCCTCCACGCGAAATTGAGATGGAAGGTCACTGATGACGCCAAGAAACTCACCTTCCTCGCTAAGGACAAGATCTTGATCTTGGCTGTCCTAACCAAGACCCAGAGTGGGACCTCATAGTAGGTGACCGTGATGCACCATTATTCCTCTTTAGCTGCGGTTTAATAAATATGTATGTTGCCAAAATCTCTCATAATCTTATCTCATTTTCCCCGTGAAGGAATCAATTGATGACGAAACTATTGGGCCAAAGTTCAAAGGAATCAGGAGATATCCCATTCTTTTATTGAGAAATATGTTGGTTTGGCATTGAAAACTTATAAAGTATGTGAAACTAATATATTTATACGCGTATTATTAGGATAGCATATGATAAAGACTATGAGTATATTCCTACCATATTAGTCCATGCAGAATTAACGAAGTAAAATACGGGACAAGGTATCAAAGCCACGTCGGAAGAGGACAAGAGTCCAATGGAATCTATTCTACAAAAAAAATCTTTAACCAAGGGCATTATTTAATCTCTCAATGTTGTTTGTTTGAGTTGGTGGCCGGTCTATGTTTTCCGTAGCATGGGACACATTATGCACATCATGAATGTGCAAGGGCACACTTGCAGCTCCAACTTGCATTATTGTATAAAATCATCAATCTCTGTACGTAAACTGTTAGTGTCATCATCTCACTCCAACAAGTTGATCTCGACAGCCATGCTATTTGTTATAGATACACAAGAGATCCGGTAACTTCGCCGATTCAACTGGCCGGATTCCGGCGAACTTCAACAAAGCCCACCGGGCAGCTTGCACGTACTCGGCCTGTTTTAGAAGCAACTGGTTCTGTAATTAGGGCTGCAAACGAGACGAGTCTACGACAGCAAAATATGCCTTGGAGGTCTGATCTGGTAGGTGAGAAGTTACCACCCAAGAACATACCAACCATCATCAGAGTGTTCAATGAAACCCACATTAGCTCAAATGAACTTATCATGTTGACAAAAATAACATTATCATGAAGCTTAGGGTGTTGGTGGACAAGACTTGATCTAACTGGATCTTCATCTCAAGTCTAGATGCCTCTCATTGCTTAATAATTCAATGAAGGACAAAGGATCGGACTATTTAGTGAGCCCAGTTGTGAGATGCCAACTCAAATGAATTCAAATCAATCCTACTAAAGCAACATCATTGAGAAGCTTTTGTCAAGTTGCACCACAAGAGTTGATTCAGGATATTATTCATCTCAATGCCCTACACAACTTAATTAAAAAAAAAAAAAAAAAAACAAGGGCCATGCCAATGGAAAGCTTATGGCATGGAGTTGGTATGTGAGATTCGATCCGGGATCTTCATCTCAGGGACTCAATGCCCGAAACAACTTAGGGTAGTTTGGTTGAAAGGACGTTCTGTGACTGTCTCATGAATCAGATCAAAGACAAAAAAACACTAAATTGGTCGGCCGGTATTGATCAAAATGAAGAACTCAAACTAAAAACGATTTGCTAAAACAAAGGGCGGAGTTGGTACTTAGAACTTCATCCAGGATCTTCATCTCAATGCGCTTCACAACTTTGTTTCTTATCGAGGTTCGCTCTCGGCCCACGATTTTTGGTTGTAGAAGAAGTTAAAGAACTACAACATGATGTAAAATATCTGCCCATGACAGAAGCAAGTTGAGGAAAAGGATAAGCTTAGAGGAATACAGAAAAAAACAAAAACGATAGTCGGTTACTTCCATTTTCGTTTTTCTTCGCTTTCTTCACTCCCAACTATACCACTATAGCATGGTTTTGTCTTTGTGTCCTTAATTAGCCCCCTTTTAGAGCGGGCAACCCAAGTGGATCCACAGCTGGGCTAGGTTCTTCGTATGATGGGACATATCTTGGCTTGTCAAACTAGTCGAAGTTCATCTCCTACTTAACCAAGGCGCGGTTCAATGACCATGGAGCCTTTGATTACTCTAGTGAAATCGAATGTGACTTTAAAATTTATGCTTCTTAGTTCAAACATAAGATCAAGATCAAGTAATAAAGTTTCCAAAGAGGTTAACATAGATTTTTCTTGATTTTATATATATATATATATATATATATAGAGAGAGAGAGAGAGAGAGAGAAAGAGAGGGAGAGAGATTTCCAGTTGGCCTAGATTTTTTGGTGCCGCTTCTGCATGTTTATCTGTAGAAACAGAGATCGACACAGATTGGCATGCAGAAGTTGTAACCAAAAGATCTACGACGACCTCTTGGAAGCTTTATATTTAATATATATACGCATGCAGAGTGTCCAACAAGTTACCATGGCTTTTTGTGCCGTACTTGTGCATATATCTATGGCCATCCATCACCCTTTCTTTCTCTCTCTCCCTCAGTTGGAGTACAGTGGGGATAAGCGCAGGCCGCCAAGCTTTTGAAGGACAACACGATTGAAGAGCTTGTGCAAGAGATTGACAAGGTGAAGGCCCTTGAGTCAGGATCTTGAATTACACGCTTCTCCTCTCTATAACACTTACTTCACCGCAAGCGGTTTACGCTTGGTTTAAAACTTACGTGATCAAGTTTCTCGCTAGCTTTACGATTTATTCGATTTGGAGGTCAACGTATTATGATCTGATCGCTTTCAGGCGCCTTTTTTCGCCTTCTCAAGGGAGACGGGCTGCGGCGGATGTCCGTTAAATTAAATTTGAAGGGAGTTTTTAAAGGTTTGATATCGTTATGATGATTCTACAAGTGAAGGGTCCTTGACCGCAAACATCGGTGCGTTGGTGTCTTTTCTTTGACGGTGACGAAGGCTAAGGCGATGACGGGTCCCATGCCCATGCAGGTTAAGTATGTTGCTGTTCGGGAAGAAGCATTATCTGAATCCCACGTGGAGTAAGGATAAGCACATATGACTCATCGCCCAGCCCCAAACTCATCCGTCCACAGGTTAAGTTACCCGGACATGGTTAAACGGCCGCTGTATTCATATCGACACGCGGACACGGCTGAGGTGACACACCGTTAGGCCTGCATGCAGCCCGTTTTTTTTTTTCTTGAAGATTTTTTTGTGAAGTTGTGCTTGTGATTTTTTTTTTTTTAAATCTTACATATTTTTTTTAAGTATTTTCATATATATATATATATATATATTACCTTAAAAACTCTGGGCAGGTTACCGTTGACTTATTTAGAAACTTTGGGCAGTCCATTGAGTGTTTCCTTAAAAACTCATGATGCATCGACTACGGTTTATAAGATGTTAGGAAAGAAAATATTAAGAGATTTAAGTAAGTTACCGGATGGAGATGAAGATAACGGGTCAGGACTGGATAGTTAAGGAGGCGGGGCTTGAACCGTAAAAATTATTGATTTGGATTTAATAGCTGGACATAGTATTCTTGTGTATCCGGTGGATTTCGCAAGGCTTGACCCACAGACACTTGCCGTTGGTGGAGAAAGAAGGTGTTATAGCTAAAGTTTCAGATTTAGCTCATATCAAATCAGATTTTTAGTTGGATTTGACACATATCGGATTAATAAAATGCTACTTAAAATATTGAGATCCAAATCTGCAAACTTTTTTTTTTTTTGTTTTACTGGTTCCAACTTTTTCAAGTTTTGAGCAAAGCCAAAGTTCTTGCTCCCATTCCTAAAGCGCTCCCTCTCTTTCTCTTTCTCTTTTGATGGTGTCGTTTCGTCCTTCCATTCTCTCTTCATTCTTCTTATTTCGTTTTTTTGTGAATTGTATTGTATATATTTTTTTTTTGCTTCTGTCTTATGATTTGTTAGTATAATTAAGGGACATATTGTCTCCAAATTTTTGTAACTAGAGAACTTCTTGTCTCCAAATTTTGATATATGCTTTTACGTTTGCTTTCCCTGACCCATTTGTCTGCTCGTTAGACTAAAGAAGACCGACAGACGCAAATGGGCAACTTAATTGTAAAAACAAAGTGATTTAAACTCCCTTTGGTTCGGTTTTTTGGACGCTTGCTAATAAAGTAATGGCTGTTATATTGGAAAGTTTAAATGCAAATGTGCTGTAGATTTCATGCTGGCCAGGCTGCCATCCAGCACCCAAGAGCACTATTTGGAAAATAAATTTGACCAGCCATCAATGATGTTTGGCCATGAAAATTTTAAAAAAATGCGACTATCTCATCCTTTTTCGAAAAATCTTACAAGAATCATTACCAAATTTTGATAAAATAATGGAAACATGTATAAGTTTTGATTTCTTTCCTTTTAACTATTTTGATTATATAAAGGGTTTCCAAGGGGTTAGGTGCAAACATCTTGGGTAGCAGCTCATTAGGTGACCAATATTTATTTCGAGTATCAGGGGTATCAACCCACCGATATTTATTTTGAGTATCAAGGGTATCAACCCACGAGAAAGGGAGAAGTACTAATAAGCAAGTTAAAGTGTCGATGCATCTAAAGCAGGTCTTGTACCCTAGAAGGTTAAGAAGTTATTTGGCTTTGTGCTGACTCACCCGAATTATATAAGAAGCATAAAATAGTTTATATGTTGTAGCTTCTAACACCCGAATATGTTATTAGTTTAGGGTGAAAGTGGAACAAAAAAACGCCCATATAAAATGACAGAAATGTCCATCTGATTTAACCATAGGAACATAGCTTCCCGTGTTGGACCTATATGAAATGACAAAAATACTCATTGAATTAAGCCAATAGAACACAACGTCCCGTGCTAGCAACATAACACTGTAAAGAACAGTTTTGCCAAATGGAAAAAGAACCGAAGGGGGTGTTTGGACGACACTCTCAAAAACTTGGTTTTCTTAAAACCTGGCTTTATTACAACCTAGTTTTTAAATGAGTTTTTTAAACCTGGTTTGCTTGTTTGGATGAAGGCAAAAGTCAGGTCATCATTTTTCAAAACCGGGTTTGTGTTTGCATGACAAAAAATGAGTTTTTGAGGATAATTGTAAAAGAAAAAAAAAAAGAACCAGTTCTTTGTTATAGCTACAAAGTTAAGAGCATTCTCAAATATAAATTTCATTATCTACAGTCTTAACAAATTGGACAGCCTTATACCTGAGGAGGTCCAAGTTTTTAATCGTCATATCAAAACTCAGTTTTGTGAAAACTAGGTTAACAAAAAACCGAGTTTTCATGTCATCGAAACACCACCAAAACTTGGTTTTAGAGGTTTTGAGGGTGTCATCCAAACAGCCCTTAAGTGGGTTATTGTTATATCACTAAATTTGAATGCACTTTTGTAATTTTTTTAATTTCTTGTAACAATAAAAAGGTTGTGTTTTTTTAAACAATTGTTTCAACGTTTCTTGCCAAAAGGAGTTTGAAAGATAATGTTTTCAAAAAGAAAAAGTTGTAAGAAATTGGGTATCGAAGTTCCTTTCCTTTAAAATATTTCTCATCTTGCCTCTAAGTGGTTCAAGGAAAGGCTGGAGTTGCACGCAACGAGTTCAGCTTAAGGCCTTAAAATGAACACATCACGAACACGAGCTCGAGCCAAGGCCTTAAAATGAACACATCACGAACACGAGCTCGAGCCAAGCTTAAAATGAGCCTACTGCCTACACCAGCCCGTCTTGGCTTGCTTTAGAGCCAACATGTATTAACTAAATCGACTTGACCTGCTTTAGCGACAACAGTCCCAATCACTACTTATTTTAAGACGGGGAGAGAGAAAGTGGCGCCGCTGATGATTTCTTTTCTCATTGAATAAGAAAGAAACCCTACAAAGTGGGCGGTCAGTCAATTAGGTGAAAAATAAATTTTAGGTAAGCCACTACCGTCACTCATGTCTTAAAATAACAGTCTCTAAAAAATTAATTATGAAATGACAAGTTCGAGACTTGATTTAGTCTGTATTGTTTAACTACATCTTGATTAGCAATGTTCATTAATCTAACAATTCAGTCAGGTGAGCGCTCATTGCCGTTGGTAGAAACTTTGCAAGAAAAAACTTACGTGTGCTTGTAAATATAATATATGTTTTTTAAAAGGCAAAATAATAAATTTTCAGTAACATAAAAGTTGGCTTGTTGGAACTGAAACTCAGGGATGTTTCCAATGAAGCACAAAAAAAAATATGTTTTTGGAATTTTTTCAAAGGGTAGCTGAAAATAAAACATCTTTTAATTACTGTAAAAAAAGTAATATATATATATATATATATCGACATCATCCAGCATAAGGGCCTGTCGATATTTTCTGTGACGCACTATCTTTGTTTTAAACTTTATATAATACTTAAAATGATTTTATCGTTTACGATGGACAAATGATTGAAGAGGTGATCAAAATGACGATCTTTCCATTTAACTTTTTATTAAAATAGAACGATTTTTATAATCATTTACACGTTTGAAAACTTTACCTCTTCATAAATCTTGAAATTGTCGGTGGTTGAGGCATTTAGCCGTAGGGTTCCAAAATCCCGTGATCCCGTCATCTGCACTGATCGGGTTTATAATTATGACATTTGTTTAAGACCATTTTATCGGAACCTACGTGATGCCATGCATATTTTAAAAGCACAAAAACTCCGTTTGCAGTGCATAGGTTTTCACGTGTAGTTGATTCATCTGTACCTTAGAGGGAGGATTTGTTGATTCCTTGCTCGGAAGAATCAACGGCCTCACACACTTCCATGTATGCATCGGACCATGAAGGTCATTGATCATATCATATATGTAATAGTTTTGTACAAACGTATTTTAGTTGAGAATGAAACCGTCGTGGAAAACATTGAAGGGTTGCCATCAAAAGTGTTTCATATAAAATTGGATGCATCATTTATCAGATGGCAGATAGTACGAAAGATCGTCAATCAATGATGATTTTGGAAGAATGATTAAAGATGTTGGAACATCCACTGTATTAAAGATGCAATACATTTAGGTAGATGAGTTTTTTAATACGATTGTTTTATATTTGGAAGAATGATTAAAGATGTTGAACATCCACTGTATTCAAGATGCAATAGATTTATGTAGATGAGTTTCTTAATACGATTGTTTTATATAAAAAATTTATGCGGGTGGATCTATAAAACCTTTGGTCTGTTGCTTGATTTGTTAATTGATGCATTTTCAACAAAAGTAGAACTGTTGAAGTCAGTTTATGTGGCAAAAAAGATAATTGGAGAGTTGGGGTTTGATTGCTAAAAAATTGATGTGACGCAACGAAAGATACATGTGATAAATATGGCACTTTGCGATGAAAGAATAATGATGATGAACAGAGGAGGTCAAAGGTCAGTAAGCGTCCGATCTTTTTTCCTTACTGCATGGTTAAAGAGAATACTCACAATGACTGAAGTTGTAATACATATGTTATGACATAGTGACCAATGTGTAAATGATGGAGTCCTTAGACACGCAATAGATGGAAGAACTTTGATGAGATGCACCTATCATTTAGGTTTGACGCAAGGAATGTATGCTTGGGATTGGCTAATGATGGATTCAATCCATTTGAAAAGCTAAGTTCAAGCTACAACATATGACCTGTCGTGCTGGTGATATATAATTTGACACCTTAAATGTACATGAAACAACCATATATGTTATTGTCATTAATAATCTTAGGACTAACCGTTCCAAACACAAATGACATGGATGTATGTAAACAACCATTTATTACGGTTGAAGGAATGCGTGTATTTGACTTTCATAGATGACAACATTTTCAAATGTGTGCGGCTTTATTGTAGACCATACATGATATGCGTACATATCAGGTTGGAGTACGAAAAGTCAGAAGCTTGTCTCGTCTGTTATAATGATCCATGTAGTTGCAGACTAAAGCATAACAAGAAGATGTGTTATATGGGTCATCGTCGTTGGCTTCCATTGAGTCATAGAGATTGAAAAAACAAATACATATTTGACGGTATAGTGGAATTAAGACCAACTCCCCAACACATATTGGAGGGCTAGAATTGCTGCACCAGATGATGTTGAATACAGATGTGAGAGACAAACTTAGATATAATTGAGGGGCTGTTTCATGGCCTGAAAATGTGGAATTGAAAATAAATTTCTGGAAATATATTTGCTAGAAAAAATGAATGAAAAAAATCTTTTCTATTCTAATTTGTGTAAGTGATGACTGAGAAATATATTTCCAAAAATATATTTCTGAGTTTGATGGTGTAGAAATATATTTATAGATTTCCAAAAAACTAATTCTTAGTTTGATAATAAGAAAACATTTTTCCAGATTTACAACAATTAGATAAATTACCACACCACAAAGATAAATAACCCTCAGTGAATTCAAATCCCAATGATGGAGATGAAGATGGCGGTGGGGAAGAAGAATTTGCATGTGGCACTACAACAAATGGAGATAAAACAAGTTAAAACATAGATGAATATATTCACCATAGAAATAAGAAACAGCTTCAGCTGAATAAATAGGAGCATTTTGGTAGCTCACACGCATAGCAACTAATACCTCTTGATGAAAAGCTTGCGAAATTGCACAAAGAACAACAATTACAATTATGTAACAACTAACTAAACTCAGGAAATGGGAAGCTACCTTTTCATTATGACAAATTCTCTCAATTCAACAACAAATTAATATTGATAATAAGCAAACTACATAGCCATTAGTCAGCTAACTCAGGACTGCTACAAATTTGTCAGAAATGGTCTCAATACAATGTTACGGGCGAAAATGCTGATAACTTTTAAACACCAACTAGAACAAAAAAAATCAAGTTAAAAGCTTAGTATTTAGCAACAATACCAGACACTTGTATACAGACAAAAAACACAAGAAAAATAAAATTCTATGGGTTTATAGTAGATATACAAAGTCAAGCCTTGATCTCATACATACAAGTGCAACAAGGTCTAATTGGCACCACCTCTAATAACATAAGGCCCATTTCAGTAGGGTCAGTTGCTTGCAGTTCAACCTGGATTCCATCAAGTTCTCTCTTGAACCTATCCTTCGAACTAGCATACAACATCTTGCTAAATCATAGACAGCATATCGGCACTCATCTTGGCAGGCTTGCAGTGAAATCCTCATAGCTTTGGTTTGGCTCCCCAAGTTTCTCAAGAATGACCTGCTTGAGCTTCTCCTCAATCTTGAAAACTATGAAGCGGTAAGTCCGTTTTGCCTTCAACTCTAAGAATTTCAGTTTGCAGTTGTCATTGACTGCCATGCCTGATGCAGCATTGGCCTACATCACCAAAAAGAAAATTGTTCAACATTGGGAATCTTTCTGTTTGCTTATGAAAAAGGACTAGTGTAGTGAATCAGTATAATCAAGAACAAGTTTTCATAGACATTCTCAAAAAACAAATAAAAACTCGAATGTTTATAAATGGTAGAAACAGGGCGACTATGCTCAAAGTTCAAACCCATGTGAGGTATACATGCTAAGGGATCACGACTTAACAGTTCAGGTATTGTTTTCGGAAGGTATACCTATCCATAACCATATGTATAAACAGAAGTGCAAAATCCAATTACCACAGGGTGCCTGAATTTCAGGGGAAGTGCAAAAGTTGAAGCAATTTTATCTCCGTACAGAGGGTTCTTACAAAAAAAAAACACACACAAATCTCTTATTCAACCTTAAGCAGCATCATAACATACACAATGTTCGATGGCGAAACATGTAAGCCAGGAGCCATATAATCAGGCAAAAGGGAACTCATCAAAATAAAAGAAAGAAAAGCAAAAATGACGGAATTCAAAGCATAAAACCAAACCCTTTTGATCAACCTCCTGCCAAAGCCAGGAGCCACACCCCAAAAAGGAAAATAAAAAAAGAAGCATTAACACAAGCTAAACCAAACCCTAAGAGCAGATCGCCATGCAATTCCTAAGATCAACCTCCCGACAGCCTTGAGTCACTCCCATCAAAACTTCATAAGCTATATCTCATATAAACACCGATCGATTAATCAGAAACGGAAACATGTGTAAATCACATTTAAAAAAAGAAGAAACGGAAAAAGCAAAGAGGGAAAAGCGTCTAAGATTCGCTCCACTCAGAAAATTGGACCTGGGGAGAAGAGGGTTCTGCCGATCGGTGTTGTAGAGCAGAGAGCCAGAGTTGTCGAGATTAATGGCGACGCTTTTGGTTGTGTTGGAAGCAAAGTAGTCGATCAAAGACCTGCCATTCTTCAGGCAGGCATAGACTAGGCTCTTCGCCACCGATTCCTCAAGTACTGCCAACATCCTTCCAAGCCGAGCGAGCAATAGAGAGAGAAATAGAAACAAAGACAGAGACAAACGAAGCGCAAGCGAAGAAGAAGAAGAGGGATAAGATCAACAATGGACCAAACAACGGAACTTCTTTGTGGGTTTGAGGACTCGTTCGCTAAGATTCACTCAGCCACCGCAAAGCTACGGTGAGGGTTGAAGCAACAGCGGAGGATGAAGACGACAAGCGGAGCCCGACGCAGAGGAGGAAGACGAGCAGAGCCCGACCCACGATGAGTCTAACAGGCAGAAAAAAAAAACTGGAAACATATTCCCACCTCTCGCGGTGGAATGGAAACATGTTTCGAAATTACAGCGTAACAAACGCCCCCCTGAAAGAAAATTAATATATTTTTTACTCTGTCCATTGACTTTATTTGCCCATGATCTCTTGTTTGTTTGGCTTATGTCAGCAAACGATAGAGCTAAAAAAAAATCTAGGTAAATGGCACGGCAACCTTGAAAAACACTCAATACTTAAAAAAAGCAAAAACCTATTTAAAAACACTCATACGTAAAAATACAAAAAACTATTTAAGTATTTATATATAAATAAAATAAATTTTGACGTTCAGACCCTGCAATTTTTTCTTAAAAACTTATTTAAATAAGATATAAACATTATAATTATTTATAAAAACTATTTTGTTATAAACCTTTATTTTTATGAAAAAAGTTCAATTTTTTATTACCAAAATGACAAGTATTAAAACCTAAAAGTTATCCATTTAATATATGTTTTACGTCAAATTAAATTAGAAAAACATTTTAATATCACATTTAAACGTTCGGGTTTTTATCCTGATGGTTTGTTTTCCACCACCACCGGCAGCAGGGCTTCTAGTTCGGCCACTGGTCCCCGCCAACGCGCTCTTTTTTCTTCTCTGCCGTCTCCACCACCACCCTTTTCTTCCTCTCCATCCTCGTCCGCCGCAATTGCGATCCTCCTCCTGCCGTCCAGCCATCGCGCCATTCCTATCTTTCTACTAGAAGCAGGAATTTTAGAGACCGTGGTTTGAATCTTAAAAAGTAAAAGAGGGAATTATGGAAGAAAAAGTCAGCTGAAATGGGAATCATGGAAATTTCCCTGTGGGAGTTTTCTACGCAATTAAATGGTGGTTTCAAGCTTTAATTTCTGAGAAGCATATAAGGCCTCCGATTCTTTGGTTCTCTTTTTCGTAAATGGAAAAAGAAGCTTCAGAGCGACGAAGCTCCAAGAAGGCCAAGGTATGGCTTCCATTGCTGACATGTTGTTAATTGTTTCTTTCGGGTATCTTTGTTGGATGACCCTAACTGCTAATGGCCTTTTCACGTTCTTGGTAGTTTCAAGATGATCGTCAATATGGGCGTTCTTGTTTTCTTTTTCTCCAAAATCTTTTTGGAGTTTTATAGGAAAGAGGATTCTAGAAGAAACACTCGGGTTTTGCATTTTGGAATTTTTCGAGGATAGAGATGCTATTTGGGTGGTTGCGAATTCTGGGTTCGATGCCTTTTGTCACTGTAATTCATGGTTTCCTTTTTTGGTGCTTGGGTGACGTTTTGTGGAGCGTGTATAAGATTGTTATTGTTATAACTTGTAGATTCATTTTTGCCTGCTCCCTAGGTTCGTCTTTTCCTAGAAACGAACAAACTGATAATTTCTTCTTCTTTTTTTCTCATGTTGTGGTTTCAGTACTTCTAGAGCTTCTTTAGATGCTTCTGTAAATTATATCTTTCTTCAATCATTCACTAGGTTCTTTAGTGAACTCATTTTACGAATCAAGATTGTGGTTCTGTTAGGCCATCTAAGAAAAATAAAACATAAGCAACACACTGTTTAGCTATTGCAGATGCTTGAAAATTTCGGGGAGATGAAATCTTTTATACATGATTGAGACGCAACAGCGTCAACAGTTCATATAGGACAACCACTGGTGCTAAACGTGATGCGGAGATTTAATAAATGAAGCTGAGTCGATGTGTCCTTCTCCTTCATTAACAAGACTTACAACCATTGTTTTGGCATGCTTTGTGTTAAATGTCATTGAACCATCTGTGAAAAATTGTTTCATTCTATGATAAGTTTGTGGCTTGTTTATATGTGTGTATGTAAGCATATAATTTTCGTTTACTTTGCTGCAATTGTAAAAGAATCACTAAGGCATCATAGAGGTTGCTCTGACCAATTAGCATAAAGAACACAGTCATATTGAATGAATATGGGGACTTCTTTGATAGTGCTTACTAGAGATAGAGGCTTAATCCAAGCTCAATTTGAGGATGAAATGAATAAGTCTGTCGATCATGAGTTTCAAGGATGGTAAAAATAAACATTTTTGACAAGATTCATTTTGATGGGCATGGGCTGATTAGTTTAGCTAAAGTTGCCTTTTTTCTGCTGGAATGACGATTACCCCTGGATTTCAGTTCATGCCGATGTGCTTGGTAATTTAGTCCTCATGTTGATCCTGCACATATCAAACTTCTGTTGTAACTTGCTTCTTATCCTGGTACTGGTTGTCTAAGCATTCAGTATTTCAGTGCCATATTAAGCCAAACAAGCTGCAGAGGAATTGTTCCTAGCATCATATGCCTTTTGATACTCATGTTTGACTTTGCCTTGATTTTCTAACCTTGTCATTTGAATTTGCTCATTTTTAAAAGTTTATCTTTATTCGTTTATTATTTAATTATTTTTTAGTGTAACTTATGACACAATTCTGTGAGCTTCTTTTACTGCAAAATGTCGAGCTTCTTGGATTTCGTTTAGGTTTCATGTATCTTGACCTTATCTTCTTTCGTTGTTATTTGACTGCATATAGTCAACAACTCTCTCTCTCTCTTTCTCTCTCTCTCTCTCTCTCTCTCTCCCCCCTCTCCCTCTCACACACGCACACACACACACATATGCACACACAATCTTAACTTTGGTCTTCCTTTGCCACTTTGCTTTTTGGAAATGGGCCTTCAAAGAATTTCAACACTTGCAAATCCACATTTTCTCATAAACCCAGTTTTCCTTATTTTTTGTTTTCCTGCTATTGTCTTTAAGAAATTTCAGAACTTGCATGCACGGTCCAGAATTTCTCAGAAAGCCAGATTTCTTGTGATTTTTTCTTTTGTTGCTATTACCATTCTATTTTAGTGATAAGAGAATCAGAGATGATCAGGATTGATTGTGTCATCAATCGGCGTTGGCGAAATGAAAGACTCTCTGAAACTACCTTCTCTTTTATTTCTTTTCTGCAGAGAGATGAAAACTTCAATTACACAATCGGTGAATTTGCTGTTCAGTGTTATAAGTGCTTCAAATGGAGACTGATACCCACAAAAGATGAGTATGAAACTATTCGACACAATTTTATTGAGGACCCTTGGTACTGCAACAAGAACCCAAATGTTACTTGTGATGATCCTGGTGATTTAGAGTGTGATGAAACTCGAATATGGATGATTGATAAGCCCAACATCCCTAAACCACCAGCCGGATTTGACAGGAACATAGTCTTGAGGAAGGATTACTCAAAATCCGATTCTTTCTATGCGACTCCAACAGGGAAGAAGGTGAGAGCTCCTGCTGAGGTTGAGAAGTTCCTTGAAGCAAATCCTGGATATAGAGATGCTGGAGTGTCTGTTTCTTCTTTCAACTTCTCAGTTCCAAAAATGATGGATAACAATCAGAAGGCCGCCAATGTCACACCTGGCAGTGGTAAGAAAAAATAAGCTTGAAGAAAGTGCTATGTTCTAATGTTGTATTCAATTTTGGACTGGCAATCCCATTTTGCATTGACGCCTTCTCCTGGATTTGTCTGTAAGATGTACTTCTAATCAAGCAACACATCCCATTTTGAGTTCATTCCAAACTCTTTTTGACGCCTTCTCCTGGATTTGTCTGTAAGGACTTCTAATCAAGCAACACATCCCGTTTTGGGTTCATTCCGAACTCTCTTTTATTCCTTTTTCTACCATTTGTCTGTAAGATGTACTTGTAATCGAGAGACGTCAAGATATGTATCTCTTGTTTGACAGTGAGAGAACTTAACAACAGTTCAGTCTCTATGCATCTACCGCTCATTTGGTTTTGTTGATAACTGTTTACTTGTTCTGTTTGTCATGACAGAAGCAAGAACTTGGTTTTTAACTTGTGATGCCAACACGCTGGGAGATAAGGCTCTGCCTGTCTGCCCTTTATTAGAAAGGGATAAAAACATATGTACAAAGATTACAAAATACAATACAAAAATGGGGTCCCAATGCTAAAAGATCAAACACCAGGAAGCACATCCCACTCTAACATAATCTTCATTAACATGCATTTTGAGTAGACTAATCGTATCCACAAAGGATTACATTTCAAAACCGATATTGAGAAAGGGCCTCCAAGACTAAAAAGTCTTTCAAAACCTTCTCCTGGTATTTGTCTGACTGCTCTTTTGAAGGCATTTCTCCATTTTACTGGGCCAGCGATTACTCCTATTTCTACTTTCATTTTCGGTAAGTTAATTAAGATCTCCTCTAGGATTTCTTCTGCACTTGTGCGGCTGAATTTGTGTTTCAAACCGATGCCTGCATACAGGACTTCTTTGTTAGATGAAAAAACTGTGACAGCAGTTTCTTACCGAGAATATTTATCCATTTGAATCTTGTATCACTAGGCCATGGATCTGGCCTCATACCCGTGCTCAGCCATAACATGATCAGATCTTGGTTTTTAATTTATCCCATTTAGCTTTCAATGAATTGGGTTCCGTCCATATCTAAAATAGTGAATTGATTCCGGAATACATTAAGCATGGACATCAGCGACTATTATTGACCAATGAGTCGCTATGTCTCTGCCATTTTGAAACCATTTGGAAGTTTGAGATTTTCTATCTCTAGGTGGAAAGATGATCATGATACCGGTGAGCCTGGCCAGGGCCCGGCCCGATAGCCTGGGTCTCGGCCCGATAGCCTGGGTCACGGCCCGGGCCCGACCCAGCCCAGTCCACTTGAAATTAAAAATTAATTTTTTTAATTATAAAAATTTTTAAAAATATAAAATGTATTTAATAATACTAAATATATATTTTTAAAACAAAAAAATTTAAATTGCCCAAGCCTAATTTAATCCTTTTGAGAAATGTGTTTTCTTTAATAAACTGGCATTTCTCCCTTCATTAGAACTTGACAAAGTTGAGCAGCACCCAGAAACCAACTTTAGCACCTCCAACCTATTATAAAGCAGATGGACCTGCACTGTTAGCAGAACTCAAGCAAACAGCATGGAGATTTTAGTAATCCAGTACGAAAATATATTCAATTGATTGGATCTTCAATGATTGATGCTCGTGTGATTGTTCACCTCGCATCTTCAATTACAGAATCATATAAAAGAACCGACATTGCGTAGAACGGCATTTACAATGAGACAAGTCAGTCGGCCATATACTGGCAGAATAGAGGCCGTGATTATGCACAAAGAGATTCACGCTTACTGGAATGAAATGACCACCTCGCATCTTCAAGAATATACATGTGCAGTTACGCCTTTTTCACATAATAAAGAACAGTATGCCTCTGGAACCGTGTGACCTGTATAGTTGATCCCTTTTAAGGTATATATGTAAAGTTATAATTCCTGCACGACAAGCTAACCATGAAATCGGTTCTCAGTTCTTCATATGCTACACCAAGTTGCTCCAAACGGGGAGCGGCTCAAGCTGACACGACGTATCTTGTTGACCACTGCAAGTTAAGGATTGAGCATACAAAACACCTGCAAATAATTTCCATGCAGAATTTCACCATGATTCTTTCATCTGCTCGAGGCTGGTCGAACCCTGAATTTGATACAAGAGGTGGCTGACAAGGTACGGTGTCAATGGTCACTCACGTTTGGTGTATTCAAGAAGCATGTGAGGTGACCGATATATTTTCACTAATGTCCAATAGAGTACTTCTTCAACTTCTAGTTCTCCTTCTGCTCTTGCAGCATAAATATTTACGCATATTGCTAACAATCTACATGAGTCGCACAACAAGGTGGGTTAGAATGTTGAAAAATCCTAGATTTCATACTCAAACACGGCAGATAGAAAATGTGTTTTAATTCAAAATGTAAGACAAATGGCTGGATGATGTATAGGAACTGATGCTTCGTACATCATGCTGATGCCCTATCAAAATGTAATTGGGTGCAAATAGACTTTTTTCTTTTTTTCTGGTGTGTGATTGTTGGAGAGAGAGAGAGAGAGAGGAGGGACAGAAAATGCTACCTCCAAAAAGTGATGAAAAAGTTACATGCTACAATAGTTTCACACAATTATTAATCTTATCAATTTCAAAATAAGTTGCATCAGGATTCCACCTGCAATTAGATATCCTACCATCTCTCCGTTAACTCCTATAGATCATGTACCCTTCTGCTTTATGTGCTGGCACCTTATGTTTCATGTGCTAGTAATTGAGAACCGAATACTCATTCACAGAAAGTCTGCTTACCCTTTAGTCCATGAGATAAAACAACCACTCGCTTCAAAAAGCAGAATATCTAACAACAAAATCTAGCTACCTTTTTTTTTATTGAGGCTAGGCTACAGTTAGTAAGGAGACTTCTTTGGAGGTGTCGCTTACTGGGTACATTTTTCCAACAGTTCTCCAAAGATCCCATGCAGAGGGAGGTAACAAGATGTGAGGCAAAGAAAATGCCAAGGTAGGAATTAACTTGCCTGTCACAGGTGGGAAGGTTTTCATAAGGTATCCTCATCCTGAGGTCAGAACATTGCAACCTGATAAACCGACCAACTGCCAGCACGAATGTCAAGTACAGACTCCAGATGCTAAACTTGCTAAGAGTCTCCCCAAGGATTCCCTCTGATCATGCAAAACAATGTGACAAACAAGATAACAAGATTATTAGTCTTTTCTGATTTGATCACTATCAAAAGGTAGGCGAGTACTTATTAATCAGTCTAGAACCAGAATCAGCATAAGAACATACGTGGTGTCTCCTCTGATATGACAATTGCTGAAGGTCCTTTTAAGCCCCTACAAAATTCTTCCATGACTGATGCATTTGCATCATGAAATGACCACCACTGCGTACTTCCATGATTCAAAACAAGATCACCACTAACTGACTCCACCTGTTTAAATGATGGAAAGAGTTTGAATTATCACAAAAACAACTCAAACCAAGAAGTCGTTAACTTTCAACTATCAAGTGGGAAAAATGGCTATGCTCTTACATCTTCTTCAAATAGTCGTACTTCACCAGAACCTGTGACCCTAAAATATCTTGGATATACGTTGTTAATCCTGACACTCTTTGCTGTTCCGTTTAGTAACTTTTTGAGTTTTAAAGGATCTGGAGGATGTTCAACTGGATTTCTGTACTGCACAACCTCCTTGCCTCTTGGCCTGTCCCTAGTCAACACCCATGAGAAGAAAATGTGCATGTCATCCAGTGAATCCATAAATTTCAACTGGACCGGGTGAGGGAGTGACCATACAGAACTGGCATCAGCTTGACAGCAAATCAACTGAATGTCATTAACGTTGTACGTTTCCAGATAACCCTGGCGGTCAAGTTCAAAACCAGATGCCTCGAGCTCTTCCCAAGGAAGCATTTCACAGAGGGTTGTCTGATACAGAGTCAACCTTCCAGCTGTAGTTTTAATATCGACCTGGACACTAGCATCCTTGACAGGGTTGGCTATATTTGTGGGATTCCCACTACTGTACATCTGCATGTAGCAGAAAAATTGCATGTAGTATTAGAGCCCCGTTCAACGAACCAGGTTTCAAGTTAACATAAAATGAGATAAACGAAAAACCATACAAATCAATGGTGTCACTAGCTAGAACATATAAGGTCAATAAAAATTAAAAGGAAACCACTTTTATGCTTTATCAGGCCAGAGAAACATGAATCAATTCATCTCATCAATAGCCTGTGACATAAGTATCAAATATTTCTCGAACCCGTGCAATTACATCGGACTACTAGTGACACTAAAAGAAAGGCAGATAAATCCATCACATCTCGACATGCTGTAACCTTTTACAAACTATAGTTATCGTTACCAACAGATATGATTCTATGTGATCCAGTAATGCAAAAAAGGAAATACAGTGTTGATCACAGGGATCATGATTAGTGCTTGTCTTCTAACACAAAAAGTCGCTTAACCAGTATTTCTGTAGGCAGCATGTTAAATGAGAAACTGAAGTAATAACTAAATCTTGAATAGACTAGCTCAAAAGAGAACACATGAATATAAAAATCAATCCCAAACTGCCAATCTGACGTTTGCTGCAATTTGCTGTCAAAGTAAACCTGACAGCAGCATGAAGAACCTCTTACCAGCATTGGTGCCCATATAACACAGATCAATATGAAGAAGAGGCAAATCCCACTGCAAAATTTTGTCATTTTGGTTTGCTTCTGTCCTTGTTGATGTCTTGCTCTATTCAAATCCGCATCACATTTGACAAGATATAAGCTTGCATAGATATCCTCCAACTACAAGTATGAGTATGTGTAAGATGCAGGCAAACCAATGGAATAGACATTCTTGCAGAAAATGAACAATCTTGAGAAAAGAAATTCTGACCAAGCAAAAATAGCGATGCACAGTTTCATGTCACACCAGATATGACATGCACACTGCATCATAACTCTCTCCATCGTTATGGGAACCCATGCAAACAATGCTCACATTATACAGTATCTTGCTTAACTATTCTTTCCACAAAAGTAGTAAGCACTTTAAACAGAGGATGGAAGTAAGGGTACAGTCAATGCCTTCTTTCCATTCCCAGTTGGCAAAGATCTGCTTATAACTTATTATTTTCAATAAAAAATTCAATAGCTAAAACATGAAACCAGCTTTTTTTCCAAAAATTGCTGAAAATAAACAATTCTTTCAACACAAATGGTTACAACATAAGCTAGTTAAATTTACCAGGTAACTTACCTTTAACCAATCATACATTGTCAGCGATGTAGATGTGCATGACCAGTCAAGCACGCATCGCAATTCATAAAGAAATGGCAAAACACGATAAAGCCGAAATCCGAGATAATTAATATGTGAAACTTTGCTAGTTAAAAATTGCTGATACAAAGCACTTTTATGTGGAATTCCGTATCTGATCTGCAAAGCCTGAAGCACTAAGGAAACTGCTTTTGTGAGATAGATTGCACGAAGTGCCAAACCTCCTCCCTGTTGTCTGGTAAGCTCCAAGTACCAAGCATACTCGGTCACAGAGTATGTAAACAGAACAAGATTGGACAAGTAGAAAATAACTTTTGCCACAGCAAATGAGCAAAGATAGATAATGCGATCAAGAACAATGAGGAAAAACAGAACCTGCAAACAACATACACATTAATGAGTATCAAATGTACAATCACATTTGGTAGGTAAATGCATCTAAAAACAGAAACAACGAAACAAATAACAATCAATCCAAACAAAAGTAATATGTGTACATGTAGACTTTCCTGACCCTCAATAAACAAAATCATGATAATTTAGCTACGGAATAAGATTCTTACCATCAAAACAAATACAAATTCTTTAGGGAATTGATCTTCAAGCTGATATACATCAAGAAACTTGCTGTTGTTTTTAATAGCAGATTGATATAGAACAGCAACGAGAAAAAATGTTGCCATGTCTGCCCCAAAAATGTACGCGTAAAGGTCAATTTCTCTTTTTCCTCCAGCAATGACAGATATTATGGAGTAAGGAAACCCAGACTCCTCAACAAGGCCAATTGCTTGAGCTCTAAGAATTTCAGATGCAACATCTGCAGCTGGAGTAAGTGATGTATGCCAATCACTTGCAGCGCACTCTGTCAAAGGGGAAGCATACATGACTTCAAAAACTGCCAAAACCACATCAGAGCTTTCTGGGCTTCTTTCAATGCTTTGAACACGAACATGACTATAAGAATGGCTGGCACCAAAAGATTTTCTATCACATCTTTCATTATGAGCTGCTTTAAGCAGATTGTTGATTCCCGATTCTATTCTATCAAGTTGTATTTCATATTCAGGTGGCACATCAACTTTCAAAGACAGTTGAACAAAATATGGAGGGGCCTCTGATCCATGTATAAGAGACCTCCAGTAGCTAAAAAAGCTTTGTCTTACTATTTTCAATAGATTCATGACAGGTGATGCAAGATGTTTTAACCATTCCATTAATCCATACTGCAGAAACACCTCATCATGATAAAGGAGTTGCCTACCAAAGTCCTTGAAACCTGAAACTGATGCATAGTCACCATCTTTGGCAGTAATAGAACTTTGTAAGAGGGTTGATATATATACCAGGAAAAGAGGCAGGGTGCTGACAACAAATGACGATGTGATTCTATGAGCAGGAAAGCCCAACCTTGATAAAAGATCAGGATGAAAATTCAGGGCACAATGTTGAATAATTATCTGATACAAATACTGCACCAGTATGTTGACCTCAGTGTAGATTAACATGATAACCCAGAATGCATGACCAGGACCCGGATTCACGCATAGTGCATACAAGAACAACGCTGCAAGGTAAACCATTGACAGCACACTGAAGTTCCAAAGGAATACAAGAATAAAGCAAGAGAAACACACAGCATCATTATTGGCTTGCATTTTGGTCCATATGTATTGGAAGATTTTCCCAATTTGTGTACTGAACAGAACATTTTCACTACTTGAAAGATTTGAAGATGTCCGGTCCAGATGTTCATGTCCGGGAATCCCTGAATGTCTCTGAGCCAGCAATTCACCATATTCCACATCCTCCGCATTTTCATTTGAATGAGACTCATCATTCTCTATATTCAAGAAGCTTACAATATTAGTAACTGCTTGATTTCCAAGGGACTGGACTTGAGAAACACCATCACCTATAAGATGTACAGCAGATATCAAAGGGTTTTCCTTATTGCTGACTTTCTTTTTCTCCCTCAGATTTGAACTATCAATTGTATTTTCATTTTTTTCATCAATTTCAGTGATCTCACAAAAAGAAGAATCACCGAAGCTATATGATGACATCAGTTCTGAAGAATCCAAATCTTGAATGTGATTCCTTCCAGGTGGTATATTATTCTCGGCTTCAGAAATCTTCGACTTGGACGTATAACCAGAACGGTTGAGAGAAATACCATCATGATTCAGTTTTGTTTCCTTGTTTACCTGTTCCTCTTCAGTTGGAGCTTTAGGCACTTTACGCTGATAAAGAAGAGAATGCTTCTGCTGACCAACTTCAACCTCTGGACAAGGGCTGCTGCATTTCCCTGGTGAATTAATACTGTCAAGCTGATTCTGCAGATTGAGCATTTCAGCTTTCATTTTCTCAACCTGTAAATTGCGTTGGCGTTTCTGCTCTTCCAGTTTACGAATATGCTGCAGCTGAGCAGTCCTCCAAGCAGCTTTTTTTGTTTTAGCACGCCATATGGCATCAATTTGTTCAGCCTCAAGATATCGTGACACATAATCAAATTCTCTCAAGCGAAATATGTATGATTGTGCAGATACTAATATGAAGATGATTATCTCAACCAATGCAGAACGAGATGTGATTCTGAATCCATAATCATATTTATAGAATCCAATGACTTCATATATAAAACCTATCGTTTCACATTTTTCAACAACTGTGCCACCAAAAAAGGGAGATTGGTAGGCAAGCGACAGAACAATAACAGCAAAATTGTACATGCGCAAGTACTTGAAAATCTTGTTTTTCTTCTTCAGTATTTCAAGCCTCATACGAAAAAATACCAGAGCAAAACCAAGATATCCAAGATGTAGGATATCATATTCTAGGGTCCCAGTAACAAGTATCAGGCAGAGAACTACATCCAGCAAATGACAATAAGAATAAAGTTTCAGATAGTCAAGAATGGTCCACTCGCTTTTAATTTCAAATGAAAGGTCCCCCCAGACCAAAGGATTGCTCCGATGAGGTACCATTTGAGGATATGCATTTGATTCATTGAAATTTGATAAATGGTCCGCACGAAGCTTAAAAGATGCAAAAATGAAAACCAAGTAGTAGCTTATTAGCATTTTTGGATCATCCACAATGGTTCCTGCACAAAAACAAATTACAAGTCACTTCTTAAGAACAAGTGATGACTCATCTAGGAAGCAAATAAAACACTTTAGATGACAATAATTATATAGAGTATCACCTAGCCAGCAGCTTTTGCAGTAGTCAAAATTTGCATTGAACTTGCTCCAGCAATCATGGCAGCATATTTCTTCCTTGCGAGGTACCACTTGATTCCAAGGCATCAGATGTTTCCAGACGGCAAAATATTCAGTAATTAAAATTGTTGCAAAAAGGACAAAGAATAAAGGCCATAGCTTGTGGACGAGCCGCCGACTTAACAGAATACAAGCAACAAGGCATAAAATGTAGAACAGTGACATGGCATTTAACACGGTAAAGCTTGCAAGCAACAATGCAATCATGTTTATCTCTAAGCCAAACAGATTAAACACATTTTCTGTCCAATAGTTCATAAATATTCTCAATGTTTTCATCTGCATATCAAATCTTGCTTTTCTAAGGACATGTATGGACTTCCTACGCCACTGGTGACTTTCATGGGAACCTCCATTTGCAGATCCACATGAACTTCTTGCTTGATTGTCCAAACCTCCAGCATCAACATGCACAGATCCCGAATCCTGATTTCTTTGTGAGATAAAACATGGCGATAAGCTAAAGCTTGAAGCCCTCTTGTTTGCAGATGCTGGAGAGATGTCAGTTGAATGCAAAGAAACAGAAGTACTAGCTGGAGTGTGTTCACGTAATACAAATAGATGGCAAGGCTCTTCCCATTTTCCAGAATTTTTCAAAGTGCTGGGCATCTTCTCTATCCAGTGAAAAACATTATACTGAAGAGTACATGCAACAATAACAAGTATTTTCCCCCTCAAACCTGCTTCAATTCCCCAAAATCCAGAACTGAATACTTGTAGTCCAAGAAAGACAGACAAATTTGCATACTTCTGACCAGGAAACATTTCTGCATCTCTGCCCCACATCTGGAAAAGGTATTCAAAAGTAACAAGAATGCCTGTATAAACCAAGAAAAACTTGGATGGAATACGAGAAGCTTTAGGTAAAACTGAACAGACAACCAGTGCTAAAAGATAGATGAAACTAAATGCACTTATTGGAGATACAGAAGCATAAAATACTGATACAGATAAGATTTTCTCACTGTGCCAGGCCAGTAACCTTTTGAGGAACCCAAGAACGCCGATTTCATGCAAGTAGCAACTGACAGATTTATCATGATACCTGCTCTGTCTTCTCTCATAACTATAAAGTTGCATTACAATCAGAACAGATAACGATTCCCAGACATTCTCCAACAGTGAGGCTTTGGGGTCATATCCCAGCTGTGTATAAAGATTCACAATCCGTGAAATCCAGAGCTGAAAGCTGGGAAAGACACTTAAGCTGTAAGTGAATACAAAAACCAAGATGGCATATGCCTTTAAAGGTAACCATAGGCGCCTTCTTGTCTTCTCCACAAGTTGTCTGCCAATAATCCAAAATTGAAGAAAGAAAAGGTATCCAAAAGATATATAATTAGGAACCACCAAGTAGACCGTAAGCAAAATAGTCAAGAAGGCAATGTATGTCCCATATGACCGGTATGTTGATAGGAATTTCTCCCCAATCGCACTGAGATATGTTGCCACCCACTTCTCTGATAACAGAACAAGAAAAGACAATGCAAAAACATAAGAAGCATATAACAAATGCTGCAGTAGAAACTTTTTCCTGTAGATGATTCCATATCCAAAAAAACAAGGGAAAAATCATAAGACGAAGGTCCGACAATGACAGTGCAGAAAATTTACTAGGAGATGATTCAACATCAAACTCAGATGCAGCTATACCGTGTGAAAAAGAAAAACTGCGAAACTGACTATCCCTAGCAGTTGGAGACGAATAAACAGAGAGGAGAACTGATTTGCTAAGGCCAGCTTTCAAAATACTGAAGCCAATGGGAGGATGTGAAGTGTGCTGCAGAATATCAGAAAAAGAATATAGCATCTTGAATCCATGGTTCTGAATAGCACAAAAACACAAAAGCACCACAATCTTTAGAAAGTCCAGGGCAGTAACACGATCTAAGAGACCTGCAAAGAGAAGATAAAAGTGGTCTTAGGAAACAGAATTTACATTCGTCAGAAGATTAGAAGATAGGAAATACAAATCTCTCTCTCCCCCCCCCTCCCTTCTCTCCCTTCCACACACACACACACACACACGTCTGTACAAATAAAAATAAATTAATATATACATATATCACGAACAAACAAAACTTTTACTAAAGATGCTTTGAAGCCAAAGATAAACCAAAGCAACAGAAAAAGGGAAGTACCGAGCTGTGATAAGATTTCGGTTATAACAGAACCTTTGTGCTTCAAAGCCTTAGAGATCATGTTGAGATTAAGGATATACAGCAAAGCAAAATGTGCCTCACATAGAAGTATCAAAGATTGTCGAACTTTTCTGCTAATTGAGTGGCTCAAGATATACACTAAGAAGAAGATCACTGAAACAAAGAAAGACATATATAGTTAGCAATTAGCACCGAAAGAAATTTACATGAACTTCAACAACTGTCATGAACATGTATAAGAAACTAGACAAAGTCCTCACAAATAAGACTTATTTACAAATGGCTCCTTGGTCCTGGTTAAGATACCAGTACCTGCAGTCTTATCTGACAGAACTCCACCATTGGTTCTATGAAACATTCCAGACATTCTTTGCATAAACTCCTTTTGGTTTATGAAAAGAAGAGAGTCCATACAAGTGATACAGCTATGCAGAGGCAAGAGATATGGGCCATGAACACAAAGTAAAAGACTAACAACTGTATCAACTGTTTGATAGCATCTTCTTAGGGCAGCACAAAGAATCGAGCAACTGAAGCTAGGCTCAAGCTCAACTCGTATAAGCCAAGTTCAAGATCTAATCATTTATTAAATGAGTGGAGTTTGAGGCAGGATAAACTAATTAAATGAGTCGAGCTGAAGTTGTATACGCGTGACTCATGAAAGCTTGATTAGGCTCATTTAGACTATATATATGTGTGTGTGTGTGTGTGTGTGTGTGTGTGAGAGAGAGGGGGGGAGAATGTATTACACAGTTATAACAGAAAAAGAAAAAAACCTTTACAATGGCCATCCCTTGGGGTCAAGTAAAAGGTTATGGTTTCCAAGCTCACACTGCCCTCCTTTTGAAATATGCACTCATACCCAGCCCAGCTTGAGATTAGCCGAGCTGAATTTGAGTCTTGTTGAGGTCAACCAAGGTCACCCTGTGCTAGTTAGCATATGTTTATGTTTTATAAGTGTTGACTATTTGTTAATCATTCCTACAATCTCACTTTAACATAAATCACGTCATTGTGTGTATGTGTGTGTATATATATAGCTGTTCCACACACCCAAGCTTATCGAAATAGCCCTGTACCATGTGGCACTGCACCAGAACCCATATGACATAGGTTGCAAGTGAAATTTTAGAGTCAAATTAATGGATAAAGTTCCATTTTTGCCCTGAAATGGTGATGTGCTCGGTCCTTTTACTGTTTTACAATGATCATTCTATTTAATAATATGCATGTAAAAAGAGTAAATGGTCAAAATGAGTTACACCATAGATATGACCTCTGGCTTGTCTTGGGCATGATATTATGCAGGCTTAGAAAGAGAGAGGGAGTCTCTGTTACAAGGGAAGATATCATGGCAAAAATAAGTTCATATAAGTCCAAAACTTGCAAAATCTAGGTGATCTCCTTGGTTCTAAGAAAGTTGCAGCATTTTATTTGGCTTTCCAGCTTTTGTTCGGACTTCTGAGCATGAACATGTGAACCATAGATCTTCTAATATAAAATCATAAACTTAGAAGCACCCAAACATTAACACTAACTAGTCGAGTGAAAAAAAAAATTACACAGAAAAGAGAACTAATCACTGAAAACCTATGTCACACGGGTACTCCTCTTAAGGAGGAGTACCCGCACGGTACCGGTACGACACCGGTACCGGTACGGGTACTGTACTGGGTACGCCATTAATGAGGTGTTGACCGAACCGGGTGCGGTCAACGCACCCAAGTCTACCTTCGTTTGTTTTCAGACTCGGTCAAAGTTGACCGAGTCTAAAGTTGTCCGTTTTAAATTTTAACGTTTTTTCATTTTAACGTTTTAAACTATTGTAACGTGAAATTTTTCGAAACCCTATTCCCCCTTTTTCATTTCGTTTGGCTTCATTAATTCATCTCTCACCGACGAAGGCAGCGGCGACCGGCGAAGGCAGGGGCGGCAACCGGTGGCTGTAGGCGACGGAAGGAGGCAGCAGGCAGCGACCGGCGACGGAAGGCAGCGACCGGCGACGGAATTTTTTCATTTTCTGTCGAGCTTCCGAGCCTTCCATCGCCTGCCGAGCTTCGGAGCTTTTGTTTGTGCTTCTGCTTCTTTTATTGATCTCTCATCTCTCCGACCATCACCACCAATCACCAGATTCTCCATCCACAATCTCTCTCTCTCTCTCTCTGTGGCTCACAAGTTTTCCATATTCCATTTTCCTTTCATATTCTAGACAATAGCATGTGGTTGCCGTTTAGAACCCGGCGACCCAAAAGGCGTGTGCCGCGGCAATAATATGTGTTGTCATAAACAACACATTTTTATAGGGTATGAATTTTTTCAACACAAAAAATTATAGTTATTGTTAAGTGATTGACGGAAATGGCTGAACCTAAGCATTTTAATACGTAGTAGCATCAGTTTTCTGGGCACATGACAGATCCCAGCTCTCTCTGTTCTGGTTTCTCCTCCTTTATTCTCTACTGCTGTGACAGATCATTTTACTATGTATTGGTTGGGAGGACTTTATTCATCTTTTGATTAGGGCTTTCGATCGTTGCTTAAGCGGCACTTTGAGAGTCCATTAAGTTTATGAATATGTTATTCTGTTTGTGATTTTATATATATATATATATGTGTGTGTGTATGTGTGTGTGTGTGTGTGTGTGTGTGTGTGTGTGTGTGTGAATGTGTATGTACGGCCATACCCCTGCACCAAAGTTTTTTAAAAATGATTCGTACCCGTACCCGCACCGGCACCCGTACTCGTACCTATGTGACATAGCTGAAAACTATCAATGTAGACTACACCCGAAAAAGAATTTCAAATGCATAGATTGCATCAATCTCCTATCTGGAGAGGGTATCAATCTCCTATCTGGAGAGGGTATCAATCTCCTATGCACAGACAATATCATAAACAAAGAAAAATGTTTCTGAAAGGCAGATATGAGAAACATACTGTAGATGGAATGGATAAATCCCGGCTTCATTGCAAGAAGAAATATCAAAAACAGAGTAATGGCTCGAGAGCACTTGCGCAATCCCCAAGCAATTGTAGCAACAAAAAGCACCTTGGTCTCCTCTTTTTCTGCCATCAAAATAAAGTGTAGGCACTAGATCAGCCCCAAAATCCAAAGGACCAAAAGACAATCAGCAGAAGTTATTGTTCTACAACAAAGTATTGGACAATAATACTCCAGCAAAATCCACCTAACTGCTATAATACTGAGCTGAACAAACCCAAGGCCATATATGCACATGGTATATGGAGTCAAAATTTACTGTAGGAAACAAATATCTTACTCCGAGCAAGGCCAGGTAAGGAGGAATACAAACTAGAAGCCACTTAAAAAGCAAAAAGTGACTAAAAATTTCAGTCAGTTCAGGACAAGACAAAAAAAAGTTCTAAACCTGTCAAAAGCGCTAATTCTGTGGTTGCACAAGATTTCTATAAGATAAAAACAAACATTCCTCACCCTCAACAGTAGCATCACCACTTGAAGCTTGAGTGCCTCCATCAGACAGGTACAGGAAAACTGAGTTGTTGACAAGATTACCCATAGCTACTAGTACCCCAAGGCAAAACTGTGCAAGTAGAAAGAAACCTGGTATAGGATAGTGCCATAGACCAATAGTTTCCCAAATTTCCATATCCTGAATGCAAATCTTAGAAAAATAAGTGGTCACGTAAAAAGCTTGCAAGTGTTTCATTAGATGATGCAAAAAGCAAACATGCAAAATCTCAATTCGCCAAGTACTAGTAAATACCTTTCGTAATTTTCGGTTCAGAAGTGTGAATGCCACATTGAAGACATAGGTACTTGCAGCCCAAAGGAGGATGAAAACGAGGAGCAATCCATTCAGCCGATGCAAACGAAACAATGAAGGGAAGGCATATAATATATAGCCAACATATGCTACCAATCCAAAAGCACATAGACTTGCAAAATTGAAGCTCCAAAAGGAAAGAGCAAGTAATGACACCTGTAATTTTTGTCACTGAAAGTTTTATGGATGAGCCATAATGAAGTTAAAGTAAGTGAAAAGTGAACTATGCATCCATGAGATATAACATAGGGCAGATAAGGATGTGCGACGTTTGACAGAAATGGGACAAAATATACCAAGAGAAGTTGAATACTTGAATATGGGACGTTCCATTTTTCTGATTTAAATGGAAATTGAATACTTGAATATGGAACCTGCCATTTTTCTGATTGAAGAGGAAACTATTCTCTTAGTTATACTTTCTTTAATTAATTAACTTGACTATAGTAACGTATGTGTGCGTGTGTCCAGTCAATTCCACCAATATGGATGGATCGTTCAAGCTGCATGTTTCCAAAAGAAACCACTAAATTCAACGTAGATTGGATTTTGTGAAATCAATGGTTTTAAGTTGACGAAGCCATAAAATTTGGTCTACACAACGGATTTCGGTTATTTTCTTTAAAATATATAATTTTGAACTGTCTGGCTATATCTGTGTGGCCAGAATTGTGAGAATCAGTCAGACAACAGCTTGGCTGCAAAAATTGTAGACAGTAGAATCCATACACATGCAGATCTTATGCCAATCTAATGTGCACCTATTATATGACTATTCTTCTAGAGAAAATACCCGCAGATATCTTTAGATTAGTTAAGCTTAGTTTCTTTGTTCTTTATCTGGTTGTTCTCTACTATCAAGTTTCACTTCAGTGCTCTCAGATTTTGATTTGTCCATTAAGGATAGAATTCTACTTTGCACTTCCATTTTGATGTTCGAAAATGTTTCCTTCTTCATCATCTTAAATTTATTGTGGAAATGAGAACAACAGGCTTCATTCTGCCTGAGGGCATTTTTCATGTTTCAAACTTCAAAGTAACGTGGACAGTTAGAATACATCTTTTTTCTTAACCTTTTTCTATTTCATTTATAAGATTTTCAATTGTGTATTTATTACATAGACATCACAAGCACATAGTTTTCAGATTTGTACTTTTATTCAAATAGCCAAACAAAAGGGTAGACATCACAAGCACATAGTTTTCAGATTTGTACTTTTATTCAAATAGCCAAACAAAAGGCCAAACTCTAAAAGGTTATGTAAGAGAATCAACCTCTACAAGCTTATGTATTTGTATTGCAAAGTAAATGAAACTCATAGTCTTGAGCTCTTCTTTACACATGCATCCGTTGTACCAGCACTAGGTTGACAATAAGCTACTACTTGATTTCTTTTTCACGAGAATAACAGGTTGTGTTCAGTAACCATCTCATTCTGTGGAACCTCAGAACTTCACTAGTAAATGTAAAATCAGGAAGTAAGAAAAAGGAACACTAGCATTTGCTTACCGGAAAGCCATAAGTGAAGAAATTGATACTGAAATTTCGGAAGATCGAACCCCTTAGGAATACATTGGTGTGCTTCACACCAGATCTGATTGAAAAACCAAGACAAGAAATGAAATGAATATTTAAGAAGAGAGACTGTCATCACAAATGAAAGAAGGACAAGGAAAAACAATAGGAGAATCAGATTGGTGTCACTGAATCAACTTAAGAATTGCTTATGATGTGCCCTAAGCCTGATAAGAGCAAAGGAGATTAAATGGTGCAGGTTCATGTTCTCGAAAAGGAGAAGAAAGGAAAATGCTCCAAAGTATTCATTTGCTATTATTGATGGAGATCAAAAGTTATTCCATGACGTGTACAAACCCCAAAAGATACTCACATTGAAGCAAATAAACCGCCTAGGACCACAAATTAGTGCTCAAATCTATGAAACACTACTGAAACACCAAGAAACTTGGATCAAGAATTTATTTTAGGTTTGCTAGGATGCAAAGTACTAGAAGTACAAATGATGGAAAGAAATACAATAGGATAATTTTTAGGAGATGCACTAGTGAATAATTCATATCTTTTAACAAAGAAACTGTTCTAGAGTCTTGAACGAAACAAGCAACATGCATCAATTTTCTGACAAAATTACCTCGATTGTTTGATAAAAAATGAATGCCTTGATGGTAGAAGCTGTTCACTCAAGCTGCTTTCTTGCATTGACATTATGAAGTCCATTTCTTCTAGGTCTTGTTTAGCACTTGAAAGCTGTAGATTATACATAAAGGCTTGAGACCATGCAAAGAAGCCTCTTCAATTATCTAAAGAAGATATTTTTTTGAGTAATCAACTGCAGTACCATTTACAACAGAAACTTTAACTATTGGTTCAAATGCTGTGTGTGTCTGTTTTCTATTTCAGCCTTCTAGTATGTCCTAGCCCATATATTTGTATGTTTCTTTCATGGCTAAGAATACCACAAGAAATTAAGTTTTAAAGAATCCTCACGAAAGTAACTTATTAAATTTTACAATATTTTAACACAATATTATCAAGATCAAAAGCATCATACCACGGTTCCTGCAATAACAAAAGCAATCTAATCTAGTATTTTCCATGCCTGCAACTTTCTCATTTTCTGAATAGTTCCTCCAGCCCATATAAATACAAGTCTAAGTCCTGAAAAATACTATGTAGCTGCCATCCTTTTTAGAAAAGGAACCATATAATAACGAGCTGCCACTCTCAAACTTGAAGGTTGTTGTCTAGTACAACTAAATTGCAACTCCCAAAGGTTTCTTATAGCATCCAAATAATCCAGGCTAGCTCAACCTATTGCTGTTAAAATCTGCAACTCAAGTGCAACACATACCATGAAATAGAACAAGAGAAGTGAAATTCCAGACAAAATTTCAAGCCACTCTGAACTTGCAGATGCTTTATAAAACCCAAGGAAATCAGCCAACACTTGGGCTATCTTCGGTAACTGAATGGGAAGCTGGAATATGTAAAGCATTACGATGTTGAAAGCAGAATAAAGCAGCAGAGGCCTCCACCACCTTATACAACAGAATGACTAAGTTAGGCATCAATACAATAATCAGAAATAGAAGAATGAATAATAAATGGAGTATTACCAGAAAAGGCCCAAAAAGTTGCTGGAAAGTGACCAGTGAACAAGACCAATACAGCTACACAAGAAGAATGGAAGAGAAACCCAAGAGGGACGAGTAATGCCAACAACTAACTGGACAGGAGGCAATAATAGGCAGCAAGTGATCCTAAGGCGAGAACCTGCATTGACATATAGTAGGAATAAAACCAGATGGAATGTACAAAAAAATTAGAGATTCAACACAAACATGCGGCAATGGCACAAATGTCCCACATAGGGAAGCTAAGAGCATTCTTGCATTCTGATTCCACTTCATGTGGAAATGATAAAATTCAATAGCATCAAATTTGCAGTATAACTTGACCTTGAGAAGAAAAAAAAAAGAACAAAATTTGAGCATTTATAGATAACAAAAATGAGGAGAAATAAAACTTTAAAGTAAAGCAAATTATTTACCATAATCCAACTAGAAATGCTAATTTTTCATTGGCAAAAGAAGACTCTCTAAACTCTTTCAAAATTATTATCTACCAGAATCATTCGTACCAATAAACTTGCACTGGAAATCAGATATTTGTTTTCTCTATGTGAATTTACTCCATTTGTGCAGATGTCTCAGCTGCTTATTATTGGTGGAATAATTTTGATCCATTGATAGAAAGTTGATTAAGGTATGACTGAAGCAAGGACTCCACTCCATGGAGACATTATAATATATTTTCTAATTTATTTTTAAGCAGCCAATAGAAGTTCTTCGCCAGCTACACGTTACCTGAATCATTTTAAATCAGGGTAAAAAGGGTCTGCCTTCCAAGCTACTTATAAATATGGACAGCATCAATTATGTAAGTTTCTCTCAACTTTAGATGTTTGTAACAAATCCCTATAGAAGACTTGCAACATGGAAAATGCATCTACAGCTACTATTTGAATGGAAAAAAAAACTAACACTCATAACACAGTTTTCCTTCGTGAAGTTTTTTGTCATTTACACAGGAACTTTTCTAATAAGGTGGAACTTTTGCCCTCAATTCATATGTAAATAAAATGTAACCAATGGATAGACCAGTTGGGCTCCCAAGATAAAGTTAAATGTTATAAACATAGGTATTTGGGCCTTGGAACTTGTTTTCCAAACCAGAGAAATAAATTTTGCTAGTAATTTTTTATCAAATGCCAAATCCTGATAAAGGGTCTGCAAAAGATTTCTCTTATTCCACCGATTTAACTTTTAATATATTTTTTTAGTTCACACCAGGCACAGATTTCATAAGAATTAGAGAGAAAAGGGACAGACTAGAGCACATACCAATAGATTGCATAAATAAATTACTTCCCCAACAACATGACCCTTCCAGAATTTCATAACCAAACCTAATTCTGCGAACTTCAAAAAAAGAAATTGCAGCGACCACAAGCTGTATAACCAAGAAGTAAACAATAGTTCCAGGAGATTTTGTGGGTTCAAGCCTGAAAAAAAAAAAGGATTAATAAAAAAACATTTAAGATCGACTGAAGAGAAACTGCAAAAAGCCACTAATGACAAAATATGATTTAGATAACAACAACAGGACCATGCAGGATAACATGCAAAATATAAGAAACGAAAGAAAGAATTCATATCAAAGACTCCTCAATGTTCAAATGGCCAATTAACAAAACCTCATGATGAGTTCTTAGCCTAGTTTGCAGCGTCTATGCTAACTAAGCTAATGATTAGACGTTCATTCTTTGTGGGGAATGAAACAATAAAATGTACTTTTAAAAATAAAACTAAAAATTCAGAGGAGAAATTGCATTATTTGATCATTACAAGTGAAAAATGAACATGGAAACAGTTTAAAACTTTGAAATTATAAATGATCTCTGTGTAACAAGTCTATACGGCAACTAGACTGAGCTAACAAATAAATGTACATTAAACAACCAGGACAAAAGAATTCTTAAATGGAGGCATCATATTCTTTCATCGTTAAGAGCAATGTTGTAAAAGGTGTACATCACATATCTAAAAAACATTTCATCTGGATTATGAATCATGCATACCCGGTCAACCAACAACGCGTATCGGTCAGGGCCGACCTATACGCCGTCTCGTAACGTATCGCAAACATAGCGTAGTGTATCGTAAAATTAATTTTTTAATTTAAAAATATTAAAAAATCATAAAAAATAGAGAAAAATCATAAAAAACTGAAAAAATAAACAACAAATCAGAAATCAAGAAAAATGTATTCAAATATAAAAAAGATCATAAGGAACATTCATGTGTATCAACTATCAACAACACATTCAAAAATAAAAATCAGAGATTCAAAATAACATAATAAGCACCCATCACAATTTTAAACTTGAAAAGTTTATAGAATCTTAGGACTTACAGTCTTAGGACTTGGAGTGTTAGGACTTAGATTACATCACAATTTCATAAGTTCAAAACATGTGGTTATCATCTTTCATGATTCAACAATAATATCTACCAAATCGATGAATCCTCAGTTACTTTTATGAAAATAGGCAAAATCTCTCCCTCCCACGTCTCTTGGAGCCTTTAAACACAAGAATAGAGAAAGGGAGAAGTGTTTAAACTTTAAAACATAACGAATTTTGTATTTTTCCCCGTATTGTATGATACGGGCGATATGCTTACGATACACGAGCGTATCGTGTATCGTAAGCGTGCCGTATAGGTTTTCTAAACCTATACGATACATATCGTATGATACACATGCATAACGTATGATGTGGATAACATTGGTTAAGAGTGCAAGCCAAAACAGTTCTTAGAAAGTGATAAGAACATCCCTTTATCTAGAAGCCTACATGGTACCTAAACTAAAGAAAATGCATTCATGTACGTATACAAATTTACACATGAATGTGCTGGTCCATGAATCTTTAGTTAGGTGCAAATGTAGGCCCCACCAAATTTGTTCTCCCAAAGGTGCTTTAGTAGTAAGTTATGTGTTTCATATGTTATATTTAGCAGCAGACATGTATAGATTGGTTATCTTAGAGACCCACATTCTTTAAGAGTGAAAAATCAACAGTTGATAGTGCACTAAAAGCTGATGTTAAAAAGACCAACCTTTTCTTTTAAGCTAAATGAACCTGGACTCCAAAGTATATCCCATGGCAAATAACAATAAGAAACACATCTATAGGTTCAGGCTGCACTAAAAAAATCAGCAGTTAAACTTTTTGACAATCTCAAAAATGGGACCTAACCAAAGGGACTCAACGTGTTTCCCTATGTGGGTGTGTGTTGGTACAAAAATGTACTGGAATAACTGCATGTCTCTTGCCTCCTTTCACAAATTTGATCCTGAAGCTAGCAATCAATTTGTGTTTCCAGTGAAGATTCAATTATTTGGGGCTTCAGTATTCAAGAAAAATATATATCAAGGTAATTGATTTTTAAGCCTAATAAGTTATAAATACCAATTAACGGATAACTCCAATTTTGATGCTTAAAAATCAATCTCTAAACTCACATCCATGTGGCTACTTCCAACAAAAAGAAGAGAAGCTCCTCAGACCTTAGTATGTATGTAAATATGCATATTCCAGTTACCTTATGCATATGAATGCAGACATACATAAGTACATATATAAATCTGCAGTACACATACATTGTATAATACACATTAAAACAACCAAATAAAACCCCAGACTCATCAAAGAAATCAGAAGCATATCTGTCATGTTACATTGATGACAAAAGTAGCATAACCTCTGATGAACCCTCAATAAATAGAAAAACATTCTACTTTGAAGTGCATATTGTTAGTATTTCTTAAAATTATGAATAACAACTCAAGAATTTTCTTGCAAGCTAGCTTGATAATAAAAGAAGCTATTTACGTAAACTTCATAGAAGCATGAACTGTGAACTTTTCTTAATGAACAAAGGAGGAATGGTGGCATTGAAAAAATTAAAGATTTTCTTGTCACAACGGAGTCATGAGACAGGAAAACAATCAGGCTTCAACCAACACAAGTGACTTAGTTAGTTAGTTGTCTAAAAGCCAAAGGATAATGAATAAGTGAAACAAGAAAAAGCAAAGGCATGACTGTTACCTAACAAATCCAATAAGCTTTGCCCACCAACTATATGCTAAACTCCACTCTTTCCCCATAATCAGCCAAATTCCATAAAACATAGTTTCCGATAGAACAGTAACTGCTGAGAAAATGAACAAAACTAGCAGCACAAGAGACCTCAGCCGGGAATGAATTCCTGTTAAACAAAGAAAAAAAAAACAATGTTGTCATGAAAGAAATAATGACATTCAACAACCTAAGAATCAAAGAAAAGGAAAGCCTGGGAAGGCATTCATCAGGAAGGGCTTAACCTATACCCTTCATTCAAAATTCAAGCATGTGCAATCAGATCGATTTTGGGCAATTTATAAGGAAAATATAATAGTGTGCATTGCGAACCTCTTCTTGGACCAACATACTGTATGATGAGAAAAGCCAACAAATTGATGAAAGAAATCAAGCTCCAGTTAAGCAATGAACCTGCACACAGAAAACAATGTCACAATACTCCAAATTAGCAGGAGATATCCACAGATTCACTGATTCAGACATAAATGGCAGAAATCAGTTCTGACACAGCCAAAAGATGTTATGGACAAATTACTTCATTTTCCAGCCTACATTGAAGGAAAATATGAACATGTTGCACAATTATAATTGAGTTATCCCTACATGCACAGATTGGATCCCTGAAAAGGTAGACATTGTGAATGCATCCCTTCCACAGAACATGCTGACATAATTATTATACAGTTATCTTCACGCACACCGAAACACAGTTATCCCCACATGCACACATCAGATCCTGAAAGTGGGAAGACATACTGAATAAAGCTCCCCTAATATTGTGTCACTCCCACTGCTATAACCACAACACATAAAATTAAACAAACAAATGAGAAATGGCCCTAGACCAATCTGAGTATTATGAATTACACTTTAAAAACTAATCTTCATGATAACCTAAAACCAGTCACACCATTGCTTCACTAGAGTGCAACGGTTAACACATTGAAGAATTTTGATCTAAATTAGCGGCTTTTTCAAACCAAATACATATTTCAAACACAACATATAAACAACAAGATGTTAACAAGCATTGGAGATTACTTGCTTATAATCAGAATTTACTTCCTCAGAAGCAAGCATCCACAGTTTCAATATCGCTAACCATCATCAAGATAAACAACGTAAAATTCCAAGCATGCAATCAATGTATTCTTCCATGTATACTTCATAAACTGGCTAAGTTACAAGAAGAGATTAATGCATAAAACAAAATTCTGCAAAAGTACCAATTATGAAACATGGTTAGCACGAAAATCAATGGGTTCATGTCCAATGACAGTTTCCACATGACCTGAAAATCATGTGTAAAGCTGCTAAATTTAATTCCTTAAAATCATCGGCTAACATATCCATGACGCAAAAAAAAACTAATGGCTCATACCGAATGGTTAGCGAGACAAGTACCTATAAGGAGCAACAAAGGCAAGAGAAAACCAAGTGAGAAATCCGCCATGCTTTTCTATCTTCCAAAGGCCCACCGCTCAACAATCGAGTGTCACCATTCCAGGATGATCCTTCTCTTTATCTTCCACAACAATACAATCAGCATCATGAAACCCACCAGAATCTTCGTGGGTAGACCAGAGACTGAATCAAAACCATGAGTTATGGATGCCTAAAAGCAAAAACAAGGTACAGACTTATTCTAGACTCAAACACGTTCAAAATGCTTAATTAATTTGTCACTGATACTTGTTTTAGTGGAATTTAACAAAAACCATGTCAAAATATTGGTAGTAAGTCTTCATAAAGAAGGACACATGTAGTCAGCTCCATCTGTTAAATCTCCACATCAAGTCCTGTAAATGCCCTAAAAGAATTTATGATGCTTTTGCATGTCTCAGTCATATATAAAAGACTCCAAAATTTTCAAACAAAAGATTAATACAAAGTGTTGCATATGAAACCAAATAAAATTCCTCTTACATCTTTGGACTATCTTTCCTGCAGTCCTGAAAGGACATAAAATGAAAGGCCTGGTCTCATCTAAAACCATACCTGCCAACTAGTATTTTGTTATGTCTATTGATATATCAATAGTTATGGAGTCAAAAAATTGCACCTAAGAATAACCTAGGCTCCTAGATTAATTCTAACATCAACATGCCGGATGGCACCTAAAAGTTAACGTCACCAAAAGGCTCCATAACTGAATCTGCAGTTCCCAAATCGAAAAAAGCAATCAGCACGGCAGTTCAGTTCGATTGAGAAAATACTAGGTATCACAAAGGGAATACCCTTTTTCATTCTATACCTATGTATCAGAATAAGCATACATCCTTTTTTTCAATAGATAGAATTGGCATATGCCTAACATAAGATCTTCACAATCTTAAACATGGGAAGAATGGTACTGGTAGGAAGGGGATAAACAACGGTCACCGTTGACATTCTTCTTCAATTAAGTTTGATTGACTATCTTAATTAAACTTTATTCCCCGGTAAGGTATGGAGATGGCATCCTATCCTAATGTCGGAAGCGTTTTTACGAACTTTGTCAATATGTCTCATGTTTTCTTTTTCTTCAATGGCCTATAGGACCACAATCTTGATGCGTGGAACGAACTCACAAGAGAACGAATCGAAAAACAAAAAATTGAAGATAAATAAAAGCAAATAAAAAAACTCCAGAATTAGTGAAACCTCGTCATGAGAAGAAGAAGAGGAAATGATCATTTTTTTCATTACTGGGGAAAAACGAAGCTACATAACAGGCGTCAATGAACCGAAATTTTATCAGAATAACAATCTCATATATGCTCCAGAAATGTCATTAAGAACAAACACCCAAGTTAAAAAAACAAAAAAAAAACGATGAAAAAGGCATCAAATCCTGAATTTCCAACCACCTAAATGGCACCCTTCTCATCCAAATTTCCAAAAAAAAAAAGTACTTGAACATTTCTTCTATGATCTCCTTCGCTTAAAACTCCAAAAAGGCTTGGGGAATAGGAAGAAAACAACAGCACCAAGATGACGACAATCTTCATATTACCAAGAACGGGGAAAATACCACGAACAAATATTTTACAGCAATGACACCCGAAGGAAACAATTCACAACTTGTGAATAAAGGGAAACCGTACCTTGGCCTTCTCGGAGCTCTGTTGCTGACGAGCTTCTTTCCCCATTGACGAAACGATAACTAGAGAATAGGAGGCGTTCGACGCCCTGTAGAATTTGAAATTCAAACCGCCATTTGATTCCCCATAAAAACTTTTACAGGAAATTTTCCATGACAACCATTTCGGCTGATTATTTGATCCACGAAACCTTTCCACCTTTTATTTTCCCGTGCGCATGCCGGGATAATCGTCTAGAAAAAATGAGGTCTCTACGGAAAAGATCGGAATGGCGCACGATGAACGGGGGGAGGACGACAGTGGCAGTTGACGACGATGGAGAAGAAGCGGAGGGTGGTGGTGGAGAAGGGCGAAGCGCGGTGGCGGAGAACAGGGCAAACTAGAAACTCATGCGGGCCCCAGCTGGCAATAAAGCTTGTCTGACAATCTAGCGGTGTAAAATATGTTCGATTCAAAGAAAACTTGCACGTCACTCTTTTTATTTACGTTTAATACGATGGAAGCCTGTAAAAAATAAATCAGATAAACAAGACTTATCCGCTTACTGGTTCTTAATGGGAAACAAATTCTGTTTTGAAAGTGAGGAAGATAGTTGTAAAGGGAAAAACCAAGTTCATTATTTAATATTTTGTATTAAAGTAAGAGCTCTCCACTTTTTTATAAAAATACTTTTCTTAAAGTTTTAACATAATTTTCAAATATTAAAACGACCAATAAATCTTATAGAGGATGAAATGATTGCAACAATGCTTGATAGTAATAACACATGAATAACCATTTGCAAATTTACGAATATTGATAGGAATCCACGTGATGGCCAACAATTGAATAACTCATTTGCAAACATTGATGGGAATCCAATACTATAACCAATTTGAATACATTCATCCAATGATTTAGCAAATAAAATTTGGCTTTGGGTACTGCTTTTGCCTATAATTTAAGATGTTTTTTTTTTTAAGTCATATTTTTTTCGTGAAAATAACAAACAAATTACTGAAATGAACCTAGCTTAATATATGAGTCGAAAAACTTCTAGCTGCATTTTTTTTTTCATGAAAATCGAACTCATTTTGGTAGATCGCATTCTTACCATTTTAGCTGACGGTGTTTTGTTAATGGAACCGACAAATGTTTAGATCAAACACTCTAATTATCCAAAAAGTGCATTCCCAATAGAAGACGCATTGTTCAATTCCAATTTTGATGGGATGCCTATGAGGTGACAATTTATTCAATTATTGTAAGCAGCACATCAGTTAAAAGATTATTTAAAAAAAAAACCCATAAATGGCAAAGTGTCCCTCCTCTTTTTAGTTTCAAAATTAAATATTAGAGTTGATGACTAGAGTCATATATATTAATCCTGAAAAGACCATTTGGAACATTAAGAGTAATTTTTTATACTTCAATTCAGTGTCATCAAATCATAGGACCAAAAAAATATGTATATTGAGTTGTCTCATTACCATATATATTTATATATTTTAAATAAGACAAAGTTAACCAAGGGTAACTTGGGTGGCAGTGGAATGCCCTAATAAATAACGTGCTCCTGAAACTTAAGAAAAAAAAAACGCTAAATATTCTATTTATAAGGAAAAAGTTCTTGGTACAAATTCAATTACTTGTTTATTCATGCAAAGTACATTGATCATCTAATGAAATGGCATTGATGCCCTGAAAAGTTGAGCGATTCAAATATCAAAATGATATTGTTTTATTTTGTGTATCACATAACTACGGTAAAAGTTATAATCCGTCGAAGGAGGGACCCATCTTAAAAGGTGAAAATTCAATGACAAATAAAGTTTAGTATTCATGAGAAAAAAACATGAAATTGAAATAACATTAAAAAGCTTCTTCATTTTTTAACAAATAAAAAACATGCATGATTTTCTCAATAGTTTTCTCTTTTTAAAGATAATTTTGATTAAGAGAAATGTTTCTGTAAACTATTATTTCACTTTATTACTTTTCACAAATATTTAAGATTTTTCATGAAAAATTAAAAAACCTATATGTATTTCTGATTTGATGGCTTACGTGGTTGTGGGCCCACGCACAAAATAAGCCACATATCCGAGTCGGTTCCGGAGTTTCAACGGGATCCGATCCGTTTTTGGCTATCAAGTATCAACGGCCTTATCGCTTCGAGAACGGTACTGAGCGGCAAGAATGAGGTGAAGAAGGGAGGGAAGCGAGGAGGTCCCAAGATGATATCGACAACGTTGGCGGGAACGTGCCTCTGCAACGCCTCCCGCCTATGGAAGCTCCCCGCCGTATGCCCATCGATCAGGGCCAATACTTCTGCTGGCAGACGAAGAATCGCCGCAAATTCCAATGGCGTCGACGCCCCCACAGTCGAGGAGTGCGAGGAGAAGGATCCCAACAAGGACGAAATGAATCCTATTCCTCTAGCATCGACTTCTTCTCCCATTGATAAGGACCTGAAGAAGGTAAGAATTGCATGGCATGGGTCCCCCCTTGTTCGTTTCTCCTGAATTTTGTTGTTTTTCATTCTTCACAATTCGACAGTCTCCGGGTTGCTGATTATGCTCTTTATAGGGTTTCCATGTGGTCTTTGTATTGGTCTTGATAGCAGATGCAATTGAAGTAGGATTTTTAGCTGTTAATTAACAATCTAGTATCCATCGTGGTTTTTTCAACTTGTTACCTATATCGGCTGGTCTTTGATATTTTAAGAATTGATGACTCTTTTGCTAGTCTGTCTTTGTTAATGTTGGACTCATAGAGATCGTGAGTGTTCTTCATAGAACCCGGCGTTCGGGCGTTGGTTATCTAAAGACTTGTAGAGCTCAAACTTTAGAGACATTCATTCTGACTGTGTTTTTTTAAGGACCTGTAGGCACATTAATGGACGAAATAGTGAGCGTATAGGTTGTGAAGTAATCTATTTTGATTCCTGAGGTAACTGGATGGAGTTGAGGAACTTTCCTCTGTTCATTGGGTTGCCTCTCAATGAAGATGGTTAATCTACGCTTTGATCCTTTGACCTTTGATAGGTTGTCCAGAAGACTGCAGCAACCTTTGCTCCAAGGGCCTCCACTGCGACCAAGAATCCTGCAGTTCCAGGAACAACCTTGTATACTGTATTTGAAGTTCAAGGTTATGCGTCCATGTTTCTGGGAGGAGTTCTTTCTTTTAATCTGATATTTCCATCAAATGAACCAGATATATGGCGACTTATGGGGATGTGGTCCATCTGGATGTTCAGTAAGTTGTTCTTTTGAGTTTTGATACCTCGTGTCTGTTCTTAATCGGAGAAGATCGTGAAGGGGAGTTGTCAGACTACTATAGTTTCGAAAGTACTTGAAAAACTCTCAGTATCTGCATGATATGTACTGCTGTAAAATTGTGCAAGTCAATTTGACTCTAAATCTTTGTTATCTTGCAGCAATTCCTTCGCTCCGAGCACGAGATTGTTCCAAGAATGAAAAGGAAGCCCTGAACTATCTCTTTCTTTTGATCCCATTGCTTAATGTTTTGCTTCCATTCTTTTGGAAATCCTTCGCAGTTGTTTGGTCAGCTGATACTGTTGCCTTCTTTTTGATGTACGCCTGGAAGGTACGCCTCTAACTTTTGATATCCTTTAGTTGTAAGGATGAACATTTATTTCCCCGATCAGATATGATCTGCTACACCATGCGATATAGGATTGTGATTTAGCCTGTTCGTGCAGTAGGCCACTCTATCAAGGTCTTAGATGTTAGGGTAGTTACTTGGGGTTTTGCAAAATTGGACGCTTGTTGCGGCATTTCTTTTTCCGAAGCCTTTGTGGCGATTGAGCAGACATGTTTAACAAAAGTGCATCAAATAAGAACTTGAAGATTGTTCTTCATGTTACAGATTCTACACAAGAGGTCTACTTAGATTGAGAAAATTCATGACAGTAATTTAATTATGTCTGAATCAGTAGGTTATTCTGTTAATCTTGACATCCACATCAAATTTTAGATGTAGGCTTACCTCAGGTGGATGGGTTAAGCTTGGTCCTTCTTCAGGCTCCCACTTCAAGATCTACATGTTTTCATTGGAAATTTGGCTTATCAGAAGCTTCCAGTTGATTATGTTTTTGAGTGCCCCTCTTTGGTAGAGCAGATAGATTAATTCGCAGCAATATCTTTCTTATATTACTCTCACTCTAAAGTGGTGATCATCTGTCTCCACAGCTCGGTTGGGTGAAGAAGACAGAGTGAGGCATGGTGCACAAGTGAAGTCTGCTACTGACACGAGAAAGGCTCCTGATTCATGATTGTGATGAATGGAAGCGAAAGCTGCACCGTCAATTGTTCATATATAACAACACGGTTGAATATCTTTCTTAGTCGCTCACTCTCATCCAGGTTGGGGTTTTAGATATTTCATTGGAAGATAGAGCTGAAGATCTCTCCCTATCTCCTTATTAGGGAGCTGGGTTGCATGGACAATGTCTAGCTTAGCAATGTTAAAAGCATGTGCTCTTATACTGTATTTCATATTCAAAATCTTGCTGATTTATTGTATTTTTATACAAGTTTGAGGGCTTTCTTTTATGCTCTTCTTCAGTGCAAGTGTGCAACTGTTCTTTCTGTTCTTTTTGCTGGCAGTTATTGCTTCTTTTTGGGCTTGTTTCTAATTATTTGCTGCGATACTTTCCCTGACTTTCATTGTGTTTACAGTTTCGTGCTGTGGGCGAACGGGAATAGACCAGGTGGAGTGCAATTGCGTTCTTTTTGTTTAATTAAACTTCGTAACGCCAATTCAAATTGCTTTTCCTAAATTTTCAACTGCACGAATGTGATCCCCTGTGATCCAAATTGAAGGGATACATTATTGGGGTAGCTGCTTTAAATGCGCAAATCCGATGGTTAAGATCTAGAACTCGACAATCTGAAAATTTCAAACTATGCACAGAGATGTCACTTTTAAAACTCACAAGAATTTTGGAAATACTAAAGCTTTTATACTTCTAAATATTGGAAAATCTCAAAAGCACCTGATCTGAGTCATCTGATCCCTGGACGGGTATCTGACTATCTGTTTGGAAGTGAGTAACTTTCCTTTTTTATAAGCTTCTGGGCACGATTGAGAAACCCGTCGGAAAGCACTATCCTCTTTGTGAAAGGGAATGGCTACGTGGGGTCTAGTGCCACTCCTCCAGCAAGCCTTATTTCTTTATGGTGAAGCACCCTCTTTCTCTCTCTCTCTCTCTCTCTCTCTATATATATATATATATATATATATATATATATATATATAATATGCATAATTTTATTTATTTCAATTGCTTATATGATATAAAGACTACATGGTAATAAGGTGAGGACTTTGGACAAGTTCAAGTCTTACCTTTTTGTGCCCTAGCTTTTCTACAGTCTTGTTTTGGTAAGGCACAATAATAGAGACTTACTTAGAGGGTGTCTCTTTCTCTCTCCTTCTCTCTCTCTCCAAGTAACATAAATAGGCGAAGTAGGAAAAATCAATGCTGCTGTGTGCTGGATAGTTGGTAGATGGCTAAAGTCTAAAAAAGCAACAGCGGAGCAAGGGGGAGCCAGCAGACCCCATGGCTCCTTTAGTTTTGAGAAATTAAAAATCGCTGTATAAAGCTTACAAAAATTTCCATGATCATAATTAATGTCAATCTAGTAATAGTTTTTAGCGATCATTTTTAAAATTTTAGCCATCCCAATAATAACATTAAACTTTCCGGTAAAATAATCTGTGGTGTATACCGTTGTTTCACGAGAGGAACATTATTCAACTCATGTCAAGAATGTCTCACCCATTGGACTGCCATGTTTGATGGTCTCATTTTGTTTCTTTCCCGCAATCCGTGAAAGAGAACCATTCGCTTCACGCGTCAAATCGGGAGAATAAATTCAAGATATTTTCAATTCTGTTCAAATTAGTATCGTGCGGTATAGACATCTCAACTTCTTAAACTGGTTATCAGGAACCAAAGACGCCTTAAAAGTTCTCCTTTCGAACAACAAAACTATTAAGCGGTTCGGTATTAAAGAGTTGATCGTTAAAATGAAGAGGACAAAATGTTTGGCATACTAAAATACCTGAAGATAGACAATCCTCCCTTTGGATCCGTTGAAATGGACCTACAAATCTTGGAAGATTTCGGAATTCGGAGTCAATTGTTTGAACTTCTTTGACTTGTAGCAGCTGAACTATAGATTGGAAAATATGTGACCGATTCTTCTTCCATTTCTTTATAACTAAAAATTGCATCTTCGTGTGACATGTTAGCGATCATACTAGATCTAGCCGAATCATATGGATGCAATTTGTGATGACGCTTGCAGAGTTCCAGACCAGCAGCCCCATTTTCTCTGCCCGAGGTGGTCATGATGCAACCCTCAGAAAGACTCGAACCAACAGCTCCAAGTCAGGGAGCGGGCTGAAGCATGCCAATATATTGACTAACGTCCCTGCTCGCATAGAAATACGGCTAGTAGCAGCTAGTTCGATTTCCCAGTGAGGAGACGCGGGGAGGATGGATTCATCGTCATCACAGCCTTCTTCGCCATCGACATCAGCACCACCACCGACATCGGCATCACCACTACAGCGTCCAGAGGGCCCCCTTTCTCCTCCACTTCATCAGACAGATGCCGACGAAGACGACGAGAACGTGAAGCAGCTCAAGCAGTGTGCCTCCTTATATTTGGCTCTGCAGGTATCTTTCTCTGTCTCTCTCTCATGTCTTGAGTCAGATGTGCATATGCTTCACAATGTTCCACCATGGTTAAAAAAAAGGACCCCATAATCATTAGGCGATCTGTCGTTTGCAGGATTGCTTGGTTAATAGCAATCGGGATTGGAGGTCCTGCCAATCAGGTACTTGAATTCTCATCCCGCCCATCCTCCCCGATGACGTGTTTGTTCGGGAAATCGATAATTTCGTTGTTGGTAGCTTCAATATCATTGGTAGAAGCGCGTTCACTCTGAGTTTTCTGTGATTTCTTTTGAACGTATATATTTGCTCAGTTGCTTCTATGGAAGTATTCATGCCAAACGTTTCTTCCTTACTAAGTAGGATAATATATACCCTGAGAAACTTCCTTATCTCCTTTTCTTTTGTCCTTTTCTTTCTTTTTGCTCCGATCACTTGGGACATGCCTTTTTTGGCTTCTTTTTCTTTGATTCCGTGATCATCTTCGTGTTGACTGAGGCGGAGTTTGTTTTTTTTGTTGGGTGAAAACAGAAGTTCAAGCGTTAAAAGCCTGCCACGAGAAGCAAATGGACAAAGGAAAATCGAAATAGGACTCCTGCTCATTGCTACTTCTAATTGCAAAGGACAGTTCCGATTGGCGATTTTTTTTCTAATAAAAATTTCCATGGATAGATGCTACCCTCTCAGCACCATTGAGTTGTCTTTTGATGTTAAATACCGCATTGAAGCGCATGTGAACTTTTCTTTTCCATTTTGTCTCAGATATAAAGAATAAGATGTACTTCAGAAGCTTATACTATTTGCTTTTAATGGTAGTATGAAGCAATCAGCATTTCAATACTGGCACCCAGTTCTGTAACTAAGCGGCTGACCTGATCTTATAGGAGAAAGGATTAGAAACCTATCAGTGACTCCGCTGGTGATATTGATTTGCTTGTGATCTGGCATCCGTAGCAGCTGGTGGCATGAGGTTCTCACCCTTTTCATGCTTACAAGCAGCTATCTTGGTTTAATGCTGAAACTTGCTTGATCCATTTGGTTCTTTGACAGATTACTTCCACTGAATGTCACCATGCATCTGGAACCTAGATTTAGTTTAAAATATCCGGGGAAAAGTAGTGATAGATCTTAGCACATCTATTATCCTACCCTGAACTTATAAAAATGGCTGGCAAGGTTGCCGTATTCTTTCAAGAAAGGCCAACGAATAATAAACTGGATTAGTACAAGATTGTTTTACATTTACAGCTTTTTAAAATTTGGTAGTCCGGGCATGTGAACAAGAATTACATCCATACTGTGTAATTTTTTGGTTTATACATGTTTTGGTCAATTTCTTTGTTTGGTTGTTTACCGCAACAAATTTTTCACTGTATGGAAGTTTTTGAATAAATCTTGCATGCTGCATTCTGATCCATATATCATAACTGTATCTGGAAGAATCAAGCAACATACTATGCATTTCTTAATTTCACGTCAAATGCAGAAGTACAGATGCATAACAAAAACATGGAGATAGGCCACAGGTAGTGCTTAATACTATTCCTTGTGTTCACTTCTACATTTATTTTTTACGCAGTCATTAATATCACCATGATTATAGTGTGTAAGAATCCTCTGGGACAGACATATTTATGATCTTCAGATTTTGGGAACCAGAGTGATTTATTAATGCAGCTAAACATCCAACAAAAGCAGCGTTCATATAGGTAATGGGCTCTAGGTGAGAGTGGTCAGACCTAGAGTCTGTGAACTGGTCTGTGGAGTCTGGACCCCCAACAAGTGCACCCATGTGTGTGTTGGGGTTGGGAGTCTTGGCCTTATACCAAATTGAGTATCCCTCTTGGCAGCCCACCTTGTTTGGGTGCATTCTGATAGATGGGATGGATGAACCGCGATGATGCAGCTGCTGTGGATATTTCCTCCCAAATCCTACCATGTATGACATGTTCAATGGATTCTTGCCAAGTATATAGTCCACCTGGAAAGAATATATTAACATAAGAAATGAGAGGTACAATTAATAAAGGTGGAATGTGCCATTTATGCACTATTTGCAGATGCACATGCTGTTCCATTTCTATATTATAGATACATAACATTTTGTTGACATCATCATATTTCAGTAAAGTTTCTGAAAAGGGAGAGACCTGGTCACCATCCAGATACTTCCAGAATATCATAATATTTCAATTAACTGGAGTACCCTCATGATACCAAAACAATGATCAACCAAAGCAGATAACGACTTGGCTATTTTAATCCATGTCTTAGTATTGTATCATGGACCAAGTTAATCCAGTAAACTTGCTCCAAGTTTTTTTAGACTTGTCATACCTGGGATCTGTCCAGGTTTCCAGTCAAGTCGCAAGCACCAAGCATGTCCTTATCTGATAGAAATTACCTGAGACTTCACGAAGGTTCTAACTTGAGTGGGAGAAACGGAGATCGTGCCACATTGAACAGATGTTACATTGATTCTTTGGAGTGTTTTTGAGTAGATGAATAGTAAAAGTGAGGCACTTGTAACATATTGTAGGTTGCTGCTCTCTCGTGTATACAGAAGTCCACCTGCACATACTTCACCTTTAGCATATGCATATCTGGAACTAATAAATTTCTAGATCATGTTTCTTAGTTTACTGCTGGTAGTGTTGAGCATTAGCTAATTTGGTTGGAGAAGAAGTTCAAAAACCTAAGCTATTGAAAAAATTGGTAGCAAGGTCAGCATATAATAAATATTAGGTAACTTGAAGATAGACTGTCACTATCGAAAGATGGGGAGTATTGCTTTCATTAGATCCATAAAACAACAAGGGCCTGCTAATGAATCTATTGTTGAGGCAACCGAAATTATGCTGTAAAACGAACCAAAGTAAGTCCACTCATCTGTAGTGACAGTGGTCTGAAGACTCTGAACTGTGAATCAGATAAATCTTAAGCCACTCACGTTACTTGTTTTCCTCCCTGAATTTCCAATTGGGGATTCAAGAGATGGGGTGCATTCCTTGCAACAGAAATTACCTGGAGTAGTGTGAATTTGCACACTGCTGCTCTGTGGCATTAAGGCACATAGAAATGAATCAGCATCAGCTTTGTACTTTTTGAGTGCCTGCTTTCCCATTCCAAAGACCTGTGGTTCGTTTATGGAACGTCCAATTCCATAAACAGATAATTGAATTGTCATACTAATATAATGCAGCCATGGAAGATAGAACTCGTAGATGGTTAAATCACAATATTTGTGTCAGTTGGGCTTCTTACATGTGCAGAATACATATGGACCTAAGAAACTGACATAGGATTTAGTTGCTTATTGAACATTTCAGTTCAACTTCTGTCAATCGCTAGGGCAAAGTGGCCTGGTTCATAAGAAGGCCAATTTGACTTTTTGGAATCCAGATACTGAGCCAGCCAGAAGTCTCCAGAACCTTGTGCATGTGTGTGTTTCATCTTTACATGAGGAAATCGCACCTAGGCAGTGAGGCTTAGTCGCATTCCCATTTCCCAGCAGCGCAAAACACTAGAGGCTAGTAAGCCCGCCCTCAACGCGTGCACATGCTTTGGCTTATGAAAGGAGTGGCTCTGCTGGCGTTTAAACGCTGACTGCTTTCTTGGTTGTCCAAGCCCCACTACTTACCATACTTTATTGGGGCTAGCTCGTGTTTTAGTTAGTGAATATTCTTTCAGATAGCCAAATATCCATGGTCAACATGTGAAATGTTAAGCACTGTTATTGTTTGCAAGTAAAACGGCGCAGAGATACTGAATCCATGTCATAGTGTGCAACTTGGCACACTGAGCTTGTGGATATTTAGCAAATCAGTTCTTTTCGTCCAGCTAATTCCTTTTGCATCCTGGACCCTGACTGCACAGTGAACTTGTTGTCCGAACCTGAGCCGATAACAAACTTGGCCAGGTCTTGAGATGGTTGAATCTGATGACAGAGCTTATCACTTTGTCAAATAAAATGCAGCGTAAGGACAGCATGGTTCTTTTATATTTGAAAAGCTGTTGGAAATCGTGAAATCACGTGGACTCACACTGAATGATCTGAATATCAGAATTCAACCACCTCTAATGGCAAATATGTTGTCTGCTATGAGGTAACAAGAATTGGGAAATTGAGACTAATTCACTGTCTATTGGGAGAAAAGGATCTCTTTCTGGAATTGCTAGGCATTGCTCAATGAGAGTTGAAGTTAGAATTTGATATTGTTGGAAAATAAGTTTTGTCGGTTATGTGGTTATTAGCAATTTCTAGAAGTTAATAACGTTCTTATATTTTTATTATTTTTTGTCCGAGATTTCTTTAATAATTTCTGTTTTAGTGCTGAACTGTTTCTGTAATTTTGTAGCTGCTACCCGAATCTCTTTTAACGTGAGAGTATGGTTAACGTGTATGAAGAATTCACTCTCCAATCTGGTCGCAGCATGGTATCAGAGCTTTTCTTATTTCCTATCTAATGATATAGCCGCACCAAATTCTGTTTTGTATTTGGATAGCTCAAACCAATGCTGTTCTTCAATCTAGTAAATTGTTTTGCTCCAGATTTCTTTGATGTACCAATATGTAAACCTTCTCTCGAACTTTAGGGGAAAAGCTTAATTCCAAATCAAACAACTTTAGTTAATAACTAGAAAACCAATGTTGTAAAAGGTGCATGTAATATGTATCTGACGGGCCGACCTATACACTGTATCGTAACATATCGTAAACGTAGCGTATCGTAAATTAATTTTTTAATTCATAAAAAAATAAAAAAAATAGAAAAAATCGGTAAAATCAGGAAAAACAAAGAAAGGTTCAGAAAAAATGTGTTCTATATAAAAAAAAAACTCATCACATCATTCATAAGCCATAAAATATTAACACACATTTAAAAATGAGGAATAAGAAATTCATAATAACATAATAAGCATCTATCACAACTTTAATGTTTAAACTTTAAAGTGTTTTAGATTACATTTACAATTTTACAACATATAATATATCATGGTTATCATCACTCAAGGTCTCATCATCCCCATGGGCACATGAGTAAACCTTCTTCTCCACCAGCGAGTTCTCCTCTAAATCAATGATTTGTCACATAAATGACAATTTTTGTAGAAAAACTAGTAAAACTTTATCCCCTTACAATTTTTAGACATGTTTGAAAATAAGAAGCAAGATGTTCTTTTGTAAAAAAAATACAAAAATTTATTTTATCCCCGTATCATACGATATATGGGTGTATCGACTGTGTCGAGCGATACGTCAAATACGCGTACGATACACAAATGTATTGTGTATCGTAGGTGTATCGTATAGGTTTTTCATACCTATACGATACATATCATGCAATACAGATAACACTGCAGAAAACAAACACCTATATTTAGCACAAATATGTGATTTCTTGAAAATTGAAATACCTTTGACAATATAACTTGTGCTCCAGCATATTTATTGTCCCAACTGAACTCGGACACTGGTTCGCTCCACGCTTGGTTACTGTCCACATAGGTTAGATACTTCTCACTTTTACTGGCTTTGAATAGCCATGCAGCTGCCCATAGAAGCTCATCCTGTAAAAGGATTATATAATGATCTATCAATGGCCCAACAATGTAATTCCCGAAAAGCAATAAGCATGCCTATGTGTAGCGCAGTACTGCGTGAGGCAACTCAATGAATTTGGGTAAATCATCATATACAGGCTCTCAGCGAATCAGTATTACTACTAACTAGTTCTTGAATCCCTTGGACCCTGACCTTTTGAGGCTAACGTTAACTTTAGGAACGATCTAGCTCACCTGATAGCCTGAATAGGAGCAATAGAAAGGGCAGGATTTTTGGTATGAGCCTTTGTACTTGTCTGCAAATTCAAAAAGCTAGGCGGAATATGCTGTGATTAGTCAGATAACAGTAGTCATTTTATCTTGACTGTAAGAAATACTTTTGTTCCCTATTCTGTCAGGAACTTGGGAGAGTTCAAATTAGCTTCTGCAACACCTTGAGAAGAGAGAGAGAGATTAACTCTGATATACTTTTGCGAAAGGTTTTTAATGGTTACTTACTGTTTTGGAGTTCTTTAAGAGCAAAGATGAATAGTTTCTGTCCACTTTGTGAAATGGTATGGAGGCTGATGCAAGTGCGGCAGCAGCATCTGCAGCAGCTTCGGAGCCTGGTGAAGATGCATCAATCTGATAGACTGTCCGGGCTGTATCCATGTCCTCAGGCCTCTCCCAGCATTGATGATCTGCATTCCCATCTCCAACCTATGATGTTTCACCATACAAGCATCGCTTGGTCAATGAAGGGCATAAAAACCTGACATCGTTACAAAGAATCGAGCCTAAGTGTTGTGCAGCAGTCCAACTGGGCTGTCTTGCACAAGCTTGTATAGCAGTCAAGCTTTGCTAGGTGGTTGTGTTTTCTCTTGAATGGTTCATCTGATGAAAAGGGTATGCTTTTACTCTACCCTGACTTTGTCTTGCACATTCTAATTTGATGTGCATGAGATGTCCATTTACCTGTGTATATAGGGTGGTTGGTGAAGTGTGAGATTTGAGTATGAAGTCGGTCCCCCAACGTATAGCTTCAAGCAAGTGGTTCAACTGGTTGGCTGCCTGTAATTGCTTCCTGAATTCTGTTGCCCCCCAGGCCAGCAAGCTCACCGTGAATGACATTGGCCACCCAAATTTTACGTTGTCTCCAGCGTCATAGTACCCTCCAACTAAGTTCACCTGCCACACATCAACAATTCACATGTACCGTATCTGCATGCACTTAAACATACGCTAAGCTACTATCTTTTCATCTGTTGTCAGCAAATTCAGCAGGCTAGGATGGCCTAACATGGATGATCCCAACTTCTCGCGGTAGTCCAAAATGGGTTGAATGAGGGAAACTACTGAAAGAAAACGATCAATTTTCAGTCAGAAATTGGTTGGGACACTGGTACATTCTATGACTGTTCTCTTTTTTCTCTTTTCTTTGCTGAACTTTGTTACCAAGTGGCTAACATAACTGTAGAAAGCCTTGTCTAATAGGCAGTGGGTTAGAACGGGTTAGTGTTTAATTGCAGCTTCTTGCAGGACAGAGTCTCCTCGTTGCAGTTGTCTTGGTGAAGGTTCTCAGAGTTCAAGAGGCCTTCACCATGGGGTTTTACTAAGTTAGAGAGACAACCATATACATGACAGAGTAAGCCAGTGTGGAAGCATGCCTCTATTTGGGAGTCTTTGATACACCCATTTGAAGAAATAAGAAGGCTGGTTAACTGATAAAGTTAGTCTAAAATCTAGAACAAACTCTGGATTTTGAGTGTATAGTGAGTACATTTGCCAGCCGTCCATCTGAGAGGGCAGAGTCTCCTCTCCACTTCACTCTTTGGTTTGCCGGCAACTTGCCAGATCGCTGGCCTTCAAAGAACAAAATGGCTTTTCCAAGCGCGTCATGATAATCAGAATCAGTAATCTCAGCTGCCTCCGATGGCGGCCAGCTTGGTACCATCACCACCACTGCCATTACCATCACCACCACTGCCATTTTTAAAAACGTGGTGAAATTCATTGTCTCTCAGTCTGACCAATTCTTCTGTATGTGAAGGAACAGTGGCATTTGTATTTATACATAGTGAAAAATCGTCTTGCATCTCCCTCCCTTGATCCCCCATGTCAAACTGTCTGGCTCTGCATCACTAACTTGTTCAAGCACGGCGATAGCAATGCCGCTCAAATCTCATGAATTAGAATGATGTCTGCCTTCACGTGATTTTACGTGGAGAAAAAGGATGCTGATTGTAGCACGCTTTGATCCATGATTAACAAAATTGAAATAATTGTATCTTAATTCCAGAGTGAAGGTGCTTAATTTTTTTCAATAACGGAAAGAAAAACCCATATGAGTTCATTAGCCTTGTTTGTGAAAAAGTATACACAGCATTGACTTTTGCAGAAAGAAATTTTATTTATATAATCTTAACAGATCGAAAACGATTTAGTTTCAGACAACAAGAAAAAGTTCAACCTGATTAGTATTTTCTGTTCAATCCACATAGGATAGATAAATTGGCTGGCTTTCTAGCATAAAACTGTGAGTGCGTGGTAAAATGATAATTGTCCGTAAATATCTATCAGAAGACTTGGGCTGATAATATTGAAACCAAAAAGGTAAATATCTTAATATGAACTTTTCATTTCGGGGCGTTCATGGGTCTGCTTCCAAATTTCTAGCCCGATAAGAGCACTGGTAAACAGAACCCGGCATACTAATAAAAGATAAAAAAGTTTTTGTTCCTAACAACTATTTGTCAACATCTAGCTTATATGTGTATATGTAATAGACACACACACACACACAGAGTTTAAGGCATAACTTGGTGAACATAAGTTTAGAAAATTAATATTGATTTCCTTTAGTACTAGACGACATTTTCAACTTATTTTCTCCTTAAGAATGAGAAACTGTATAAATATCTGGTCGTTATATATTCAATTAAACAAGCACAGTGGAATCACAATTCAGAAACTAAGCATCTCAAAGATTTAATAACCACTTGTTTCCTGATTAAATGAAACAATCATCATAAAAGGTCAGAGACTTGATCGGCATGACGAGACTGAACATGTCATGTAGCAGTTCAACAAATTAAATGGGAGGCAACTTTACAGCTATGATATCTATGAGATTCGTTTGATAACGTTGGGAAAAGAAATAGTGAACCAGACAAGTGGTCTGCCTTAAAAGTGCATCTTTATATCATACCATCATTTTTCAACAGTAAAGAAACCTCCATTGAAGGCAAAATGATGCACAAAGATGACACTCTCTCGCAGTTTCTGCGTCATGAAGATCAAGCAATTACGTATTCATAACAATCGACGAAGATTTTTGAAGGTTCACAACATTTCCAACTCAAATACTTCTAGAAGTACTTTTACATAACCTAACAACCATCAAAATTAACAAATTTTATGAGTGACCTAGAGGGTCTGTTTGGTAATAGGAAGAGCAATAAACTCGTCTTTGAATCTTTCCAAATTCATAGAATATTGTAGCATAGAGCTCTATGAATCTGCCTGTCTCATGAAACAGTTTATTACTGCCATTGCCAAATGACCCTATAGTGGTGTTTCTCATTAACTGGTGTTATATATCTGATCTATATTTACATCCCTAGTAGCATTTTATCTCTCCATTCTTTTTGGTTCTCAAATGTGCTTGTAAACTTTCTCGTACATTGTTTGTAGAGGCAGAAGAACCGAAGCTAATGGTGTGCACAAAAAATTGGTTAGCAGAAGTAGCAATGACCAAAATACTCTCATTCAAATAATGAAAAAACTTTTTAAAAGGGTGAAAAAAGATTGTAAAAAAGTGTAACAGTCTGAAATGTCCACTTCCTGTATAAAACATTTCAAAAAAGCTCATACTCTCCTTTGGTGCATATTTGTTGTGTGCACACCTCTGTGCACGCAACTCAATTTCGATAAAATGGTAGACAGGAGAACACTTTCCGCTTGGATGGAATCCCTGCTGACCATATAGACTCAGTCATGCTGCATATATATAAAGCAATTGACATTAGCCAACTGGCAAAATGTTATCCAATGACAGTATATTTATAAAAACTATTGTCAAAAACCAAAGCACAAGCAATAGTGTATGGTACAGTGATAGTTTATGATGCAGTTCTAGCAACAGTTTACAGTACAATAAATATTTAGTTGTCTTGCAACATCCAGCAACTGACATAGTTCAATTTTTTATATGCGTGTGTGTATGAAGGGGTCCAGCTTTCTTCAATTAATTTTGGGTTTAAACTATACTTTAGTAAAAGTACACTCAGGATCCAGCATTTCATGATTAAGCATGTCCTGAAAGATTTTTTTTTATTAAATATTTCAATATATTTGTTAAACATCTTTTAAAATAAAACAAGAGAAGTAACTCCAGCGAGGCCGATAAATATCAGCAGAATGCCGTTTGGTGCCAAAGGGGCAAACTCACAGTGAAATTGTGTGGGCAGTTGCTTACATAATCCTATAATATTCATTTATCTATGTATTGGTTGGCCTCAATTATTTACTTATCTATAGATGGAGCCCTTCAATCGTTTTACTATCTAGTTGTAGAGTATTTTTTTTTTTTTTTTTGAAGTAGTGCCTTTCATTTAAAAACTTCCTATTCCACCACTGGTTGGTGCCCTTGAATCTTGTTGAGGAGCGTACGAAAAAACCTTCAAAGTGGTCTCCCATGGCCGCCACAGCATTTGCTAGGACTAGATGTTCTCATTGCCTCTGTGAGCGTTGATTGTTTAGCTTTGAGATAGTTCCCTCCCCTTTGTTCATACTTGATGCCGTTGATTTTTTTTTTCCTTCTTTAAAGTGAACTTTGAAAATAATATGGAAGAGTTGGCAGGTCAACAAACTCCCCTGTTCCGGCCACACGAACAGTAAAAAAAATTACTGGAAAGAAATAAGAGGCAGGAACAAAAGGTGAAACACACACACACACACACAGTGTTTGTGAGAGAGAGAGGGCCGACAAAATGAAAATTTATTAACAAAATTGAGTGACAAGTAAGTCACTTAAGAACACAAGAGAGAGAAAGAGAGAGGGTATGAATGCCTTTTAGATCAGATATAGTTATATGCAGCTTTTGATTGAAGGGCACTAATATATACCGCGACCCAATTCTAGATCCTTCAAAAGCTTTTAGATTTGAGAGGTACCGATATGTAATAAACTAAATTATATGGGAACATCAACACATAAACAACTAAATAAGAAGGGTCCTGCAGCTCCTCTAGTGGTTATAGGTGTATTGGATTCGGATCCGAAATCTTAGGTACTTGGGTTTCAAAGCCAGGTATTTGAAAACTAATGCAACTGCTCGAATTGGTGGAGTTACATGTCAATAAATGCACTTCCTAAATCAAACAGGGTTGCTACTTATTTTTATCCTTTTGCGCCTTCTCATTCAACTTAGCAACACCTTAAAGAGGGGTTTGGTGCACCGACCCCGGCCAGTAACCAGTAGGTTTAATCCAAAAGCAAAGAGATGAGGACTCATCTTAAATTCGCAGATCTCAAATCTTAAAAGCATGTTTGATAACAGTAATAACTGTTGTTACTGGGCAGATTCATAAAAGAGTAACAAAAAAAACCCAAAGATGTTGTATCAAGTAGATCAAGAGCTATCAAATGCCGCACTCACGGGGTATACGGATTGATGAAACTGATTATAAAAATGTTAAATCCATCCAACGAATTTGCAAAAGCATTGCGTAATTAGATTCGAAGTTGGATTGGAACTCTGTATATAGAAATATTGAATAATTGCATGTTGGTGGTTGTCTATTCACAGTAACATAATAGACCATACATGACTGGAACTTTCTAAATGAATCCAACTACTTGAATTCATATTTCAATTGAATATTGGATTATAACAAATCTCTCTTTCAGATTGGCAGGTTGCCACCAACCTAGCCAACAAAAGATCCACTTCCAATATTGAAACTCTTTACCTTTCATCAACTTGAATAAACAAAGATGTTAATGAAAGAGTGGAGAACCAAACACTTATTGGTTCATATACCATTGATAACACACTGGCAAGCCAACCAAAAAAAAGGTTCAAGACAGAACTTTTAATAGAAAAAGTAAGATGCTATGTCTTCGAATTCTAAAGGAATTTTTGTCAAAAAATCTATTAAAAATGTAGTGTGCTTTTATTTCCAATTTTCATTCTTTTGACTTCTTTACAACCAAAAAAAAATGTTGAATACTAATTTTTCCATGTTTTTCTCACCAAATCCCATTCTAACAGAAAGCCAGTGACTTAGCAACTAATTTCACTGGTTTTCTGTTTAATGGGATTTAGTGAAGTAAACGGACACAATTTCGGAAGGACGTCCGGCTCCCTGAAAGGTGGCAACAGAAGATGCCGTGGGCTTGACTTTTGCATGTTAGAAAGCGTCAATCGATGTTGAACACAGAAAGAGAGAGGCAGAAATAAAATGGGTGAAGAATGATTGGGAAGAGAAACGAGGAAGGCGAGAATCCGCAGAGAAGAAGCAAGTAACAACCCTAGGCGGAGGAGCGATGGGATCGAACCGGATACTTCCGAAACGGATCATACTGGTCCGCCACGGCGAGAGCCAGGGAAACCTCGACAACGCCGCCTACACGACCACCGCCGACCACCGTATCCCGCTAACAGCGGCCGGAGTCCGTCAGGCGCGGGAGGCGGGGGCCGAGATTCGCCGGATAGTCGCCTGGTCGGAGGAGGACTGGAGAGTGTACTTTTACGTGTCTCCGTACGCGCGCACCAGGGCGACGTTGTCGGAGATAGGCCGGAGCTTCAGCCGGAGAGAGATCGCCGGTGTGAGGGAGGAGTGCCGGATCAGGGAGCAGGACTTCGGCAATTTCCAGGAGGAGAAGAAGATGCAGGCCGACAAGAAGAAACGGCAACGATTCGGACGGTTCTTCTTCCGGTTCCCGGAGGGCGAGTCGGCTGCCGACGTCTACGACCGAGTCACCAGTACGTCTCTCTTTCGTTCTCTCCCCTTCTCTTCCCTGTGGCACAGAATAGGGGTTCGGTAGCTTGGGTTTGGATTGGATATCCGACTTGAAAATGGCGTCGAGATGGGTCTGTTTAGCTCCTCCCTCCTCCCAGATCCAAAGGTATTTGCGGTTGGAGCTGGTTTTCACTTCGTTTGCTTGACCAGATTGGCAGCAAAACTTAGGTTGTCTGGTATAGAAGCGAAATTATATTAATGAGAGCACATGAGCGGAAGCCCATGAAAGTTTCCGGTCAATTGGAGATAGAGGTCCATCTTCCATCTCTCTTGCATTCAAGAGTTGCGGACTGAGTCAATTCTTGGACTAGGATGTGCCATGAAATTTCTGAAGTCACCCCCACTGTAGAGATGTGAATGGATCTGATCAATCTACTTGGTGGATATACAACTGACCCTGAATCCAAGATCTCAGAAATTTATGAATGGAAGGATGTCATCCACCGGCATTATGGAATTTGTGGATGTACCTGTGGTTACCCCGCGAATTTTATATGTTTACTAGTATGAGGCATGCTCTAAATGCCCTTCAAAATTGTGAAGATTGTCTTTACCAAAATATGATTCGAGGCAGGTACTTGAACTCGACTATATCTTATTTAGACTCTAGAGTCTGGACAGATACTAGAAAACCTGATACGGCACATACCCCAACTCAACTAAATTGAAACCTTCAAACTTCCCCCACTAAATCGGGCTTCTTTCCTTCATATACACCGGGATTGTATCAGTTTAATGAGTGTAATCAGGTCAATCAGGTTTTACTGAAACCAATTAACATTTCATTCATAGGTTTGGAATAAACTCAGTGTAGCCAATATCTTGTAATCTATCAAAAAACACCCGACTTTAGGTCGTATAGCAAAAACAGGCTTGAGTTAAAATTTCGTTCGTCTAATGGCTTTTTGCTGTATAATTCAGGTCAAAACTCGAGTGTCTATCTGTTAGCCTTCAAAAATCGAACGCAATTCCGTGAAGTTTTCTTATTTATGGCACAGACTTGGGAGATTGTGACATGGGTGTAAAACTGCAGGTTTCTTGGAGTCACTCTGGAGGGATATTGACATGAATCGGATCAATCGATGTGGTATCTCAAATTTTAACATCGTTATTGTTTCCCATGGCGTCACCTCCCGGGTCTTCCTCATGAAGTGGTTCAGGTGGACCGTCGAGCAGTTTGAACGCCTACACAATCTAACCAACTGCCAGGTGCGGGTCATGCAGTTGGGCGCAGGCGGCGAGTACAGCCTAGCAATTCATCACAGTGACGAAGAGATGAAGGGATGGGGACTGTCTCAAGAGATGATAACTGACCAGAAAATGCGGGCAACTGCCAAGAAGAGTGACTGGATAGATGATTGCCCATGGCATCTCAATGACTTCTTTCAGCACTTGAGAGAGTCTGATGAAGCTGACTGTTTAGAAGAAGACCAACAGGATAGCTTGAACTTGATTGGAGACAGAAGCATAGACTGCTCCTAGCAGAAGCGTACAATTCATCTTTAAAGAGGTTGTGTAATACACTTGTTTGAAGCAAAAGGGACCAACATAGCATGTCAGAAACTCTGCGACAAGAAGATTCGTAGCAGTCTACGAACGCTACAGTCAAAGGACAATTACAGCAGAAGATGGGATAAAGAGAAGCAACAGAACAACACCAAGCTGTGCAGTATAAGACAGAATGCACGGACTCCTGACGGCATTGTAGGACGTCTACATGTGTATTCTGTAACGACACAGCCTTTCCAAGCTTATGTAGACGGTACACATGATACTTGTAAAGCGTTTAAGTGATCATACACACAGCAAACTAATTGTTTCCTCATCAAGACATTATTGAGCTTTTACATGTGTATGAGCCGCCGGGGCAAACTGGATAGAAATGCTATTGACACAATGCCGCTCATCAGTAGGTGTAATAAAACCCTCGCCTTTAAACACATGCCCCAAATGCCCACCACAGGCTGCACAGGTGATCTCCGTCCTCCTCCCATCAGGGTCAGGCTGAAAATTTGCAAGCCAGGAGTTCAAAATAGCTGAATGCAGTTAGGGGAGGTTTCTCACAGAGTCAAGAGTAAGAGATGCTAAGGACTTCAGTACTCAAGCCTAAAACAACTGATTCTCAAGAAGACTTGTCTCGTTTTCTAGTAAACGCTTGCCCTAGGCAATAGCAGATAATCTCGGGATGGTTAAACCAGCCATACAAATATCAAACAACAAACTACCCTGTACCTCGGAGAGCAAAATGGTAATATGAGATTGTGTCTAGTGACTAGTCGGTTCATGGTCTAGATAAGACCACGCACTACTCAAGGGTTCAGCTTCAACATGCCCCGGCATTACTGGCTCAAAGCCCTAACTGTAAACTGTGTTCAGTATTGAGATGGAAGAGAGAACTTACGCTGCGATTGATAGCTCCAGGCAGTCCCTCATAAAATGCAGGCCACCCACATCCGGAATTGAATTTAGTAGTTGACCTGTAAAGTGGAGTCCCGCAACCTGCGCAGCTGTATATGCCATCTTCGAAGGATTTGTCATATTTCCCCGTGCCTCGTAACCTACAGATTCATTTACGCTCATTAATGCAGGAAAGTGGAAATGGATGTGCCGAGCATCAAATCTTGAGTCAGCTTAGATTAAATACCGTATAGCTAAAAATAACAATGGCAGAATCCCATATAATGATGCAATGCATCAGGCTTATGAAAGGGCGGAGGTAACATTTATGCACAGAGCAATGTTTCTAAACAGCGATAGGGTTGAGGTGAGTCACTTCAGTTTTTCTCCAGTAACAGTTGACACATTCGCCTACATGAATTCGTCACCGTGTATAGTTCTGTTTTTCTTTTTCCCCTTAAACCCTCGATCACAGAGGAAACGTTTGGCCAACTTTTGAAACCCTGAAGATTGTACACCCAAATGTGAGCTTGTCTGTGCATGTGTTTGTGTCCGTGTCAAAGCAATGAAGCATGAATATCAACTCAAGCACGAACTCTTGAGCAACATTTCTAGGTCATTGTACCTTAAAACATAAAATCATAAAACTAAGTCGAAATTGAAATGTTACTTACATGAAACAAGAAATATAAACAATCAAAATCACAAGAGAAATCAGACAATTCCACGATGTAGCTATGTCCATAAAGTCTTCTAATGCCAACATGTATAACAAATGTCAAGTGAAACGCCCATGTGTTACAGGAGAAGGTACACGTTGACATGCTTAAACAATATGTTGAGATTTATTGATATATAAAAAAAATCTAAGTGGAGAAAAGGGAAAATCTCTATTGTTCCTGATCTGAGAGCAGCTAATATCATTCCAATCCACCAAATCAAGGTGGAGCTCCTCCAATAACTAAAAATCAACCAAAGCATAATGCAACAATTATAATCTATTGCCCGGATACTAACCAAGTAGGGGCTGATAAATAAACTATTACATTAATTTGAAAACGTGGAGGTGCTCAAATCTACAGATGGACTGGTGGTAATTAAGACGTGCCCATAAAATGAAGGCAACTGCAGAAATGCACATGCCGCCATGCGAACATCAGAATTAGAAATCAGAGAAAAGGAACCGTCTCGTGTGAAGACACTTGTGAACTATAGAGATGAGAAACGATTCATGGCCATGAAGATTTCAACAGAGCAGAGCTCAGAGGCCAAGATTCAGCAAGGAAACTACAAAAAATCACGCAGCGGATATTTTTACTGGAAAAGAAAGCAAGTCGAAGGTCTTAACGACTGACATCAGGCAGTGACAACCTAAATGACAAGTAAAAATTGAACAATTTTCTGGCGCCATGAAAATAAACTTCTGGCCTCCAAAACATACCACCACAGTCGATTGGTCACGTAACGATGACCACGATGACGGAAAAAATCACACAAGATCTAGGAACCACAGTTCAGCAGAAAGCTGTAGAATTCTTCACTTTGACGGGCATGAATTAACCCAAAAGATGGAAAAACAAAAAAGGTAGTGACGACCATGACTTCTGGAAAGAAGAACAAACAGAAAGTCGCAGCACAATACCACAGAATCAGTCACTTGGTCAAACACAAAATGGGCCAAAATTCGACGAGAAAAGCTAAAACAAGATACCACGAACCGAACATGTGTCGGTCGGCACAAAAGATGCGGCAGAAGATGAAGAAGGAACAGAACTAAATTTCACAGACCAAGGATAGAAAGCTCGACTTTCATCTTCCAAACTTACTCTGTGCCTTTCTGTCTCAGAATCCTGAACTGCTCCGGCGAGAGGACGGCCCTCCATTCCTCCTCGGTCTTGTTATCCGGACCAGGTGAAACCATCGTCGTCTCTTGGTTTCGAAGAAATCTGCCAGAGGATTGAAATTGGCAGCTTTAAATCTTAAATAGTTTGGCAATGGAGGGCGGTTACAGAAAGGGAGGCGTCCGAAAGAGTGCACCTAACCCATAAAATGGGACGGGAGGAACTGGGGCGCTGAGAACTTGGAGGCCCACCCTCTTTATTTTTCCCAAAAACAATAGAAAGTTATAGTTGTACAATGAGGACTTTAGATTTTTTCATTAAACGGAGGATCCCCTAAAACACAGGTTCAAATCCAAGATGCGAAGTTATTTAAGGCTATCAAACGCATCTTGGGAATTGATGCTATCAAACCAAAGGAATAAAACGATGAAGCCAGATTTTTTAACTGTACAACATGAAGGCCCTGCATTCCTTCATTCTTTGTCTTTATTAAGGTTACACCTCTTATGGAATTATGAACAAAATTTTACGACGTATAGGAGGAAAAAAAAGTTATTACATTTAAGAAATATCAAATCAAAGAAGCGAACTTTCATTCTCTAGTGTTTGGAAGTAGGGAAATTGCACTTCAGAGTGCCTTTGTCTTTCAAGTGCACCCAAGCAAGATCATCTTTAGCTTGGCTGCGCATTCACTTTCTATTCTAAAAAATGGATTGAAAATTTTCCAACTACGAGAGGTTTTTTTTTTTTTTTTTTCATTTGAAAATCAGGTGCTTTCTACTAACTTCTGTGGTTTTTTTTCAAGTTCATCTGTCGCTGGAAAAAAACTAATGGGATAATTTCTTCTCCTTAGCAATGCAAAGTACGCATAGGGGAATTTTCCTTTCATATCTTTTTTGCGTTGCAATCAAACAGTAAGGATAGGTATATAAAAGGTTGTGCCCTACCGAAGACCTGTTGAAACTGTCGACACTGAAGAGGCTCAAATGGATGAAGAGTGCAATTAGGATCAGGTAAAGTAATTTTTAGGAGGTCTTGGCAACAAGAACATAATATTTAGGGATTCATGGAAATATGAGTTCTAGCATTTCATGAATTTGCCTTTTAACCTTTGGATAGGTTCATGAGCGCTCCATGAATCTGCTTCACTCTTTAAGACATGGAACACCAGGTTAGTGTTATTGTCAAACCTCCCCATAGAACTCTCACGAAAATCTCTTCTTTTTCTCGCTTCTCTCCCTCGTCTCTCTCTTATTGTGTTTTTCTTGTGTGGTCTTTTCTTTTGCCATTTTTTTTGTAGCTCTGGTGACGGCTTGTCACCTGTTCCAAGTGTAGCCATCACTAGTATTGCCAAAACTTAGTTCAATTAACAGATTAACTATCTAAATTCTGGAAGATGCAACAACCCAGATTATTAACGTGGATTACCAAATAAGTGCCAATGAACTGTGTAAATGCGATCTGCATTGCCAGACACAGAAACCAGCTTTTGCATCAATTTTTCAAATTTATTAACTTATAAACTAGAAGAGCTTGGACAACTGACGTTAGACTGTCATAAAATCTAATTTACATGTCAAATGTAAATTTCTAATTATATAGTGATGGAATTCACATAGTCAACTGGGCCAAAAAAAAAAACTCAATTATGAGTTTCAACTAAGGGTTTCAGAATCGAATACTACTCCAGTGCAAGAATCAGCGTCATTCTCCACAACTTTGTGCTGAAAAATGCTTGAATTTTAAGATATTTATTCAAAAAGCTAATTCATTAGCATGCTCCGATTTTTTACTCAAAAATTTCAGTGACAAACATCTAAAAACTGACATGATAGCAGATCCATTCACCAACAAAACCCTATTGCAAAGGTAGAATTGGTAACAGCAGAAGCCAATCCCCATGAGAAGCAATCCAAACTCCAAAATAATACAAGAAAGAGAACTGTACTTGGTAGTTTTTCTGATGGAGCTTACGTGTACATGGTGGGGCTACGGCTACAACTCGGTAAAGCACCGATCAAACGTGTAATTCAGCAGGACCATATATGCATAGTCCTACTCTTAAATTAAACCAGATCTAACAGGGAGAACCATATTTATCAAAACGATACTCAGAAGCATTTTCGCATGTGAGTGCATATGTGCTTGTGCATATATCCACTACATCGAACATGAAATTTCACATCCAAAGCCTGATACCAGTTGGTGACTAATGCGGTCCCTTTGCAAATTAACTGGATGTATCATCCTCTCAATCGTGAAGATTGATAAGCTGTGCCTTGGAAAAATATCAAAATTTAACCCATGGATGAACATGTAATGCACAATATATAAGGTTAAACACAGGCTTGAATCTTCCAAATATATGCAGCCAGTCAGTGGCCCATGTGACCAATTAAGGCACCTTTTAAATTATCGAGCCCTTGGTTCTGCTGAAATAAAGGGGTTTTGTACATGAAGCAGATAATGTGTTCCCAAGTCATAATGCATCTGCAATCCAGAGTAGCAAGTTCGAGTATTCAACTCTGACAATCTCAAAGTTATTCTTCAAGGATTCCGGCATTGGTATCTACATTAACATTGTCATAGCGTGAGAGAAAAAGGGCATTTCCCTTCATCCTTATTACTGCAGTATGTGTTCAAAAGGATGAAGAAAAGAGGCAGCATGCAGAAAAAGTTTACTACGATCATACAACCAGCACAAGCAAGATTTTTCTTTACAATTTCACAATATATGCAAGTGCTTCTTAATCATTTGATTTCCACAAGCATATGTACAATTTGTCATTGGTCAAGCTCGACAGTGGAGAAGCAGCTGATGCACATATGATGCTCAGTACAGAGATAAACATCTCAATGACGATCATGTAGATATGACAGTTGGATTTGATCATACTACTCTGAACTGGAAGCTGCACCATAGGACATGATATATGGAATCAAATACAGTTATGATTTGGTTTTATTTGGAGCATCCAAAAAAGGTGTAAAGGTGACATGGAAAATAAGGGGTTGTAACAGATTGCAAAAGTATAAGGAGGGCAGAAAAGAATAATTCATTATGGATCAGCACATAGACATTATTCGGTGGCTGTTAGTATCTCGATCGCTGTATTGCTTACTGAGTTATGCAAACAAAGACTCAAGTCCCACAGAGCCTATTGCCTTCAGCAATATAATGCTAGTTTAACAAGTAAAACAATCCCTTAATCAGTTCAAATAACAAAATTCATGTCTCACCAAATGTAGCACTGAGTCAATTAACTAGTAACTACGGAATTCCAATCAAGCCCTTCATTTTTAATATTGGACAAAATGATGCGAGAGAACCAAGAGTGAAGTAGTGAGCAATACAAAATAAAGGTATAAATGCTACAAATTTTACAAAGGATTGCTTGATTCGGAAGGAAATAGGCTGCCAAAGAGTGCACATAAATAACAAATTAATCATTGAATTTTGTTCTACCTCCCCTGTTAAAGCAGATACCTTTTTCTGACGATGCACTAAGCATCAAATTTAAAACTTCAGATAAAGTATCACATGTCATCATCATCCTCACTGTCGTCATCATATTCCGAAGATGATTCATATTCCTTTGGCCGTGAAAATGATTCCATATCAAATGAAGGCTCAGCTTCCATTTCCTCGATGTCAATGAAGTCGTAGCTCATCCGTTCATCAAACTTCTGATCACTGCAGTTCAGAAGCCAGCCCAACGAGCATTTCAGACCCTTCTTAGCAATCCTCTTATGCCTAGGCTTGATAGTTGCCTCTAAGCTATAAGTAAAGAAAGCTGGAAATGCGACAATATCCTCCAGTTTCCTCTCCATCTCATGTTGAAAATAGTCAAAATTTAGTTTCATGATGTCAATGTTCAATGCAAGAATCTGAGGACAACCAAGGACCATAGTTTTCATATCTTCCTGTGAGAAGCCGCAGCCTTTCAAGAAATCAATGTGCTTCATTATTGGAGTCTGGTTAAGGCTAACAACCTGTGGCATCTTTTCCACAATTCCACCAAACTCTTCAGGATTCACATCAAGATTGTACTTAAAGAAATTCTGCTGAGACAGAAGCTTTGACCTTAGATCAAGTCCTGCAATCTCAGGATAGCGAACTATGATGGAGGGCAGACTTTGCTTTCTCACCCCAAATTCAATCAAAGCATCTATATTTGGTCTCACCTGATCTCCCAAGCTAAAACCAAGCATGTGAGGTCGGTTCTCAATCAATCTTGCAACAGCTTGCCTTGGAACCCCTATGCTCTCAAGCATCTCCACAAATGGCTTGATCACCCTTCCCACTCTCATTCCCAATATCTCTGGATACCGGGTAAGAATTGGTCCAATTTCTCTTCTTCCTACCCCAATGCCAACCAAATATGCAACAGAAGTACTCATGGTACCCTCCAGTTTGAATCCTAGAACCTCTGGATACCTCTCAAGAACTCTTGGAATATCATTCTCCTTGATATCCAGACCCTGGAGGTACTTCACAACAGGCTGAAGATCCACTACTACACTCGAATGAAGAACTTGTGGATATCGCCTCAAGAAATCTGCAAAGGTGGATTTCCTAACACCCAGTTTTCCAAGATAATCAAGTACAGGAATCATGTTTTTCTTCACACTGCAACCCAGAACAAGAGGATAGTTGTTGATGTCCGAGACTGTAAGACCTAGTTTGTGCAGGAAATCTATCCTTTCCCTCATGACTTCGATACTAACAGGAAGCTCAAGACCGTTCAACTCATCAGGAACTATTCCAAGACTCCTCAGAAACTCATAAACAGTTTCACGTGCCTTGAGCCGATCCTGCTGCATTTGGAGCAAACTGGGCCTGGCATAAAGAGACGACTTACCGGCAGGCTTTCGATCAGAACGGTCACTTGCTGAAGCCAAGCCTGAGGAGGCCGCCGAGTACATTCTTTGGGAAATAGCAGACCCAACTCCGACTTGAAGGACATTTCTCCTCTCAATTGTGAAAAGGATTTTGTTAAGCGGATTGAGATGTGCAAAGTTGAAACCAAGGATGGAAGCCTCAGAGCGCGAACACCAAAACCCAGATTTTGTTACGCCAGCACAGTTGATCATCATGATGTTTGACATATGTTGAGACCGGAAAACGATCAAACCACTAATCTACTTGCAATTCGGAGTGCATCACGTGAATTGGACGCGACGACCTAATTTGCTTCCATTTCGTTCAAGTCTTTTTTGCCTTCTCCAAACTAAAGCCGCCAAAATAAAGATATGCAGAAATCATCGCCTGATAACTCCATCACATGAAACCGACAGATGGTTTACGAATCATAAAATGAAAAAACACCTAAAATGGAAGAAATGATTCAGCGCGACAAGACAACACCATCTAACTCCAACTTCACAATAACAGCACCATCGACCAATGGACCCTGAATTAAGTTTTTATAACTTCATTTACGTCCATTTGCAGGCCAATGCTGGAAATCCGATAAACAAATTTATGAACGCCAATACTGGTGGTTGAGCTATCGTTAACAGAAAATCTCCAGTAAACAGGTCCCTGATAGTGAAAATTCCTACCCTAAAAAATTAAGCATTTGAGTTGGATTTTCTATAAAATTTGAATTCAGCAAGCTAAAAGGGCATGGCGAGAAAAAAAAATGACCGGCGCCAACAAGGGCTTAAGGTTTAAGCAATGCAACAAGGTAAAAAAAAAAAACGCAAAAACAACATCGAGAGAGAGACTACCTGAGACTGGCGGTATGAAAGAATCGGAAGTGGCTCATGGGGTTTATGGCAAAGGAGAAAGCAGCAACTCCGTCTTGCGGCGTTCATCTATCCTCAGGCTTCAATCCCCATATCTATGACAGGAAGCAAAGTCCAAGACAATACGGGTTTTATCCAGATCCAGGCTATTTTCCGAAGGAGAGAGGATCTACGACAGTAGTCGATTCGGTTCGTCTCTAATTCTGCAAAGATCTCCGCGACTCCACCCGGTAAGTCTTGAACTCGCCTTCGACTCTGACCACGCTGGCCTATCTGAGACTCTCTTCTGTTGGATTTGTTACCAAAGAAATCGCTTTCATTTCCTAATTTTGATTCTTTATCGTAATTGACATGAATAGTAATTCAGCTTAGTTGCTGCTGTATTTATCTATTACGTGGAACTGCACATTTGACTTGGTGGTTTTGACCCACATGTATCACTTAATACGTTAAACAACTAAAATGAATACTTACGGGTATATGAAATTGCTAAAAGCCTAAAATTATTTCGATGAGTGGGAGTATTACCAAGCCACTACTTAAAAAAAGACGTTCAAGTAGGCAGGGAGAATAGTTTTCTGAGAGAAAACTAGAACCAACTAAGAAATGATTTAAATACTACTGGAGATATAGTGTCTTGAGTCATGTCATTGAACGTACTCTGACTTTTTTTAAGATTTGTTCTTTTTTTTTCTTATCCAACTCTGGCTTCTAACAACTTTTCTGAGTTCACTTTAAGTATATCCTCCAAGTTCTGGAGTTTCTTCTGCTGCTGTTTCAGCTAGTTGGACCACTTCCAATGCTTCCATTTTGTTCTACTGCTTAAAAGAACGGCTGCATGCAGTGTTACCCGCTCCAGGGAGAAGATTACAACTTGGTGTGTGCCTAGATTACAAAGGCCCCTCACCAATTCCGAATGGCTTATGCCTCCAAAGTTGTGGGCTACAATGACATAAATGATAGCAGCAGCATACTATTCAACTTAGGTATTGTATCTTACCACTTAAGATGCAAAATCATAACACTTATAAGAATTGAACCAAGTGTGGAGCAAGGATTTGTTTCAGAGGCGGGCCAAACAGTCCATCAAACTTATCCGGGTAGGACTAAACTAAACTCGAATCTAAAAAATACATTACCCAACAATTTTTTTTTTAATTTTTGTAATACAATTTTTTTTTTCTATTAGTTGGGATGGGGCCACGGCCTAGGCGGGCCCACCCCTGCCCCTGATTGAACTGGAGACATTTTTTCTCGTGCCCCTAGCCTGACTACTTATTGAGGCAAAGTTTTATTTGTTAGAGGAAGTAAGAATTTGGATGTTCTTGGTTGAGAGTTTTCTGCAGTCAAGGTTACTTACTATCCGTGCAATTTTAGCGTTTCTGCATTTTCTCGACATGTTACACTTGAAATCTTATCAGGGAACGCCAAAACAGATTGTATCCCTGAAGTTCAGAGCGAGTTATTAAATCTTGCAAAAAACCTGGATTTGATATCATCAATCAGCAAGAGATGGCTACCATGACTGGCATTGAAGGTTAAAACAAATGACATTGCAAGATTACCTGGTGGAACAGTGAGAGCCATAATGGTGGATGATTATACTGGCAGACTACGAAAGGAGGAGCAAGAGCAGGAAAGAACGTCAAAAAGTGGGAGTTCTTGATTGGCTGGCTAAGGATCAAGGGTAGCTATTTTCGTTGCAGGTGATGTACTTTCTCTTCATGGACATTTAACAATAGTTCTGTCGTTGCCACATTCTTTTGTAGTCGATGGTGGGCTCGGTAATTTTTTATACTCAGCAACCTTTATCAAGAGCCCAGTGGTTACCCTGTACTAATAGTTATATTTTGAAAGGTATTCAGCACGACACCGTGTCCATCACTGAGCTAGGCCTCGGTTCAACTCCTAGATTCAGGAATTTGGTTCCGTTTGGATCCATGCATCTCAATATTCATGATTTGTGCTGATGCCGTTGGCCAAGAGAATGCATGTTAAACCTTTAGATTTTTTTTACATTGATTGAGCAGCAGTTATTCCGGCAAAGTTAAAGCCCGTTGTTTGTGATGTTACCTGTTTCAATTGTTCAGGCAGCTGCGACTGAGTGATTAGCAAAATTTGTAATGAGTTGCACATGCAGCTTCGAAGTTGGACTTTAGATACAGCAGCATGGGCTTTGAATATTATTGGTCAATGAGCAAAATCTTCCCCTTCAAAATGATTACCTGGTTTAATGGTAGCATTTTCTTGCTAGCCCTTGGAACGTGGAGAAGTTGCACCATGAAGTTTTCTTGATTCTCAATTTCAACAGGTGAGTTCAAGCTAGTCGTGGATGAGCACTTGTATATGCACAGGCCGCTACATGAAAGGAATCCTCGTGGCCATCTCACCGTACCGCCGGTGCTTGGTTTGATATCACGTCGGCTGAGATCACATAGATTCTCAGTAAGTGGAGCAGTGCGCTGCGTCTTTGAGCAACTTGGCTAATTGGTCCATAACGGAATTAGTTGGTGACCGTCTTTTGTAACATGCATATGATAGATGAGAAGGCCCTTTCTTAGAAGCTGCTGTAAAGGGTAATTATGATGAAGAACCTATCATTATCAAGTCAAAGTTCATTGTGGTAGTGAAGGAGAGAGCTCTAAATTCTATTCTTGAATGTATGAGCCAGCTTGTTAGCGCCCCATTTCATGTCCAGACTGTGACCATGGCATCTGCGGAGAATATATGAATCATCTGATTCGATGTTCCGTTTTTCTTCATTTTCTGGATGAGATGTGACCCAACATTTCGTATCACAGTTTGGTTGTGTTGCTTCAGGCTGATTATGTCTGATCGTGCAAAATGAGTTGAGCGGGGAAAGTAAGCTTCTCTGGTGGCTTATGTCCAGGTTAAGCCTAGTCCACGAAACAGACCAACACCTCTGGGCCTGCATCCACAGTGCAATCCAGAATTTGGTTTCATCAATAGAATCCAAAGTCACCTCTTAGAGAGAGAGAGAGAGAGAGATTTTCCAATCTAAAAGAAAAAAAAATGTGGAATTTGCCGAACTCCCCTTTTTTTAGTTTACAACCTATTTCTACAATCTGAGAAGGTTTCTCGTCTCCCAACTTTTGTTGACGAACTTTGGTTTGATGACTTGATCCAAACGAACGGCTTAGACTTTGAATGAAGCAAAATCTAAGACGCCTTTCATGCCTCTTCTAAAGCAGTCCAAAAACCCTTCGTGCCATCTTCGATAAAGGTTCCCTGTTTTCAGTTGATCTCTTCTCCGTGTTTGAAGTCCTGCTTTCCAGGCTTTCTTCCTTCATAATGTCTTCTTCTTCTTCCACATGAAACATGTCACTGTTACACTCAAATAGAACTTCATCATTTTCAACGTTTAGATTTTTCCTTTCATCGCTTCTTTCTGATATGGCTTCAAAATTTACTTCTTCGCTGCCTTTATCGTGCTTGAACAACGACAGAGATCCATCATCCTCCGAATTTATTTCCGCTGTAGAATTACCTGCCACACTCGGGAAGTTGAAATTGCAAACATTGTTTCTATTGTGGTTGTCATGCAGCTTCTGTAGTGTTCTCCAGGTCACCGCATCAGGAACTAAACCATTCTTCCGCATTTCGGCCACAATCCTGTATGCTTCTCGCTTTAAACCAAGTTCGCAGGCATTGTCAATAAGCACGTTATAACTGATAACTTTAGGAGAAACGCCTACGTCTACTAATTCATAAAGAAAATTACATGCATCCTCTAACTTGCCTGCATTGCACATTCCTCGCAAGACTGCAACGTAAACAAAATCATCATGAATTTTGGAAGGCCAAACTGTTTCTTCCCAGAATCTCTTAGCTTCATCGAGCCTGCCAGCTTCACACAGTCCATCGATGATGATGGTAAAGGTCGTACTATCAGCAGAAACACCATTACTCATCATTTCAGCAAAAAATCTCAACAGGTCACCTGTCTTCTTAGATATGCGCAAGCCATGTAAAACTGAATTGTAAGTTACAAGACTTGGGTTACAGCCTTTCTCCGGCATCTTCCTTAAAAGGTCCATGGCCTCATCTGTCCTTCCTTGATCTGAAAGCCCGCAAATTACGGTAGTAAAAGTAATGACGTCAGGACTGCAGAAGTTCCCCTCCAACATGTCATTTAAAACCTTCCCTGCTTCATCAACCTTTCTTGCCTTGCACAAGCCATTAATCACAGTATTTAGGGTGATGACATCTGGCTGACATCCGTTCTCCAGCATCGCTACCATGACGTTCAAGAGTTCAGTCGAGTCCTCCGAGAAGCAGAGGGCATTCAAGAAGATGTTATACGTGCGAGTCTTATCAATTCCTCGCTGCTGCAACATGAATTCCAATAGCTTCTTAGCTTTACCAAGATCAAACTCTCTGCATAGCCCCTCAACCAAGACTTTATATGTTGGTTCTGACGGCACATAGCCTAGCGGAATCCCTTCCTGAAACAACTGGAAGGCTCTCATACAACCTCCCTGCTTGCTTAAGCCATGAACTATGAAGTTATAGGAGACCATGCTAGGAAGTAGCTCCCTCTTCCTCATTATGTACAGAATTCTAGACGCCCCATGATTTTGCCCAGCCCTACAAAGTGAATCTATCATCTGGGCATAAGCAAACTCCTCAGGAACATTCTTTCCCTGAGGCATTTCTTCAGCAATCCGATAAACCTCATGGAAAAACCCCTCTCGGCATAACCCATCAATCAGATTACTGAAAGCCGCCGAGTTTACAGAACGATCACTTTCTTCGCTCATCCTACCCCACATCCTGGACATCAGTTCTCTCCCAGCATCAACCCTGCGCTCGCTTCGATAAAGCCCTCGAAGAAGAACACTGAACGTTAAAGAATTCGGAATAACTTTTTGTTGGATCATTTCGTCAAATAGTTGGTGCGCATCTTTAATCCCACCTGATCTGAAAATTCCCTGGATCATGGAGGTATAAGTAACAGCATTAGGCCTCTGGCCCCTCTTTTTCATGTCCAGGAAGAGGTCCATGGCCTCCCCGGTGCGGCCGTGCCGGCAGAGGAGATCGATCAAGCGGTTGTAGTTGGTGATCGACGGAACAAAATGTGGTTTCACAGAAATCAAAAATTTGAAAACTGGGTACGTGAGGGATGGAGAATTGGCATCCAGGAGACGGGCGAGTAGAACATTGCAGGTGCGCTCGTCTGGGATGCAGCCGGAGTTGTGCATGAAGAAGAGGAGGCGGTGGTGGGCTTCCGCGTACCTAGACGAGTTGCAGAGGGAATGGATGATGCTGCTCAGGTTTAAGGAATCAGGGCGAAACCCGCTCAGGTAAAGGCGACCCATCAGAGACAAGGCCTCATCCACGCCGCCGGAAAGGCAGAGGCTATGAATCTTCCGGGACCAATACGATTTGTCCGTGATCTTGTCTTCTTCTTCTTCTTCTTCCTGCTCTTCAACTGGGATGGAAGGGGAAAGGGGAGAGAGGCAAATGGTGGGGGAAGAAGAGAGATAGCGGGATAGGCTTCTCAGGAAGGAGGGACGATGCGAGACAGACGACCAACTGGACGCCATGGCTCCCCAGGACGCACCCAACTAGGACTATAACTAATTTAACTGTCCATTTGTGAAGTACTGCCTCCTGCAGGAGAGAAAAGTAGAAGCAGAGCTAGTGATCCCTCTTTAATTTTTTTTTTTTTCAAGGTCATCAAACTGTGTATCAACGTTCGGGTTCTCCTTTACCAACTCCTTATTTCCAACTAACAACCCTAACTTGGTAAGGATGAATAATCGATCCGTAAAGACGGTGATCCCATGAACCCCTTTTATTCCATGAGCATCTTTCGCGGCTTTTGGAGACATGCTAGGCAGCTGATTTGATTAGGGGGTGACTATGATCATAGTTAAAAATCGAATCGGCAGAGAGAGAGAGAGAGAGAGAGCGTGTTCGTGTGCATGCGAGTGTGTGTGTAAATTTTTTGAAAAACTTCAATTTTTGCTCAAGCTCAACCGGATTCACAAGAAATCATTTCGTTTGCTAGTAGTGGCCAACTCGACGTATTACCAAACCACGCTCCTGTTGCCGTCGCAGTAGATGTTGATATTTTAAGAACAAGTAGATGTTGATATTTTAAGAACAAATTACCACAATGAGAAATTAACCTTTTTGTAGTAAGATGAGCCTAGTTAGGTTTTTCGAGTACCTCTTGCTTGTATTCATTTATCTATTGGGTTTGCGCCCGGTTCTGTCCAGCCGGGTAGATATTTGTATTTAATTTGTTTAGGATTTTTGGTTTTTAAATTGTCCTCAAGTAGGTTTTGGGAGTAGGATTCCAGGATTAGTCATGAGGAACGGAAAAATTTTCACCTGTTTCCCTTGAATGCAATGAACATCTGTCTTTCTTTTCCCACTGGTCAGCAACTTAGCATCATCGCAAGCTCTCCACATGATAGAAAGAGAATGCTTTGGCGTTAAGTTCGGACCCATCTGCTGCTTTATCAGATTTGTCTTTTTTTCATTTGAGTTGGATTCCAATTTGGTTTTAAATTATATGTTTGTTGCCCTTTCTTTTCCCACTGGTCACTTTGCTTTGAACAACCAGAGAGGCTTTCCTTCCTCCTATGTTGCTGCATTCTCCTTCAAATCAAATTGGGAATTATATGCTAGCTGCTCCCTTACCATTCATCTCATTATTTCCCAGTGCCTTTGGTTGTAAAGAAGCAATTTGTAGATATTTACGGCAACAACAAAGGTAAACATTGCGTAGAGTCCCCTTCTCAAAACTATTTTATTTGTTTAATTAATCTTGTGGCTTGAGACTCATCTTTGCCAAGATCAATGTAGTTCTGGGACATTTTTCTAAAGCATAACTTGCAAAAATTTGGAAGCACCAATTCTGGTATGATATCATTGTGTTATTTCCTATATTTTTTAGAATATATGTAATTTCTGTTCTACTTTCAAATATACTGTTTGAACCATTGGATGGCTTAAATTAAGTCACTTCTGGTGTCAAATATGATGACCCATTCTCTTCAACTATCTTGAGATTCTATTATTAAGAAAGAGTTAAGTAAATGATTTCTTAATCATGTGTTTGACCAAGTTATAATTGTCTGAAATGTATTTTGATTGCCAGAAGCTGAGATCATGATATTCAAGGACACTTGATACCTATTTGGGGAATGCTAAGCATTCTCTTATCCAGTAAATGTGTAATCTGCTGGAAAATGTTACCACCATTTCCATGTAATAATACTAGTAGAAACATGACCACGTTTACTCTGATATGATTATGCTTTAGATGGCAATGTACTTTAATGGTGCACTATATATGCCTTCTTTTGTCGTGAGCTCTATTCGTAACAAGAAATTTCTATTGGTTTAAGTTGTTTGGCATGATTCAAACTTGGTCATTGCTTGTCCTTTCACCAGCCTTTTTTAGATAAGAGATCTTTCTACACAACTTCGGCCTCTATATGTCACCAGGCTTCGAGTATATCTGATATTTTGTGAGCATCATGAGACTTAATACTATGGGCGTGGGTTGATTTATGTGAACTATGAACATTAGAACAATTCCATTTTGATGATCGTACTGGTGAAATCTGTTTTTTTGGTCGTTCAGCTCTCTCAATTACAATTAAGTTGGTGAAATCTGTCTTGATGAATGTGATCCTCTTTGATTTTTCAAGTTTTTTTTTTTCAATTTAGGTGGTCATTGTAAGACAATAGACTACATAGAGTTATTTTTTGGACTAAAAGACTCTTCTAGTTTCTATTTCTTGCACATCAGCATGTTAAATTGTTTACAACCATAATGCTATTGATGAAATCTACATTGATCTCGCTTTTGCTTTGTTAAGGTGGGAGCTTTTAAACTAATATAATCAATTTTAGGTTGAATTGTCTTCTGTTAAAACGAGTCATTTTTGAGCCTTCTAATCTCTTCATTTTTATAGCCATTTGCCTGCAATCTTGTACAACATGGAAGCTGCCAGTGCTTCTGCATATGCATCTGTTCCTGTATCTGTATTCACGAACCTTTTATCTTTGATGACATTCTTCAATTGCTGTTTAATGGTTTAGCCTCGATGGTTCTTTCATGAGGTCCAGCATGAACTTGCTTATGGAGAACATAGATAGTTTAAAAGCTCCCACCTTAACAAAGCATACTCTTAAGTATTATCTAGCAGGTTAAGTAGTCGAGGTTGCCTTGCTGAAACTTGCTACCATCGTCTTTGATTTTCAACTCATGTGATTAGAACTTTAGAAATGTTATTGGACTTATTTATGAACTTGTTGGCTAATGTAGCTTTGAAATTTCACAGGTGCTGATGCTTGCAAAAGATAGAGAGAATCCACCTAATGGATTCATGTGCCCAGGTGGCTGGAAGGTTCTGGTTGAGTACCATGAAAGTCTTGCTCCTGCAGGTAGCAGCAGCAAAACTCGTGAACCTGTTCCTCTTTAATATCAAGTTTGCTGTTGAGAAAGCATATCTGTGGAACTTCTTTATATAATGTCAAATTCAGAACTATGCATTTTCGTAACAGGCTCTACTCAAGCTAGCACCTTGGGCAACAATTGGCAGCCCGGCATTGTGATGCTTGTGTTTGTAAAATAGTTTGCCGCCATTGAACCTTAATGGGCAACAGCATTTAGAACTGAAGCAACTGAACAGTATGATGCTTCTTGTTCTCAATGGTTGTTTGTGATTACGATTCCCTGCTTCTTGGAGGGTTTATAACTTGTACTAATAAGACTGGGCATTGTTGGTTATTTATTTATTTGGTGTGGTTATAATTCATTCTGTTGTCTCTTTTATTTTCTTCTTCTTCCCTCCCAACCCCCGTCCCTCCTCAACTTTATTGGCCCTCACGTGCCAAAATTTTGTTAAGACCAAGTTAAAAACTTCTTTGAATTAAAAACTTTCAAGTTTTTTTAGGGATGAAGTTTGGTAGATGGTTTATTATTTATCCGTGTGTTTAAGAAACTATATCAAAAAGATTATGTAAATCTGAAAATATGTTTCCAAGAAATAAATTTCTAAAAATCTAAAAATATATTTCTATTTCATCAAACTAACAAATACATTTCTGAAATTATATTTTTCAGTCAAATAAGAAAAATTTTTCTCATTCCTTTTTTCCAAGAAATATATTTTCAAATCAAAATTTTCAGGCCATCAAACGCCACGCCACTGTAAGGATAAAGGGTCCTTTCTGCATATTTAACACATAACCACATTTATCTTCATCCCAAATTCAATTGAGAAAACAGTTTCTAAGGCGGTTAGCAACTAATCTAGAAAAAAAGGTAGAAGGTTGAAGGAAAAAGTATACACCAATTTGATGCGTAGCCAGCTCTCATCATCTACAAACAGAACTTGGGTTGGCGTTTCTATTCAGCACATACAGTTCTTAACACATACGTTCGTGTTGGTATGTACATCAATTAAACACCCTTACGAAGCATAATTGGCAAACCATGACTTGGATCAGCTTAAGACTGGGTCATCCGGTCAGACTTGACTTGCGATTCAGTTGGATTAGATTATAACTTTTATGGAGCATCTTTTCTATACATAGATAAAGAAGGTAAGCCTGTTGGAACTTCATGTTTCATGTATATTTAATAAAGTTTGTGATGTTTCATAATTTAAAAATAACACAACTTCAATATTTAGCAAGGTGTGATAAAAAAAGAACATATAATTAATTGACGATCCCGGCTGACTCCTCACTCGTAACCCAGTAAATGGATAATCCTAACTGACTCGGATCAACGAATTTGCCAACTATGTTACGAAGACCCATTAGACATTGTCCCGTACCACCTTTTTCGACATCATTCTCTCATACAGACCAGTGAATACCCACTTTCTCACCATTGGAATCACAAGGTCCCTTGGAAACAAGCAATCAAATTAGATCAGTTAGTATTCCAGCCAACGGCATTCAAATACTTCAAAAACCGTCACTGTTTTTTACACAGTAAAGGTTTCTTTACAGATGGCCAAGTTCGAAAGAACACTATTATCATCACAGCCTCAACATAGAAAAGCTCGATTTGATGTGGAATACAACGCATAGGACTCGACAGTGCAGCACTAAGTAATGGATTACGTTGCCAGGCCCAGAAAACAAAAGGTAACATTCTTTACTTGGTGAGGTATCAAAAGGAGGACCAAACCCCAAAATTGATTAAAAACTAGTATCGGCTAATAATGAAGAAAATAAGAGCAAAACACAAACAGGATAACATGTCGAAACTGAGCAAAGAAAAACCAGCTCAGAATGACCGGATGCTAATGCATCCACCAAAAAAAAATTAGAACTCCCACCTTTTTCATCTACATGACTTCCTCAACATCATGGCTACACTTTTGAAGATGCAGCAGAAGGACACCTGCCCAAGGTGTTCCACAATATGTATTCTCCAGAAGCAACCTGCAGTCATGTAATGTATAACATCAAAAGTGACAAAATCAGATAAGCACAAGGGACCAAAGAACAACACCAGCATGAAATCCAGAACTAGGATCCATTGAAAACCTTCAAGGAAGCCATTAGGGTGAGCAAGCATCCTAAATTTCCATGGTAAGACAGTGTGGCCGTGATGCATTAACCAAAAATATTAATTATTATGGAAGCAGCTTCTGTATGCACTTCCTGGTTCTGATGACACCAGTACTCGGATAAACTACAAGAATCCGCCACCATTTCTTGGTAGTCATTATCTCATTCTCAAACCACATTCTTGTTTTGAGAAGGATATTTCAGCTAATGTGATGAGCTGTGGTGGAGTCAGAAACTTTATTAGGGAGGAGGGCATACATATATAATTTCATTTTCTTATGTTTGTATGTCCAAGATTATTTTGTTGAAAATATCATATGATCCACCTCTTTTAAGGCTTACTTGACATTGGTTTCCTAAAAGAATTTATCAAGTGGTCATTAAATGGAAATTTGATAATCTAATAATTTTAATTCTAGGAGAAACAATAGCAGGAATACACAAACATCAAGCTACCTGAGCTGAAAAATCTACTGGAGCCCTGACAGCAGGATATATACTGACCTGCACAAAATATTAAATGACCATTAATATGGGATCAGAATTGAGAATGTCAGTAGCACACAAAAAGTGCACCATTCAAAATAGACAGCTGTTTGACCTAGCCAAGGATCATCTTGTGATAATTTGGACACAGTTACGCAATTATGCATGACTAGCACTATCATTTCAACTAAACCTTTTTTTAATAACGCTGTCGTTTTTATTTCAATTCCCCATGCTGGCATTCTTATGTCACCTAGGGTGTCTATGATTGCAGGAAGAAGTTTTCCATGTCAAATATTCTGACCCATTTGTGGGAATAAAACAATAGGGAAAAACCCATATATAAGACTTTGTAAAAGAGGAAAAATTTCTCACAAAAGAATTTTGCCACTGCAGATAAACCCCAAAATGGTACACCTAAAAATTTTTCTTCCCTCCATCAAATGCCCCTAGAGCAACAAGTCTACAATCCCCTTCTATCTTTTAGGCTTAGACAGGAAACAGGTTAAAGAAGAAACCCTTATTCTAAGACATTAATTGTTCACAAACAAATCAGATGTTCGTTTTGTAAATAAGTGTGGTAAGGTGACTTTTTCATGACATTAATTTTTCCCCCATGAATGGTTGCCAAATTATTTAAACTAGAATAAGAAGCAAGATAGTCTGTGCATGTGTATGTCTATGTTGCATGAATCATACCAATTTTGGATCTATTGACATTCCTGATAATGTCCCTCCAACAATCTTAAATGCTACCTGCAAAATGCATGATATACAACTTATGAAGAGCCAAAAGGTACATTTTGAACAAAATAAAGAGAGAAGAGACATCTGTAGCTACAAATGGTTATTTCCACAGCAGGCGCACACAAGGACAACATACTTTTCAAAGATTTTGAGAACATGTGCAAGTCATGGAAACGTTTTTATTTTTCAAGATAGAAGACAAATTATAGTCCTGAAGCTTTACATAGAGTAATGTGACCCTACACTTTGAACTAGTAAAATAAGATAAGAATTTCTGGTCGTTATACCTTGAACTTTTGCAGCTGTTGGTCCTAATCTCTTCAATCAACATAGAACACAATCATGACTTACATTAAGATAGTAACCAGAACCTAATTCAATGTCAGCAAGAAATAGTGATAACAAACTAGAAAGGTTTATGGCATGCACAGCATTCTATCTCCAGCACTCATTCATGATATTTGAAGAAGGTAAGAGAGCGATGATGTTGATATCGATAATCAATGCATGACACTGCCGAAGACATAAGCATGCACCGTTTGGACTTTGGATCTGTTACTCATGCAGCCCTCAGCAAATAGATGATAATCGTTACTAAAACTGAAGGACAGCAGAACCTATAACGAAACAAAAAGTTTGGACCAGCAAAACTAGATATTTGACAACAGTTTCAATCATCACCTAATGGCCATGTCAAATTAGATGTCAACATTTTTTGCACGAAGTCCAACATGTTAAGAAAAGTTGAACAAATTTGATGGCTTCACAATGTATACGTTCTACATAACCATGGAAGAAACCAAGGACAAGCACAAAATGCCAAAAGGGCTTACTTTGGCATAGTTATATGCATCCCAACAGAATGGCTCCTCCATATCAACTGGCGGAAGGTCCTTATTCATCTTTTCCATCAAAAAATCCTCAATGTTGACTACATTGTTTAAATTTTCTGATTCTGTATCACTCTCATCATCAACCATGCTACCCTTCCCAAATGACAATGAACCATGAGATTTCATAGTGGCTCTTGGGGAAAACCTAATGGTTCCAGGAAAAGTTGCCTCGACACTTTTACCTGGAACACCTCGACCACTAGGAATAATTTTCCATTCAACAGCATGTTCTGTTGTTGCAACAGTACCAAGAGAAGGATTTCCATCAAAAAACACAATTTTTCTTCGTGGGAATGGCATTGTTATGGTACAGAACTCCATTGCTAGGGGAGCCTTGTAGCCTTCCATTAACCTTAGTTTAAACAAGAAGGCACCTTCATCCTCGGAAACCATTGAAAGCTGATAAAACCCTTTTACGGGAGGGCCAAGGCTGCAGTATGCTTGGTAGCGCATCAAAAGGAAATTCCCAAGTGGAGGAGAGAACATTAATGCTTGCTTATCTACGCCATGTTCCGGAACCTGAGCACAAGGATGGAAGGACAGAACTTCAATATGAGCAGTGCTTAATCCTGCCAGAGGAAAAGACACATCAGGCAATCCTTCCAACTCTGCTCTGCAGTTAACCTGACCTGAAATCAATACGGTATCTGGTATTTCGTCTCTGTCATACATTGCTGCATAAACTGTTTCAAGAATGCTAAACATAATCCGTTGCTTTCCTCTATAAAGATAAGGCTTCCAAGCAGGTTGCTTGAGATCCGTTGGTGGCAAATCTGAAGACTGGAAACCATTTGCCTTGACAGCTAGTATGTTGGAGACATTAAGATCCAGAGGAGTTCCTGTATACACCAATAGCAAATATCAAGTGGCAGAGTTATGCTAATTGCAAGTACAGAACATGAATCAAAATTTTAAGATGAGAAACAGCAGACCAGAAATTACCAACCAAAAGGCATTGAGCTGCTTATAAAAGTCCGTAAAAGTTCTTTGTCAAGTAGCCTTGAACTATTTCTTGGAGCATCAGATACAACGACACCAGCAGCACCAGAGCCTGTACCAGTTGTAGCTGCAACTGGTGCAGCCACAGGTTTTGACCTAGCAGCAATGCCTGATATTCCAATACTACCAGTTAGAGAGTCCAACAACCCTCCCACTGTAGGAGATGCCGCTACAAAAACTTCTGGTTCCTGAGCGTCACCAACGATGATATCGCCCAACACATGTCCCACCAAAAAAGCTCTGTAAAACAAGTTACACATTCCATAAGCAGATTTTTTAAACAAGAAATTCGGAATTTCTTTCAAGTTATTTTATTAATTTTTTCCCTTTTTTACTTATTTCAGTAAAGTGAGGAAGACTGATCCTCATCCAACAATGATACAGCCCAACACATGTCCTACTGAAAAGTCCCTGCAAAACTAACGTTACAGATTCCACAAGCAGAATTTTCAATTTTGTCAAGGATATGGAGTTTCTGTCGAGTCCTTTTATTTCTCCTTTTTCTTTTTCTACTTATTTCAGTAGGGAGATGAACGTTGATCCTAATTTAAGAATAAAAGATAACGACTAAAGCTTTCCAGCACCAAATATACTGCTGCAATTAAAAGAAAAAACTCATTCACGCTTTCAAAATAAAGTGCTGAATAAACCAAGTTATATTCCTTAAACTTTCTATCATGGAAAATGTAATCAAACTTCTGCTCCAGCAACAATACAAGAAAATCCTAGTATGCAAAAAAGCATCAATAGAAGTAGTAACAAAAATTAAAAATGAATATTTCAACAGAAAAGTTCAAGCCTATGTCATCATTGAACTTAAAATTAAGCAAGAAGAAACTTACCATACCCTGTGATGCAAGGAAGATCAAGAAGAAGAGAAGATATGCCTTCCTCCATTCCAACAGAGTTTCCACAATCTGGTCTTTGCAGCATTTCTTTATATGCTTCTAAGTGGGCAGGTTCAACCAAGGGTAAGATAAGAATGCGATAAGGGCCTTTTGTATGCAATATGAGAGGCCAGAGCAAAGTACTCATTTCTTCCTCTTCTTTCTCAATGTGAAGGCTAATAACATGTCGAGTTATTGGATCATCAACCCATGAATCAGAACCAAGAGCTGATGATGCAACACGTATCCCGTAACCCCGTACTGAACCCTCACTGCACAAGAACAATACTGGTCATGAAAATGTCAACAAGTGATGCTCATGCACATATCTTTCCGTCAATTTTAAACAGTTGGTGTATGAAGCATGAACTACAAAAAAATATCTTAAAAGAAAATGCAGGACTGTGTACACCGGCTATACATAGTGTAGATCAATAAGTAAGGTCACGACAGTGCCAATAGATAGTTAACAGTTAACAGTTAACACAAACAAACATATCTTCCCCCATAATTAATCAAACAGTTTCTGGCTAAACTGTCAAAATGAGACGTCGGCCACAGGTCAGTCGAGGCCCAAAATGGACTAGTCAGGACTGGTGTTGACTAAAATAAAATCAATAATGAGGTACAAAACGCATTTACATTGCCTCGAGCAATCAAACACATACTTGAGTTCATGACAAACAAAATTAAACAGATGCACAAATATATATTGAACAACTTTACAGGAATTCTAAACAATAATAACACTAATTTCCCGAGTCAACGGATTAAGCCCTAACGATTTGGAGGCCGGAACTAGTCTGGTGACTAGACCGAGTAGTCGCTAGTTTAGCAACTAGGCACTTGCTAATATTCACCCAACAAGTGGAAATATATTTCGCTACTAACCTTTGCTTTCTAGTAGAAAATGCCGATGCAATCTCCGCATCACCTGGAAGCAAAAAAGAAATTCCAAATCGTTTATCTTCCTTGTACAATGCCCCATACTCTTTCTGGCAAGCTAAATGCCATCGCCTTTCTACCACGGGAAACCGTCTGGATAGTCAAGCAAAAACATCCCATTAATAACAACAACAACAACAATAATAATAATAACTGTAACAATAAAAATAGTAATTGCTGTAGACATGAAGTACTGAACCGAAAGAAAATACCAAAAAACATGCTGAAGTGTCACGCGGAAAAGATTTGTGAGTCCGCTACTTACTTACATTCGACGCCCATTTTGGACAGCGATTTAACTATTCCTATCATCATTTTCCTCTAAAATTAGAATTACAATTTCTACGCCGTGTTTAATCCTCAACGCGATACTAGCTATGCGTATTCCCGTTGTCCCAAATTCAACATTCAGTAAGCTTACACTCTGATTGCAATTCCAGATGTTTTGTCGCAACCACTGAATGCGAATCAAAAACTAACAAGACAGCACTTCAAGACAAAGAATGCATAATTGCATTAGCATATCATACAAGGAGAAAATATCAATCCCTGTGCATAACTAGATAGTTGCGAGGAAGACCCCAAAAAATACAGCGACCATTGCAGAATTTCCCTATCAAAGGTAGATCTCAAGCCCGAAACGACATAAATCGGACCTTAGACCACGTGATTTTATCATCCACAACAGAGATAACGAAACACCGTCGTCGAAATATGGAAGCACGAGAGAAAAAAAATAAACATTAAACTGCAAGAAGAATCTGAGAGTCGAACCTGGAGAAGACGACGTTGTCTTGGTTGTTGAGGATCCAGAGGGCCCTGATGCTGCAACCGGGCATGACGGGAGAGAGACGGATGGAGGGAAATGGCGAACGGAAAGGCTTACGGGGAAACGGGAACCTGGAGTGAGACGGAAGGGGGCTTCTCCATTCATAGCCGCTTTGGAAGATCTTCCCAGAAAGCCCACGTTCAGAGCCCTTATCTACAGCGGCGTCCACTTTATTCACAGCCTGGAAACGAGATCCTGGTCCATATGCGGGCCCGATCCAAGTACTAAGTCAAAATTTTACAAAAACACGTTCGAGTTTAAGTGGAATGACAGTAACCTGCTTTAAGTTTAATTATTTTTAACTATCCTAGGACATTTCATCCGAGACAGATTGCCCCCATCGTTTAATGCTATGCAGCAAGTTTTGACATGTGTAGCCAGGTATTTCGTTGTGACAGATGAAATGCCTTAACATTAACACCCAAGTTGTCATCCTTAGATTATATGTGGAGTAAAATTTAAATGAAAGAAATATGTATATTCAATGTTGAATAAAACATTTTTGAAATCCTTTATTCTCTTGTCCAAAAAAAATTAGAAAAAAACGCCCAAGCAGATTACAAAAAACCCAAGTTTTACATTTTGTCGCTAAGCACATATGCAATGCTGGAATTGAAAATCTATGCGAATGCATAATTATTTGTATGTCTTTGGATGAAATGATAAGATGTGTGCTCTTTAATATCGGTTGAATTGCTTACATGATCATGTATAGTTGTTGTGTACACGGTAAAAAGACAGTCGAAAATGGTGAAAAAAAAAATGAGTATAGCCACTTTGTCCTGTGGGGGATTGTTTGATAAATGAAAGATTTTGTGAGTGCTTTATGAATATGTCTTAAATATTAAAGTAGATTTGTGGACATGTAGTTCTAGTGTTTCATGAATCAGATATTATTTGGCAACAATAACACTTTGTTACTATCACATCAACTTGTTTTAAAAAAATGATGAAGATTCATGAAACACTATCACAAATGTTTCATATAATGTTGTCAAACGGCTCTTAATAAATTGAGTATGGTTATGACTAGAATATCAACTCTATGAGCTCTTTATCTAGCCATTCTCAATGAGACCTTTTGCGTAATTGGTCCATATAACATAAAAAAGAGTTATGAAAAAAAATAATAAGTGTGCCCTTCTTAAACCTAAATGAAACTTGACATTCTAATTATTTATCAGCATAAACTTAGTTTATTTTGGTCGAGTACCCGAGGCAGTTTTATAAATCAATATGTCCCATATGAACCAATGTAGCGTACCATTTAATTGTTTACAATGCTTACATGGTGCCAATGAACAACGTCAAAAGAATATTAAAATATGTGATTTGTTGGTAATACATGTGAGCATTAAGCCAGAACACATTGAGTTTCAACTTGATGCTGATATTTCCAAAAATGCTTTTTATAAAACAGACTCCCTTGTGACAAAAAATGCAAACTTAAATTTTTGTTAATGGTGGAGCTAGAAATTTATAGTTGAGGGGCACTTTAAGTTTAAATTTCAAACTTTAAGAGACACTCATACACAGGGGTAAACACGAGCCGAGTCGAACCCGAGTTCAATCAGCTCAAGCTCGGCTCGACTAATGAAACATCGAGCTCGGCTCAGCTCGATCTCGAAAATAGCTCGACAGAAGCAAACAGTTACGTGTTGAGCTTGAGCTTGACTCGATTAAAGCTCGACAAACTCGTTTGAATAGAATTAATATTCATCATTGTGTGTTGAACTCAATCTCGACTTGATTAAGGCTCGACACACTCATTTGAATAGAATTGATATTCATCATTGTGTGTTGAGCTCGAGCTTGACTCGATTAAGACTCGACAAACTCACTTACTTATACGAGTTTGACTGAGTTTGATCAAGCTTATTTGTTAACTCTAGATGAAACTAGCCTACATGATATATGCCTTTAATGTACTTAGAACCCATCAAATACTTTGTCAAGCACACGCACACAATATGTATGTAGATGAATTAAACTCAGTCAGTTGATATTGCTGGATGACAAAATATTTAAAAATTTGTTAAAAAACTAAACAGCAGAAGCAACAGGTATAGTTTATAGCATAACGGTGGTTTGTGCTGTTTTTAGCAACAATTTATGATATATTTAACCATAACATTTAAATGTTTAGTCATCTAACTGCATTTGCAATCTATAGATTCAAATATATGTATACATATATAGTGAGTTAATAACAGCTCTCACTAAGTCACCTAACCATCTAACCGAAATCTTTCATTATATATATATATATGTGTGTGTGAGACATGGAAAGGAGAGGTCGGTGCCTAACATGCTACCCCTACAAATCTTGTTTCTATCATTATCAGACAAGTGAATTATTTCTGAGTGAGTTGGTTTTTGGTAAAATTTGAAGATAGACATGTTATTTGAAATACATATGTAGATGAATTAAAACCAGTCAGTTGATATTACTGAATGACAAAATATTTAAAAAACAGTTATTTAAAACTAAACAACGGAAGAAGTAGCAATAGTATATATTGTAATGATTGTTTGTGCTGGTTTTAGCAACTATTTATGATATACTTGACCATAACTTTTAAATGTTTAGCCCCCTAACTACATTTGACAATCTATATATATATATATATATATATATATATATATATATATATATATATATATATATATATACACGGACCATACTCTAGGTCCGAACCCAGTCACCGCTTGTGCAGGACCACGGTTATGATGGCTCAGACACTACATGGTGTTTCGGAAATGCCTAAGGAGGCTAAGGCAACACTCGAGTATGTTGCAGTGGGAGGAGTGGGTGGAGCAACAAGGTCCGAATGTGAGCATCGAAAGGATATTCCTCAAGGCCCCTTTGAACTTATTGTAGGACTCACCGAGATAGACAAGTCTAAACCTAATGCGAGTTCAGACCCTTGGCCTCTTGAGGCGATCTAGGACCAAGCTCCTAGGCAAATGGGCTAAGTCACTCAGACTTAGCATGGATCCAAAATCTGAAGTTCAGGCGGTTACCCGAACGAGGTCCCCACCTTGGGCTCGCAAGGCTCAAGGGCGATTTGGTTTGAGTTGGGCGCTAGGCCCGTTTTTTTATTATGCATTTCGTTTCTAAGTTTTTTGCTTTTCCATAGATGTAAATACAAGACGGGTTGTGTTTCGATTCCTTTATTTGGACCGGTTCTATGTGCTTAAGAACCGAGTCATTGGCTCTTGTATATAAGTCAGAAACTCTGTTTGTAAACGATGCAACTTTTGAGCTTGGAGTTTTGAGAGGTTGAATTTCTTGAACGCTTTGTTACCTGAATTGTATTAATTTTGCATTTTTCCCACCTGAATTGTATTAATTTTGCATATACCTGTGCGCTCATGCGTGCATACCTACCTGTGCCAATATGCGTATGACTTAGGCTCTCCCTCTCTCTCTCTCTCTCTCTTTCTTTCATGTGGCAGGCGTTCTTCCCTCTTGGTTCGGCTGCAGTTGCTCTCTATGGCGGCTTCGGTGCTATGCTTTTCTCTGCCTACATTGTTTATGACACTGACAAGCGATTCAACTACGATGAGTACATATGGGCATCCGTGGTTCTTTACCTTGACATACTCAATCACAATCCTCCAGGTGCTGAGGGGTGGTGATCGGTAGGCTTTCAGGAATATCACTTCTGTCTGTTCTCCTCCTCATACATCACAAAAACCAACATTCTAAAAGTACTCTTCTTAGTGTGTACTCCACATGACTGAGTTACGTATATTCTGTACATGAAATTATTCGAGAGTGATGCTCTTTGTTTGCTGAACTTCCTTGCGTTGGGCACTGACTGATCTTTATGGGGCTGATACTGCCCATCTACCCTGTTTGTTGAGCTTAAAAGTTTCGTTTTGTCTCCCAACAATCTCGTGACTGGTTTTCTGGGTGCCTTGGGGTTCTATTCCCTGTTGGGGTGCCTGGCTTTTCTGGCTGTCCAGGAAAACCTCCTGCGTCGGGTATTTGCTGCAACAAAATGATATTTACGCAGGAAAAAAAAGGGTTTCGAACTAGCTGGATTTACATGGTCAAAAGAGAAAAGCACATGGCTCCTTATCGGTCAATTGAAAGTCAGGCTCATTCCGGCCCTGCCCGACCCAGTTTTAATTGAAAAACATCTAAAATATATAACTTTAATATATAAATATGTATTTATAAAATATATTTTCATATATATTGTTGGGCCTGAGGGCCCTATTTTAGTGGCATGGGTTCAGCCTGTCCCTCGCTCTTAGCTCGAAGGGGAGAAGAGCGTTAACCTCCCAAGAGGAGTTCCCTTTGCTTTTCTGGTTATTCCAAATTAACTTGAAGACGATGTTTTAAAGATCACAATGGGGCTAGAACTAGCGGTTGGGCTAGCTTTCGATAGCTCGAATTCTATCCATTGGGAGCTGTTCAACAGCCAACTTCAAGGTCAGAAGTTATTCTTGAACTCAGAATAAACTGAAAGAGAAAGAAAATTAAGTTTACGAGAAAACAAAAGTAAAAAAACAATAACAATCCTACGTGGACGATAAATCTACTTATATATATATATGTACACCAACAACGTATATCATGGTGTGCATATATCTGCATGCGTGTAGAGATAATTTCATTGGGATTGTATGACAGATGGCCAAAAATTAAAAGGGTTTCTAGAAAAATGGTTACTATGGGATTATCAGCGCATTTTATGGTGCAACAATGATTCATGGTGCTTGCTACACATGCATGCAACACAAACAGACATGCTCACTCACACACACACAGTGAAATACGTAAGGTCGAGCTCTTAATGAATCTATCGTGCATAGTAGTTTGGTGGATTCATTCATGCCATCAAACATTCCCCATAAGTTGAAGGAACTTGTGGTACAATTTTTAAGCAACGTGAACCTTCCAGAGTAGCCAAGACAATGCTGGAGGTTCTACACTAGAAGACAACCAAAGGGGATCATGATACATGTATCTTGTCCTTATAGAACGTGGTGGTTGGGGTTCCCCTACTGGCTACCTACTCGTCAAGTGGTCCAGTCCTTGGATCATTGTTCCTTTCCATAGAAAGAAAATCCCAGAATTGACAAGTTCGATGGCCCAAATAAACCTGCTGTTTCGGAAACATAGAAGGAAAATAGGTTATTAGTTGCGTTGGAAGTGCCAAGCTATAGATAGACTGTTGTCCGAAGGGTTTATACTTTCTAGAGATTTATAGTTTCTAGACATATACTGTGCATCGTTATCCTCTGTAAAATTAGCGCAGATGCCCTGCAGATGATCAGAGAGGGACGGACCACCCTATCTGCAGAACTTGGTTTTATGCAGAGGAGGTGAAGGCCTTCAAGTGGGCATAAGATGAATATGATTGAATTCAGCATCTATTCTCTCAGACTTTGGAAAATGAGCTTCACTGTTAGATATCATCTTGCTAGGATCATAAACTTGAATACATCTGTCAGGAAGCAAGGAATTGTAAAGAGAGACAGAACGAACGGAATCAATAGGTTGATCATTAACGAGAGAGATAATGGTAGGCTTGGTAGCTACTCATGAATCATGATGGCATACGCATATACAGAAGAGCAAAGAGCCCTTTTTCTACTTGGCTGATTCATGTTTATGACGATCACAGATAAACTTGCTGCGAGTCGAGCCGCTTAATTTCTTAGTTCAGTCATCAATGGAAGTTGAGCGTCAATTAGTTTGAAACCTGCTCCCTAAGGTTTGAAATTCGTATCTGAGATGGGTGCCTTGTGCCCAAGATGAATTCCACAAAGAAGCAGCCTTTTTCTGCAAGTAGGTTTGGTAGCATCAGAAAGTCAGCCTCTCTTCAATGCAGTGTCCCAAACAGGACTCACAGTTGTAGTCACAACATGGAATATGCAAGGAACAAGGCTCTGAAACACTGAGCACCAGGATTTGATGTCATATATATGTCAGAGGCCATAAAAGAAAACTACTGTTCTTTCTCTTTTAGTCTTTTCTGATCAGAGAAACAGACCCCTAAGCATTGGAAAAGCTTGTCTGTCTTCTCTAACTTTCATGGAAGCTTGCCTTACAGAAACACACATTTCAGGTTTAGATCTGGTTCAATATGAAGTCAGATTTAGATCAAATTCTGGTACTTGGATTCAGATTTGGCTCTGGCATAATCCAGAGAAGAATCCCATCTCTGTTCAGGGAAGAAAATATTTAACCAACTAGATGGGATCCCAGGTTTGCAACATTAAGAATTCAGGTTGTCCAACAGGGCATTTGCACGCTTCATGACGATGGCATTGGAGGAATAGACTCAAGTTGCATGCTCTGTAGCCATCAACAGGGCTGATGAATGGTGATGGGGATGTTGGCATTTTAGCCAATTCAATAGGAAGCATGTTTGGCTAACTAATGATGGTGACATTAGCAGGCGGCAGTATGCAGCATGTTTGGTATCAGACATACCATCAATATATGTATATGATAATGATCTTGATGATGCCAGCGATGGCAATTTGAAGAAGGTGAATTGATGAGGAAGACTGTTTGTACTGATGATGCTGATGCTGTTGATGATGCTGTGAGAGAGTGGTAGTGCAAATTTAGTATGTGGTGGTTGCTGATGATGATGATGACCATTATGCTACCAGTTTCCTACCAACTCTCTCTCTCTCTCTCTCTAACAGTTAATAGAATAGCATTGCTTTCATGATACTGAAGGAGTACATAAAGAAACCAGGAAGAAGCAACATGAGAAAGAGTAAGATGTCAAATAGATGGAAGCAAGTGCAATGAGTTTTGTAAAGGCTTTTTTTTTTTTTTTCTTTTTTCTTTTTTGAGGTGGATACCTTGAACATAGTTCCAACTAATTATTGGGCAATTATACAGGTTTCTCATTTAAACGCCAATTAATAAGATATTTAATGAAATAAAAAAACTTATCTTTTTGCGGCAATAAGGGAGATTTGATGTTGATGGCTATCAAGAGGAGTTGACCTCTCGATGAGCGGATCCATTAAGGGGGCAATTGTTTACTTCAGATTCGAGATCCAAGGTAATATGAGGTCATTGAGGATCTCAGAACTGAAAACTTGAGGTCTGATTCTCTTCATCCAACCTCAAACCTGGGGTTTTGGCTATATAAGATCTTCCTTTTTACACAGCGATGAAATCCGGTATTTGTTTATTCTATGGATCTTATATATAAAAGTTGCGTTTGATTCTTCACAGATCTCAGGTCCGAGGAGATCTGAAATCGACAGTTTTTGGATTTCAACATCTACCCCCAACATGGATCTTAAATCCATGCAATAGTGTAAAAAAAATGGATTTGAGATCCAATGGGGAGTTATAACCTCAAAACCGCGGTTTTGGGATTGAGAGTAATCAAACACAACCTAAAAGACATTTCAAATCAGCATTAGTTCCGAGATCTGAAGCTATCAAACACAATGAAGGTTAATGATCTCGTTTCTATAGTGTACTAAATAAAAGAATCTTTTAAAAGAACAAAAAAGGAATCACTACATGCATTGATGTGAGAAAAAATAAAAACAATTACTACAGCCAAGACAAAGTGGAAAAGCATAAGAAATAAATAGATTAAAAGAACATAACTAAAAAGCGACTTTTCCATTTATTCTTGAAATAATTCGGTTTTCTTGAGATCCAAAGCTGATCTAAGATCAGAGGGAGGGGTCCAAGGAAAGACTTGGGGTTTTCAAATCTCCACAGATTTCAGATCAGCTTAGATCTAAGCTTCTCTTTGAGCGGAACTACAATATTTTAGAAGTAATAATCCTCCATTTAAAACAAAACTTTTAAATTTTTAACTGTAATTTGTATGTCACTTAACAATAAAATTAATTTAATCCGATCCAGAGTTGAACCACATTTGGTGCCCAGAACATTGAAGAGAGAAATATCTGTTGCATGGGTCCCAGTTATTTATTTAATTTCCTCTCATCGCCGTCTTTTGAATAAAATATGAAAAGGCGGAGGGACGAAGAAAATCCCCGGGATGCCGCCGGTTTTGGTAGGTCGCCGGTGGTGGGCCCACGCTCGTGGAGGATGACTGCCTTCATTGGATGCTTTTATTTGGAATCCGATTCTGATTGGCGCCGGCGCGGGTCCCACCTATTACGTAACCCCAACTGGCTTCCATGGATCGGGTTTGTGTTGGATATTGGACCCGAATAGCACGCAAGTAGATTTTGAATTGGTTTTTGAAAGGCATCCGATCCGACCGGGCTCATCCCATCCTTGTCATGTTCTTTTCGGATGATATCTGGACTTGGAATCGGTATGTTCAAACCACACCACGAGATTGGATTTCGGGTTTGGAGTCCATTCATTAGGTGCATTTTCTCATATACAACCAAGAACATAAAGCCTCCACAAAATTTTTAAAAATGGATTCATAAGGCTTATGGCTTAAAATAGTAACAACATACAATAGTAAAGAAAGCATGATCTGCCATGCTAATTAAATACATAAACCTTTCGAACAATGACCAACCAACAAACTAAACTATTGCTTAATCATTAGGAAATAGAAACAACACTAATACTACTTTTGGTTGCACTAATATTATAGTTTACAGAAAAGGGTTAATGCCAGCACAACCAAATGCAGTAGTATAAGTTTTGTTTTCTTTCATATAATTATATTTTCAGCAAAACTTGTCATTTCCTTCCCACTCCTGCCCACAAGTCCCTTGTTTTTTAATAAGTGCCATGGTAATTAATCTCAAATCCTCTGCCGATTATGTAGCGATAAAATCGTCTTTATTATGATAGATGACGATGCCGGCGGCCGGACCCCGGATTCCGGCGGCCGGAACCCTCTTTTGGGGCCCTATCTTTTACCAAGCATGTGCTTGAGTCAACTTTTGCATGAATGAGAAAGGAGGTGGACCAGTGTTGGCACTGTTTGGTTCCACCATGGGTGGTTGAGAGGACAATGAGGAAGCTTCAACCTGTCCTTTACAAAAGCTCACCCACCCAAACCTGTTCTCATTCAAAAAAGAAGGAAGATGAAAACAGAAGGGAAAGGAAAGGGAGAAATTTGTAAGGAAAGGGGAGAAGGATAGAAAAGGCAGAGAGAACCAAACTCCCTCCCCTTTGTGACAAAAAGGAGGTCCACTCAGAACAAAAAAATCAAAGAATCATATTTGAAAGCAATGGGGAGCCACCAAATCACCTGCTCAGATATGGGGTGGAAAAGTGGATCCTCCACTTCTCAGGACCACTTTAGATCTGGACTTCAGATCCAAAGTCTTGTTACATTTGGATCCCAATTTCTGTTCAGAATGGAGACTGATTTGGATTTTGGATAGTTGGGTGTCGCCAAAAGCTTTTAAATCTCAATCTTGAAGCTGCTTTTGTCAATTTTCTGCTGTATCCAGATCCAAACTTTTGTTACATATGGATCCCAATTTCTGTGCAAAATGGAGACTGATTTGGATTTTGGATAGTTGGGTGTTCGCCAAAAGCTTTTAAATCTCAATCTTTAAGCTGCTTTCGACAATTTTCTGCTATCTATATATATATATAATCAAGAATTAAGTTGACAAAAATTGACTTTATAAAAGCTTGTTTGACTGTCAAAAATTGTTTTTTCTTGATACCTAAAATTTGGGGCCTTCAAAAAGTCATGTTCATAGATTGGATCTGGAGATCCACGGAGTAGAGTCTCATCAATCTCAACTATTGTACGGTCAATATTTTTAAAAAAAGCATGTTGAAATATTAATTTTATTTTATAGGCAGAAATTCTGTAGATAATGCTCGTACTGGATCCGACTCGAATTTGGACTAAAGTGGCAGGTACGAAGCATTAAGTACGTCTAAAATTCAACTCAAAATAATTGGGTACCATTAAATTGGATCCGGATCTCACCGGATCCACCTGGAACAGCAGGCAACGCGGCGCGTGCGTCCATGGATGCGAAAACAGACCATGATAAAAAGATATGCATATTTAAAGAGAGTTACCCCAATTAAGAAATATCGGTTGCTCATAATAGAGAAAGAAACGTATAAAATACTTCTTCTCTTCAAAATATATCTTTTATATTAGTTCACTTGATCCACTTTTATATAGTTTTTTACAAGAAAGATGTATAATTTTTTACGGGTCTCCCCATTCATTAATTTTCAGTTGTAATTTTTTATTATTTGACAGAACATAACTTCTCTGAATCATTGAGTTTTTCCTTTTCTTCTCGCTCCATTGAATCAATCCTTTTGAAAACGACGGATCGGCCGTGAAGGGGATGGGCGGTTTTCGTCATCAAGGTCATCATACTGAAAGCACCACAATGGACAGGAAACAGAGCGGATCTGGATCTGGTGATCCAAAGTAAATTTGATTTGGATCCAAAGCAATATACTTCAAGTTCACATGTCGGTCTGTTTATAACGGGATATCTACATTTTATCTATTTATTTATGTATTTATTGGACGAATAATGACCATACTTTTGCTTCTTTTTGCAGGATGGTTTTTTGTTTTTTTCAAAAAAAAATGTCAACCCAAGAACATGGCTGTTGAACTTAAAACCTTAGAATTGAAGCAAGAAATAAGCATGAGTCCCTAGAAATAATTTAATTTAGAAAAGTTTTGCTTAAAGCGCAGCTACGACTAATATTATAATAAAGCAAGTCGTGCATGTCGCCTGGTTCAAGCCACATGTTGATTTTGAAAAAGCTACAAGTGGCATCAATATATAAAAGTATATTTTCGAATTGAGAGCGAGTTTTGTGACCACCAAGCCTTACGAGGACAACATCAAGGAAAAGCGTAGCGATCTCAGAGTGTTCACGAGTTGAGTTGAGTCGAGTCGAGTTCAAATCATGCCGAGTTAACTCGAGCAGGTCAGGCTGAGTTTGTGAACTCAAACTCGACTAGGCTCAGTGAGCTCGAGCTTGTTAGTTGCACATATCTTAATATAGATCAAGGGGAAATCAAAATTCACAATGGGGCTCGCCGACCTAGCCCGACCCGGCTCGGGCATCTTTCTTTCAACGAGAGCGGGCTCGAAAGCGACCTAAGCGGTTGGTGGATCCGAACTTGTGGTGCTCCACGTGCTTTCCTCGCTCCCGTTGTTCCCATTTCTCCTCGGCAGCCAGCGGCCGACGGGCGACGGGCGACGGCCGGCCCCCTCTCCCTTTGGACGTATTTCACTCTCGTTATTTTTTCCATGGAGTCGAAAACTTCTAGTTGACGGAAATCGCCCTGCTCTTGCATCAAAACGACGTGAGCGTCCTCCATCGGTCAAAGGCGTATTATATTCGGATTCTCATCAATCATAGCCCACGCTCCGCGTGCGATCTTACTCCATACAATGACTAAATTATTGTTAAGGGTGTTTTAGGAAACACAGGAGAAATGTCGACTTACCTTTTCAGCCTCGACTTTCAGGGTTTTTTCGATCCAAGAAATTTGGGATTAACTCACGCTTCGAGCCGCACTGTACTCCGATCTCTATATTAGGTGCAACGAGACGGCTCATCTCCCACTTGCGATCATCAGCTGCATTTTGTCTCTTGCTAGCGCGGGTACCAACATCATGAAAATATACTAAGCAAATATACATATTTATTTTAAAAGTATATAAAATTCGAGTAAACATACGATAATCTACACTATAAGTGAGAGTCGAAGCTCCCTTCCTTTTAGGTTCATCGGTGTTTGATATGAAAACCAATATATAGTATAACACGCCAACTCTATTTATATAAAACATAGTGCGCCTACGAGAATCAAACTGGCCATGCGTTGTCTCATTATTAGGCCGACTAACTATGCTTAAGAAAGCAAGGAGCAGCAGAGCTATTAAATTTAGGTTGACGGGCATTAATTTACAAACATTCATATCTTTTGGCGTACCACTATATATATATATATATATATATATATATATATATTTGGGTCTTACCAAGATTCATTCCATACAAATATATATAGAAGAAGGCTGACAAACGCGACTGGCGAATACTGTTTCGAATTCGTCCACCGCATCGGCTTTGGACCCACGGCTCCAAATTCCGTCTCCTCAACACCAAGGGCGGTTTGGTAATTTGCCATAGTCACGAGAAAGTCGTCCATGCGTGGCAACAGTTCATACGATGCTGCTGGGCGGGAATTTTCTTTGAAAGAGTCGTGACCTCCACGCTTCTCTCCCTTCTCGAGCCCGATGACTCGAACCCAGGCGCGTTGACCCGCTCGGCCAATGCTCGGACATAAACTCTAGAAACAAGGAATTTCACCTCAAAGCGATGTTTTTAGTTGGGCGTCTGGTCAATGAATAAGAAAACTCGGCCTATTTTGCTTTGACCGGCGTCTAAGCAGCCTAAAGATTCAAAATCGACGTCTTCTACCAATGAATATGGGTCGGATCCAGACCCGTGAGGGAGACCCAGATCTGGATCCAATGCATAAAATAAAAACTTATGGGTCGATCGGTCGTTGAAGCTTTATAAATTTCTGCATGCGCATGTATTTAAATATAAACAAGTAAATGAGAAAAATGTATACATATAATTGTATGTACATATTACCAACATTTTATATTGTAATATAAATGCAAAACACGTGTAGATGCAAGGAATGCCAACACGTCAATAAATGTCGTCCTCTGGTCTTAAACGAAATTTAATTATACGATAATATATATATATATATATATATATATATATATATATATATATATAAGTTTGCTATGTGAAGCCCATACTAGAGCCTCGTGAAGTGTGCCATCGGTGTTATTAAGCCCGGTTGACGTTTTCAGACTACAATTGCTGGAATTTATATATAACTATTCGAACAAAAACTATCGCATTTTTTAGTATCTTGGGTCCTTCCTTTTTTTAATATAACTGCATGCCTTTAATTTTGATGCGCTTTAATTTTTCAAATATTTGACTATAAATTGAGGTTCACTATGAAGTTTTTTTTTTTTATGACGCTTGTCCTTAAACATATACTTAGAATAGGCCTAATCGAGGCCTTTTCTTATTTTTTAAATATTTAATGTCGTTGAATTCTTTTATTGTATAATTATTTATTTCCGTTTCAAGAAATGAAGCTCCATTTATTATTATGTTTGGGAATTTAATTAGAGAGGAGCGCTTCTCGTGAAGGCTTGACGGGAGGATGGGGGCACCGGTTCGGTACTATCTAACTTCACGAGTTTGGTTGGTACAGTAAAAGATGCTAAAGCCGTCTCTTACCAGATCGAACCGATCGGACTTCATGTCCGCCGTATTCACGAGCATGGGCAGTGACAGAGCGAGAAAAGCTTTTATACAAAAAGCACTTACATGTATAATATAAAGTAAATATTAAACTATTTTAATGTAAGAATGAAAAAAAATTGAAAAGCTGGGCAGTTGTTCACACCCACTATATGTGGCTCCGCCACTGACCTAGTGTTGCCCGCATCGCACTCATGCTTGTAGTGACTCTAAGCGCAATAATTGATTTTGATTAAAGATGAACAACGGATCAAATATTAAATTTAATATTTTAAAAGTTAAGACTAAATGTCATGCAAATGTAATAGATATAAAAAAGAATAGAAACAGAAATCCCTAGGTGAAGTACAAGAGCCAACATTCGTAATTAGAGAATCGTTGACAGGATCCTGGATTGAAGGTCCCGAACCGGTTTGGAATGTTCACTGGACGCGAGTCGCGACTTTGTCTGACGTAAAAGATTGGATTGGATCCACTTCGAGTATCCGACCCGTTTCCACCAAATGCAAGGACTTTTTATCGTCCCGCCCCAAGGGAAGCTTCCACTTTTATCTCCCGCTCAAAATAGTCCGCCACCTCGGCGATTCATTCCCATTCCTCGCCACATCAACTTCCACGTCAGCCACTGGGCCCCGCCCTGCTGCATAAAAGGGCCAATGCCCTCACCGGCCGTTCCGCCTCCCCGCTAACAAACCCCCCAAAGCGAAAAAGATCGCCGTCGTCGTCGGAGTCGTTGTTCCATTGCGTTTCTAGAGAGAGAGAGAGAGAGAGAGAGAGAGAGAGACAGATGGCCGGCGGCGGCTTTCCGGCGTGACTCCACAACCACCGGAACTGCACCCAATGGAAACCGTGAAAGCCGTCCGGAACCCGGCGACCGACGCCCTGCTGGCGTGGTTTAAGGGCGAGTTCACGGCGGCTAACGCCATCATTGACGCGCTCTGCCAACACCTCAGGGTCGTCAGCGGCCCCGATCGTTGGCCGGAATATGATCAGGTCTTTGCGGCCATCCACCGTCGGCGGATGAATTGGATTCCCATCCTCCAGACGCAGACGTATTTCTCCATCGCGGAGGTCGTCCTCGCGCTCCGTGACGCCACCGCCGCCGTAGCCGCCCAACGGGCGAGGAAGCAGGAGGTGAAGAGTAGGACGGCGGTGTCGGTGGTGCCGACGAAGACAACTGATTGCAGGAAGGAAGTGGAGGAGGAGGACACGGATACGAGAAATGAGGTGACGAAGGAGACCGTGGGGGAGGAGGAGGAAGAGAGGAGCAAGGGAAACCCGGAGGAGGAGGAGGAGGGAAAGAGGAGTAAGGGAAACCCGGAGGAGCAGGAGGAAGAGAGGAGTAAGGGAAATCTGGAGGAGGAGAGGAGCATTGGGATCCCAGCGGCGGCCGTGGAGAAGGAGGCGGCTGAGGAGCCGGAAAGCTTGGAGTTAGAGACGGAGCAACCGGTCGAGGAGGAGGAAAAGAAGGAAGGTGTCACGGTTAGGGTTTTGGAATCGGAGACCGAATGGGCATCGGATGCTGCGACGACGGATGTGCAGGCGGAAGCGTCGCCTGTGGATCAGGACGTTCCGGCGCCTGGCGATCTCGCAGTTTCAGGTAAGTTTTTTCAACCCCATTTATTTGAAGTATTTTGATAGATAGTCATTTGATCCTCATGCTTGCCGGAGCTTGAGAGGAAGTTGTCTGTAGGGAGGGGAAGTGGGAGAATTGCAGGGGAGTGTGGAAGAAACGCGAGGATTCAAATCGTCCCGCCGAGTGAATACCGGTGCGAGACGATCTAGCCTCAAATGAGGCCTCTGACCAATCGGATTGCAGAACGAGCTTCGATGCTCTCATCAGACATTATCATTCTGTATTGTGCCATGCGCGACATACTTGCTTTCCCGAGTCATTTTGTGTGGAATTCCTGGGGTTTAGGAAGAAGAATTCGTCTCAAGGGCTCCAATTAGCAACCAGAAACGAGCCGAGCGGGCCGTCGTTGACCACGAACTCGGCGGCTAACTCCTAAAAGCGAGCAGCAATACTGCTCTCCCATTTCCGAGTCGCGTCTGTCTTAGGTCTTTCATCTGAACCGGAAGCCCAAGAGCCTCTATGCATTTGGGCTAGAAACTTAGAATATTGTCGGAATCGTCTCGGCCGACTCTACTATTCGGTTGCCAGGCCGAGCTCTGACAGACGGCGCAAGGAGAAGCTTCCCCTGTACTTTTCATGCCCGTTCCGATTCATCTGCCCCAGCCAAAACAAGCGACAGCCAAAACAAGAACACCATCGACGGACCTGTCACTCTCGGAGCCAATCGGGGCACAATCTGGGACAACGCCGTTGCCAAATGATTGGGTTTCCTCGTTCCACCCAATAGAGCGCGAACTCGATTCGTTCTCGCTTGATTCTCATATTTCTCCAGAGTTGACGGAATGACCGACTTAGGACGTAACAGTAGCGCGGGGAACCGTCGTGTGGCATCCACTTTTTCCGTTTTGTTCTTTCCGGTCTTCTTTCCTTTTTCCCACTCTGTTACAACTTGGTGCTATCCGTCGTGTCGTTGCCGGAAGGGAATCGGAAAAAGTTGAGGTCCAGAAAGACCGCTCCGTGCCTTTATGCCCTTGTGGCTGAGTAATGCTGTTAGAGTCCCGGAATGTACGCGATACGTTTCGGATTCTCCTGCCTTTGACAACCGATGCGACTCTTTTTCACTATTATCAAAGTGTTGGGGGAATTTCAAGGAACAAGTTTCGGCCATCTAACTCTTATCCTCCGACTCAAAGCTTTCAAGCTTGATTCCAAGCCCACAATTGCATGTGATTGTTTGAAGAGCATGAATCAGTAGTTTTTTTTTTTTTTCTTTTCATTTTTTAAAATATGGTTGGCAGGAGAATAGACGCCTTTAATACAAATTAAGGTGAAGCGTATTCTTATGTTAAGAGAAGCTGGTTTGGATTATTCAATTTGATACTACTACTTCCTTTAGAATGGTGGACTTTGAAGTCCATTTCTAGCAGACCTGTGCCTTTAATTGGTCTCGTCCTGCTGTGAGCAATGCCCTTATCAGAGCTTCTTGAAAAGTACATAAGCTACCAAGAAAGAAAGACCACCGAAAATTGTAGATCCTTTTAGAAATAAGTTTTCCTTTGCCAAGATTGCACGATCTGCTCACTGTTCGCGAGGTATTTATTTAGTGCGTCTGGTGTTGTTAGGAGGTGTGTGGTGTGGTCCACACGGGCCACGCTAGGCCACCACGCGCTGGTGACTGGTGAGCCATAGGAGCTCCCAAGTGAATTGCCTCGGCCCTCGGCTGTCTTCTCTCTCCCTTGATCCATGTGCCTCCTTGGGGTCACAGAATTCGCGTTGATCTTTTGTCCTCTCCCCTGGAAGACGCCAATAGTTTTGCCCCATGGTGCGAACCCCATCATCTGAGTCGTCGGCACCTAGAAATAGTGCGGCTCGCTTCTGACGATGGAAATTCCTTTGCTGCCTCGGAGCCTGTTTGAGACCCTCACCTTGAAAGCCGCAAGATTTCAGGATCTTCGGTAGGCTGCGCAGGGACTGGGTTTAATGGGAGCAGGTTGTTTGGTTCAGGCCAACCTAACCTCATTAAACATGAGACATTGCTATATTATTGTTATACTGTATAATTTTACGTTTTATAAATTTAACTTAATTGCTTTAATCGGGCATGTTCAAAAAATTTGCAATGGGATTCATAAACGGATTCAATCCATTAACCTGGGTCAGGTCATGGACCCTTGATTGGCTTTGACACTCAATTGTTGGGCCAAGACTAGTCCGTTTAGACGCGCTGAGGTCGGGCCCCAGTGAACGGCCTTGTTACTCTTTAAGGGGAATTTGTTATTCAGCATGTGGGAACAGGGTTTTGAAGTTGCAGCCAAACGCCATTTATGCCGGCGCCTAAATTGGTGGTTCAAGTGAGAGATAGGTCTTGGTTCTAGTGAGAGACAAGTAAAGGGCGTGGGACGGTGGAGCCATTGGAGAATCTAAAAGTCAAGTCATCTGCTGCCATGTGTACTCTTCGATCATCTCGGATCTGCCTTGGCAGCGCCAGGTTATGGGGATTTTTATCTAGCCTTTCCGCTAACCGGATGTGATAGTCGGGGCAACCTTTGGTCAAAGAAGGGGCGTTTGAATGACGCAGAGCTGCCTTTTTTTTTTTTGGGTGAAACTTTGTGAATATTAAAAGCTGGAAGTAGTTAGATTCCATGAGGAGGTATTTTATTTACCTTGTCCATGGTCAATAAGAGAGTGAATGCAGTGTACATTTTCTGGGAGAATTTGGATAAAGTCCAGTTGGAGAAGCCACGAACGTACTTTTTACTAGGTTATCAAGCTGATAATATTTTTTTAGGAAGTTTTATTTTCTTGATATGATTTTGGGAAATATTTTTTAAGAAAATAGGTCTTTCTTCATAACCACATTCAATAGTTCAACTACTTGGGTTAATATGAGTGTGAATGCAGCGATCTTGGGAAAATTTGAAACAACTTACTTTTATGGTGATTTGTTTTTCGGTGGACATTGGGTTTGTTTTCTGTGCTTCAAAAGAAAGGAGAAAGAAAAGAATGACCTCTACCATCTTCCTCAAGCGCATTCTCCAACAGGCCGTGAAAATGACGACATAATCATGTTATCTTGAATTTTATATGTCCTACAGTCCCTGTAGGGCGAATAAAGGCGACTCTTCAGATTAGAGTCCCTACTCCCTATGAGGTCAAGCAGGGCGTCCGTGTGAAACAAAAAGTGGGACATAGTGTCAATAGTCTGTCGCCATGGTGCTGGAGGATGGAGATTGCAGATCGTGGTTGTGCATTATTTGACTCGATTATGTTTTGTCGCTCGAACACTCTTACCCTCCTCTCACACGCGTGAAACAACTAGAAACAGCCTGCTTCTGCCTTAGATGTACAGTTGCAGAAAGTCAAGGAATGAATGAATAAAGCAGGTTAATTTTGGATGTGTAAGAAGCAGGAACTTTCCAGGTCGCTGCACTTGCTTGTGGCCAGCTTTTTTTTCAACCTGTACCTTTGTCAGGCGATCATTGACAGTTTTAGTGGAAGAGAGAGCATGTAGGTCAGGCTGGAACAAATACGGGCTCACTAATATTGTCCGTCTGTCGGAGGCTGGGTCGTTGCTTGGACTTGGTGACGAATCTCTTCTGTTCATTTTCAAAACACTGTTCCTATCGCTTCAGCTTTTCATGTTTGGTGAACAATTACAATTGAAGCCGTCGAAAAAGACAAAAAAGTTTACCCCTTTCTACGGTTGGCGGGGTCCTCGAAATAGGCAACTGGAACGCCTGCTAATGTACAGCGATGGTTGTAGGGAGTTTTCTCTTGGCCTTACTGGAAAGGAAAGTTAAAAAACAGGCCCGCAAATTGTCGTCTGGGTCCTCCTTATTTCATGGAAAGCAGTTAAGAGGCTTTTTCATAGCCATTTATAAAGGAGAGCCGTGAGGAACTGACCCCGATAATTTGGCGCCGTGCTCAGCCCCATCTTTTCATGGTCCCGTGGAGTGTTTTTTATTCTCGAACAGTTTGCCTGTACGGGAATGCACACTTTCTACCCTTCCCGAAGACGAGATTCCCTATGAAAAGTCACATGTATCGTATGAAAAATGTAATCAGGAACTCATATTGTCAAAGGGGCGATTAGTCTCCGTCTAGGAAAGTCAAAAGTCATATATCCTTCTTCATAGAATCGACCGTTTTAACCACTAGTCAAGGCGGGGTTGTTGGTGGTGAATAAAACAAATGCAAGGCACTACCTTACCAACTGTTCAACTGTATGCTGTTGCTGTGACTGTTAATTAGGTCTCTTCCTATTCTGTTCTACTCCTGTGCATTCCTCAATTTGAGTTTCGTCATTTTCACTACCCCAACATCGCTAGTTGCGGTTGAGGCGTTAAAGGAACACGTGGTTCCTAGCAGTTTCTCTTAGAGAAGTAAATTGTTCGAATTCTTTTAGCGTGAAACAGGACGTGAATGCTGATTGGCTTGGGAGTAATTCCCCGGCAAGTGGGGAATGATATTAGGCTTGTTTAACAGCATAATTTTCTTTGTGCACAAAAATTGTTGCGATGATTATGCAAATATCCATCGATCAAAAATTAATGAACAACTGATTTAGGCATTCCAGGGCATTCAATAGTGGCTGACTGCCCTCATATCTGCCCTTACGTGAGCCATAGTTCAGTAAAAACGTGCATGGTCGCTAGCGCGCTTGACTACATCATTTCATGTAATGCAATAGTATGAACTGCTCTTTTAGGTTCTTTTTGTTCACGGTACTTTAGCATGCCTGTTGGACCTGGAGATAGCGAAAGGAAAATTGGGATGACAGACTTTAGATCGAGATTGAAAAATGGCACTAGATATGAGTTTTCATGTTAGGAATTGTTGGTCTGGGTTGTAAAAGTAGTTTTCCTGGGTTGTAAAAGTAGTTTCCCTGGGCGTTCAGTTGTCATCCTTAGTCCATTTTGAGTTCCAGTTAAATGGTTGTATATTTCTTACAGCCGATTTTCTGTTTTGGGTGTTAGGAATCTCAAACAGTCCAATTGCTTTGGAAGATGTTCACACTTCCTCTGAACGTGATGATTGTAATCAAAGGCTGGCAAGGGTCAGGACCACTAAAGGTTTCAGTGCAAAGGAGACAATAGATGGACACATGGCGAGTTCTATACGATTCAAGACTTGTTTTCCCTTGTTTCTTTTTTATTTTACTCGCACATTTGCTTGCCTGTGCGTGTGTTATGTGCGACTGTGCTCGTGTCTGTGTGTGTCGTTCATGCGTCTCTACATGTCTATGTGTGTGCGTGTGTGAATTTATCTAGGTAGATACACCTTGAAGTGCCCCTGATCCTTGTCAGAAGCTAGGCATAAAACCACTCTAATTTTTATTGTATCTTGTTTGCAGGTTAATGTTGTAAAAGGCTTAAAGTTGTACGATGATATATTTATCGATCAGGAGCTCTCCGATCTGCTTTCCGTTGCCAATGAGCTGCGTGTAGCTGGTCAGAAAGGGGAGCTCTCAGGTAGGTTTTCTTTTCCTTTCTTATAACTAGTGAAACGAAATGAGCATCGGCAACTGTTTCAGGAAACAATGCACGAGAGGCTGAGACTAATTTTGGCATAAACTCCTTCTCTTTAACGTCCATAGTGTAATATAGCTGCGCGTTCCTCTCTGAAATCCCTTTTTAATAAATTTATTTGATCAACAACGAGTGGTTAAATATAGTTTATCCAAATATGATCAGCCTAATATAGTTTATCCAAATATGATCAGCCTAATATAGTTTATCCAAATATGATCAGCCTAATATTTTAGCTAGCTTTGGTTATTTTTTATTTACGAGATTAAGCGTGAAAAGGGGGCTATAATCTGAGTGTAGTTGCTGATGCATGATAGGTGCACGAGCATCTTCGAGGCGAAATGAATATTGTGCCCAACTGAGTATTCTTTATCGAGGCTCTTCAATGGAATATGGGAAATCCCAAAGTATTTCTCCTGTCTTGTCAACGAAACTGAATCTTCAGCTGACGATGCTTATTTCGTTCCGGCCCTCCGGGTTGGAACTTACGGAAATTTCTCTCCCACAAGGATGAGGGAGGGAGAGAGAGAGGGGCTCCTAATCGTACTATAGAAATTTCAGATTTTTACTTGGTTATCAAGGAGAATTTATAACAAAATGTAGAGCATTTATTCTGGAGTTCACTAAGCAGAATCCAAAGACAACGTGGATGAATCTTTACTTTTTACTCCTATTTCCCCAAAAGTGTGTGCTTATCTGTGTCCGTGCTCATGTTGTTATTCAATTTGTATCCTTGTTGACTTCTCAGCAATTGTTTTTGGCACGCCGAATTCAGGTGAGACATACATATCCTTCAACAAGCAAGTGAAAGGTAACAAAAGAGAGATGATACAGCTTGGAGTCCCAATCTTTGGCCAGAAGGAGAAGCCAAGTAAATACTTGAATACTTAAGGGTCTCACTTCTTTTTGCGTCCATTTCTGTGTGTGTGCTTATTCCGATTTAACAGATCCTTGAGCTGTTCTTTGTTTGCAGTCAACGTTGAACCAATTCCAGCTGCTTATGAAGCTATTATTGATCGCTTGGTGGCTTGGCGTCTAATACCAGAAAGCAGAAAACCGAATTGTTGTATTATCAACTACTTTGACGAGGTAAACCTTGGAACTTCATGAAGTGTGTAGCACAATTAGGCCAATGCTTTTCAAAGGAACCGCATGCTATAGGCCCCTCTTTAATTGTTCCTATGACCGACTAGCCCCTAATGAAAGTCAATGGAGCTACTATTCTTAACAACTCAACCTATCCCTGTTTGCCGGAATTTATCTTCAAAATCCTGCACCATAGGAGGACCGATATTTGGCACCAGGTAGCAAAATTTTGTGTTTTCTCTTAGAATAAGCCACATCAGCATTCCTGAACTTGGGCTGTTGAGATCGCCTGTCACACCAGCGGTTCCTTCAAGTGCTACATCTTCATTACACCATGACATTCATTGAATATCGATACCAAATATTTAAAACTGTAACCAAGACCATAACCGTTCCCTAGTGCCTATACCCTTTTCCATATGAAGATCAATTAAGTGTTGGACTTGTCAGCAAGTGGAGGCGTTGTGTGCCTCTGACTGCCTCAATTTTATTCCCGGCTTTGCACTTCCATGCAAGGACTGGAAAAATATTTTTGCTCTGCCCCTTCGTCGGGCTGGACTAACAGTAACTGAACTTTTGTGTGCAGGGGGAATGCTCTCAACCATACTTGAAACCACCACATATTGAGCAACCAATCTCTACCATTTCACTGACTTCCGACTGCAAGATGGTCTTCGGCCGAATTCTAATGAGTGACCGCCATGGAAACTACAAGGGCTCGCTGGAACTCCCCCTCAATGAAGGGTATGCGTAGCAACTTGGCTCAAACTTCAAATCTTCCAATCCCTTTCTTCCGTTGAATGCTCAGGTTCAATGCCTTCGCTACCTCAGTTGATGAAATCTCCTTATACTCATCTTGGCCATGCAGGTCACTCGTAGTGATGCGAGGGAACAGTGCAAGCACAACTCACGCGATATGCCCTTCTCCAAATAAGAGAGCTACAGTGACATTCGTCAAGGTTTCTGCAGAGCCCAACAACCATAGTCGGCAACTGGTGAGCACCAAGAAGCCCCTGCTGGCGAGGAAAATGACGCTTTGGCAGGCGAGCGGGCTGCAGGAGAAGGAGAAGGCCCTCTCGGGCAAGTTGGTCAGCAGCAGCCCTCGTAGCTGCAGGACATTAGCAGGCGGAGTCCCCAGGTGGGGAGTCCTCCATGTCCCCTTGGTCTCGGTTGCAGCAGGGTGGCCCCTCATCATCCGGAGGAAGGTACCACCTGCTGGCACAGGCGTCTTCATACCTAGCAAAGCTAACTCGGTTGCGTCCAAGACCAGTCCTAGACAAAGCAAAGCCAGAGATAACCCTGGAAGCAACAACCCTTCAGGTTAAAGCCCTCTTCTTTTTTTTTCCCCCTCTCTTTCTTTGGCTTTTTCTTTTTTCTCTCCTTTTGTTTTTCTTTTTCGGTTGGAAATGTTGATTGGGACAAAGAGGGCAGATCGCAAAGAGTTTAGGAAAGAGGGAGATTGTGCAGAAAAGATTGGGTGAATGTTCTCATTCTTCTCACGTTCACCTTGTGTTATATCATCTGGAACTAATTTCATCTTTGTTGCTTGTGGCATCCAACTTTTCGTTCTTTTCCCTTTATTTTTTTCTCTCGGATGGGAAAAGTTGGTGCTAGAAGGCTCTATCGGATTATCCCAAGAAATGAAAACTCTCAATCTTCTTAAATTTGAAGAGCTTAAGTCCAGCCCCCATGATCAGGTGGACAGACCTCCTGGGGTCAAGCCTTGTGTGCAGGTGCGCATGAAAACAGTCGTCTTTTATGCAATGATGAAGTCAATCACCTACCTCGACATGTTTTAAGATGGTGGAGTTTCCTTGTTAGCTTAACAGAGGTGCCACCTAGTGCTAGTAACTGTGGTGCATATGGGTAGATCCAGATTCCTAGTATAACATGTCCTTTGGTGCTTATAGTTTCCGCTTCATAGGGAACCCGAAACCCGAGTAGACCTTCGGCCCACAGAGATTTTCAAGTTTCTGAGAAGTAAATTTGCTTGTAAAACACTGAAAGCTGGAAAAAAGAAAATTGTGGGCTGATTGTGCAACAGCATGAAATGGCATTTGGGTGATGTCAAAATTTGGATTATGACAAACCCAGTTTTTAAGGGGTCTTTTGGCATTAAAGACATAACGTAAGCGTCTTATGAATTTGCCAATGTAACCCTCAACCTTTGTGATGTTCATATGACACTCATACAGCGTTTGTGCTGCCAACCGACCCTTAGATACCATTTGGTTGTGAGAATAAGTGTTCTAAGGACACTTGTTCGAGTTCTTGTCCAAGAAGACATCTTGTAATTGTGTTCAACGTTTGTTTGCAATAAAGACACAATGTCCAAGTCATCTTGCTAAGTGTTTGTTTAAACCATAGGTCAGACATGTTTAATGCATGCTTTTTATATTTTTCTTTTGTTTTTCTTTTTCTCCCTAAACATAGATACTACATAAAATCCACATATAAATAAAATAAAACGCCTGACAAAACACGAAAAAATAACGTATGAGCAAAGGAAGCTGACTCCACTCTCTACATATATAAATGGCCCAAAATCTATATATAATCGCTGAGTTTCTCCAAATTATGTAAGCTGCAGCAATGGCGAATCTCCCATTGGCAGCCTATACGTCACTGAGCAGGCTAACCAGCAATTCCCTTGCCTCCCATTTATGATTTTCCTGCACACGGCAAAGTCCAACAAACACTTCATTCAGACTGTTCACCTTCGCCCAGTAGGCTATTCTCCTACTTTTCCCCTCCCAAACACAAATGGAATGAACTACCACCTCCTAACTGTTAAACGAAAGCCATGGATCAGGCCTGATGCAATGAGAAAGCCAGAAAAGAATCTTGGGTTTGTACTTAGCTCCCCATTTTGCATTAGCAGAAAGGTGAGTAATATCTTCCCATAAAAGCCTTTGAAAATGACAGATCTTCACTGGCTTACTGTAATGGAGCACATTGTTTCTTTGTCTTCCATAATGACCAAACCAGTACACCACCATGGGAAAACACATGCGTCAGGCCATAAAAAATAACTCTTTCACAGACTGTTCAAATCTGATGAAGATATTAAACTTCCATCCCGTAAACCTCCTCTGCTACTGTGCATCTCAAAACACATTTGATCAACGGATTCCTCAGCAACCTCACATAATGGGCAACAATTAGCTAATTGTACACCAAACCTTTTAATGCGATCAAGGACAAGTAATTTACCGCTAATCGCCATAAACAAGAATCTTTTAGCTCATTGGATGGCATTATTTTTCCGTAAGCAATGACGAATCACTTATAAGGATAATTTTACAAACACTTGGTGTGCTTCAACTGTACCCAGGTAAACAGCATACATGATTTACACAGGCATGAAAATGTATAAATGATTGACACCGAAGAAAAAGATGCATACATTGTCTATGGCAGAAGGTGGACGAGAGGAGAGCAGAAGGTGAAAGTCGACGTGGAGTCTTAGCAATTACTGGCATCCTGCTGACAAAGAAAATCATCAATGAAGAAAAAGTGAATGAGGAGAAAAGGCAAACCAAAATGAAGAAGAAAAACCATCGAAGGGAGATGCTATCCTCCGCTAAAGGGGAACTATCACGAGAGAGAGAGAGAGAGATGATTACCTGCGTGAGAGTATAGCCTGTGATCAAGAGAGAGTGAGAGCGAGAGCGTTTGATCGAAGAGAGTTACTTTCGACCAACGGTCGAAGAAAACGAGTTTCGAGAGACGGGTATGGCATCGGGTTCGGACGTTACAAGTGTGGACAGTTTTTAGAGGACACTCGAACACTTTGTCCTCCACTATTCTTGTCCAGTGTTTGGTGGCTGTCATCCATTTCCAAGGACAGAGCGTTCCTGAAGCGACATGTTACATCAACAAAACGCCCTTTTTAAGGAGCCTGAAAAACTTGGTTCAAAAAATATCTGTTTAAAAAACTTTGGCTTTCAGAAGGCATGGTTTTTCACAAAACATCAGGGTGCCATCTAAACACAATGGAAACGATTCTTCATCTCTTCGCATATCATGCATATATCTGGCTCCCGGAAATTGATACAAGAATGAGGTTCATATCTAAGAGACTTGAGTTCTACTTATGATCTATGAATTAGATGTTCTAATGGGAGGTGTTTATCAATCTGATCAAGTACCTTACCAATCTGAATCCAGCCGCCCTCCCAAATGGGTTGTTCTAATGAGTATGTAAGATTATAGTGTTAGAGGCAAACCGTTGCCAAGTCATTCTCATTAGAAAAAAGTTCGAACAGGTTATGGGTTTGGTCAATTTAGATGAAACAAGGTAAAGCTGGATAAGATAGTCTGGGTTCATGTGTGAAGCATGTGATTAATGATTTTGAAACTAACGTCTGATCAAGTAGTTATCGCTATGTGGGGCATATGATCCAAGGCAGACTCTGAGTCTGTGTATGTAATTTCATGCGCCATTTTGACTATTAACAAAAAAGCCCATGATTAATACAAAAAGAAACTTTTTGTGGGGATAAAAACAGAAACCGAAAAAAAGATTCCAGTATTTGATAAAAGTAAAAATTGTCATTCTGTATATATCTATCAAAAATTGTCATTCTGTATATATCTATCGTTATGACCAGTATACCCTTTTAAGTAGTAAAAAAACATTTTACGTTTTCTTTGTCTTGCTTATAGCGTTACCTTATTATCTTATAAATATTTTATTATCTCTACTTATGTTTAGCGTTACCTCATGCATTCGTATATTTCTCATTATCTCATTAACATTATTTCATACTTATATTTGGCGTTATCTCATACATTCGTCTGCCTATTATATCATGATATTATAAATACTTTTTTGTCTCATAAACATTAACTTGTATTTATGTTTAGCATTATCTCATGCATTCGTCTGCTATCTTTTTATTCCATAATTTTTTGGTTATTTAATAAACATTATCTTATACTTATGTTTGACATTATCTGGTATATTCGTCCATTCATTATCTTATAAATCTTTTTGCTATTTCATAAACATTATCTCGTACTTATTTGTTATTTTATACATATTTGTTATGTCTGCTTGAATATAAAAGTAAATATACATGTTGTGAATAAGGTCCACTCTCAACGTATGCTTGTTGCGTGCACCAGAGTGGCATACATAACTCAGTCTCAGCTCCCGGGTATGTTTGTTTTCCCCATTTCATCTTTCCACTCTTGTTTGATGCCTCTCTTTCACCCTTTTCTCTCTTTTCACAGTACTCCGTTCTTTTGTCCCTTTGGGCAGTAGCAACTGCATTGAGGTGCCCCTTTGCCTTCGTTTCCTCAATAGAATTCCTTCCTGATTTACTAATATCCCAAGCTTTTCTTGTGTTTGTAAGATAACTATGTAATAGCGTGAACTATTAGAATACATTATAGTTAATTCTTAATTACCAAACGAAAAATCGAATGGTAACTTTGGTTTTTTAAAGTCACTTACTCATCTAACTAATGCAACTAAAGTTAATAAGAAAAAAGGAAAAAGTGTTAATGTTTTTCATCATTTAATATCAATTCATATTTTTTTTTCTCTCACTCATTCATTCACTTACCTAATGTATGGCCAGATGACATCTTTTAATCACGCTCACTCACACACTATGTACATATAAAACTGAACCACGGTGATAAGAAAAGAGGGTGATGCCAGCTGATTTTAGCCGTCCGATACCGTCCATTAAATGGTTATGACCCATCCTTAAAAAAATATATATATAATAATCTGGCGGGGAAGTGTCTCGACTCCTCTCTCTCTATCCCTCCCTCCCTCCCTCTCCGTCTCCCCCTTTCCACCCGCCCAAGGAGACATCAACCGTTGCGTGGGGCTCGCTCCCAGTCTCCCCCTTTCCGCCCTAGAAGTAGAAGACGACATTACCGACCGGCGAGCGTGAGACGACCGCCGCTGGACGATATTCCGACGGACGCCGGGTCTGTCTCTCTCTCCCTCCCCGTTTCATCCTTTCCACCCGAGCATCCTTCTTCTCGCCTGCAGAGGACGACATTACCGATCGGCGGACGTGAGACGACCGCCACTGCTCGAGACTTGGACGCTAAGGTTCTTCCCTGTTCAGACCATACCGACCGTCGCCGGAGTCACCATCGCCGCCGCTGGACAGTGGGTTGCCGCTGTTCATTGTTTTCCCCGCACACCTCGAAAATTGAAGGTTTCCTGTTTCGCTGCTCGGGTTTCTTTCTCTCCCGATTGTCTCCAGACTCACCGCTGGCTGCCGGCGATTCCATCTCTCGCTTTCTCTCTCGCGTGAGCGCACGTTCTCGTTTCAGACCGCTATCTTTCTCTGCTCCAAATCTATCTCATGGTATGGCGTGCAAACTTGAACATTTGTTGGCCATAAAGTTTATTAAGAGAGAAAAAAAGTCTGCTGTAGCGCCGTTGTTAATGTTTCTCTGTTCCTATGCTTTCTTCATTCCCGTTATGTTCTGCTTGGTTCAAGTTCTTGTGTTCATTATGATAATTTCCAGTGGAAATCGTCAGGATATCTTCAAATGTTGAGATTTAAAGGGCCGTATGACTTAACCTTTCACTAAATTCCAACCAGGAAGTAGACTGTGTCTCTAGTGGCTTGACGTACCAGGCTCATCCAAGGTCAGCATACTAAGCTGTTGAACAGTGAATTGGCTCGCTAGGACATGTGACTCGAGCAGAAAATGTGTCTGTTCATCTCAACTCGTTTAAGCTCTCTGGTTAAATGTTTTAGTTAATGAGCATTTTGGCGTGAAATCATTAATAAAGAATGCATATATACTGCAATAAAGAAGTCCTGGATACCACTGTATGTCTGAGATCTTCTGTTTGAAACCCATATCTTTAGGTTCTACAAATGGATATATTGTCTTTGTAAGGAAACTATATTGAAATCATGTGTTATATTCTGAAATGGGGTTTTTTAGTTGAAAAGATTCATGGTTAATAATGTTTAAACTCTTACATATAACAAAATTTAACTTGAGTCAAGCTTATGTTCAACTCATTATGCTGATAAAAGATATGAATTAAGAGTCTTAGTTTTTTCAACTTATAAAATTGAATTTAGACATCAAATTTTTATAAACATTTGCCTGTCTTCACTTAATTGTTTTTTCTAATGTTTCTTTCATATTTCTCATCTGTGCTTACAATCGAGTTTGTCTAATAATTTGACTTTCTACATATCTCTAGTTGACTTTAATAGGTTCCTACGACAATATTTGTGTAGTTGATTGTTCAAATTTGAGAAAAAAAAAACATATAGATCTTGGTTGCCAACTTTGTGTTGAAGAAGATCTTGGTGATAAAGACAAGGGAGGGAACTTTGGATGCAGTTATTGGAAGGAAATTTTTAAATGTGCTGTAGCAAGATTGATAGTGCAATTGAACTATGCATAAAGTGTAGTGGTAGGCCATGTCAATTTGAGAAGACATTTTTTTATTCGTAGAAAGTTTTGCTAAGACAGGTCGATTTGGGGATGTCCCCATATCTATTTGAACTGTTTTTAATATGATTTTGTTTTGGTTGTTCATTTGTGAATGTTAGCATTGTGCAACATGGAGAATTTGCTTTGTATTACACGGATTGTGCAATCAAGCTATGCATTGAAGGTAATGTAAGGACAAGTAGATTTAACAAGAGACGGTTTGCATGTAAAAGATATTGTTAGGAGAGGTCGATTTGAGGATGATTCTACATATATTTGAGTTTTCTCCAATATGATTTCATAATTGTACATATCTTGCATTATGAATACAACTTAATTGTAGTTTGCCTCTGTGTGTGTTTGTAAGATGTTAACATGAGTTGAATTAATTTTTATGTTGTTGTTTACTTATTTACTTATTATTTTTGCTGTTCTTTGTCAAATTTTCTATTATTTTTATAGATATTATATATATTTCAAAATTTTGATTTTGAATATTATGGTGAATCATCATAGTCTCAACGCTTCACATTTCCTCATCACATCTAACAATTATTCGTGATACAAAATGGTCATGATCTGCTATTGTCCTTTGCATTGCATTCTGGTGCTCTTGTTGTTAAGGGATAACTGTGTTATAATTATGTCAGCATGCTATGATTTTTCCATTGATGTAGGCTGGATAATGTAGTGACTGGTTTTTTTCCTTGATTGCTTTTTGCATGCCTCAGATTTCCTACACATATGTCTGAATGTTTGGATGTCTCGTGCCAATTTGGAGGACTATGACTTATTGTTTATTTGTGCAGGTTCATTGCTCAACTGGAGTTTGATTTGTCTTGTTAATTTGTTGGCTTTTCTCATCATACAGTATACTGGTCAAAGAAAAGCCTCTCCGTGTTTCATTTGTGTATCTGCGGTCTGCTTCCATTCTTCTTCATGGTTTTAATGAGAAGCAATGGGAAAACCTGCTCTTCAGACCACCAATCTAAACTCTTTCATGTACACCCTTACGAGCCACAAAATGACACAGAAACCTCTTTGAGAGAGGCCTTCTCTTTAGTACATTCAAGGCTAAAACCACCATTCTCACCATCCCTTCTCTCACAAACAGATTACATCCTACTCAATAGGGCGCTTCTCTATGGTATTTTGACGCAATCACCATTAGCCAGAATCCACTACACTCATCTTTGTGCTATTGTCACAGATGGATACAAGTTCTTTATAGGGTTGCTCCTGAAAATGGTGAATGACACATACATGAAACTCCTGCAACCTGTGAAGGCCCAGGTGTTGTGGGTATGTGATAGACTGATTGATGCTGAAGCTGCTGGGATCGATGAGTTGTTAGTTTATCTGTTGAGACAGATTATTGGTGGTGATTACAGCAGTGAGAACCTCTGGTTGTCGAATGAGCTCATTCTGGTTTTGAGACGTAATTGGGAATGGGTTTTAGGTCATGAATTTCTGGTTGGTGCATCTGTGTATAGTTTTCTCCGCCTTTTGGCGGATCACTATAGATTAGCAAGTCAATCAGTTGATGCCCTTAAGCAGAATGAGTTAGGATTCTGCATCATGGTGTTGAGGAAGCACTTTGGTATGTGCCTCAGCATAGGAAGAGACCTTGTTCGCCTACTGCAGGATGTAGCAATCATTCCTGAATTTCAAACCCTTTGGATGGACTTGCTTACAAATCCAAGCGCCTTTGGGGTTCTGGGGTTCTCTGATATCTCACACATTTATCGGATTAGGACTTCAACTCGGTATCTTTCATTGAGGATCACACCTGAAATGGAGTCCAATTTGAGGTTCTTGCTTACGAATGTTAAATGGGGCAATCAGAAGAGGTACCAGCTTTGGTTCAAAAGCAAGTTTTTGTGTAGCACGGAGAGGGAGACTCTCGTTCCTGATTTGGTTCGGTTTATATGTTGTGCAGTTCATCCTTCCCCTGAAACTCTACACTCCAATGTGATCTCAAGATGGGCAATTATTGGTTGGTTGCTCAAGTGTTGTATTCATAGGCATTATTATGAAGCTAATGCAAAGCTTGCTATGTTCTATGATTGGTTGTTCTTTGATGAGAGAGTGGATGATTTCATGAGTCTTGAGCCTGTTATACTCTTGATTGCAAACTCCATTCCCCAGTATGTTGACATCACAAATACCCTTTTGGAATTTTTGTTTCTAGTTATGGATAATTATGATGTTAGTAGAAAGGATATCATAGTCAGTGGCGTGTCTAATTCTTTTGGCGTATTGGTCAAGAAGGGGCTTGTTGATTTAATGAAATTAAGCTCTTGCTCTTTGTTGTTGCCATTTTTGAGGGATAGGCTTAGGTTTTTCTGTCAAGGCCAATCCCTGTATGACAGTGAATATTTACTTCTAAAAAAAAGGCGAGTTTTTGTTCCGTCGGATGAAAACAAATCAGCAAATGTTCACCCTAAGCCGGTGGATGGTATTGGAAACAACAAAATGCTCCAAGTGCAAGACTACTCGTAGAAGATTTGCTACAGGCTTGTATAAACAGCCCAATGTCTTTTTGTTGGTAGTTTCTTGTCTGCTATTTATCATCTCAAAATTTTGATTCATGTTTTGTACTTGCAAGTGCTGTACCTCTGTCACTTGATATGGTTCTTATTTGTATTGTCAGTGTGTACAGGAAGTCCTCTGGATCTTGGTTTCTCTAACATACTGGCTGTCAATTCAAATAATTTTGAAGAGATTTGGAATCCATCAACTTCAGAAGTTCAAGGTATAGCGACCAGAAATTTCTTATCTTATTTTTACTTCAAATTAGGGTCATATTGATTTATTACTCTATGGCAAGCAAATGCTTAAACTTGGATTGTTGATGAATCCTTGGTTCCAGCTTGTAGAATGTTCTGATTATTTTACTATTGAACTAGAAGTGTTAAAGATATTTCTTTAATAAGATTACAAGGGTTAGATAATGTAAATCTTCATGGCAACTGTCTTTCTGTCTGTCTTCCATCTTGAAGAGTAAGAATGCTTTCAGAACTTGCACATTTTTGCAAAATCTTTGAGATGAATGTTATCCTTGTGCGTGTCTGCTTGTGGAATTAACTAATTGGGGCTACGGATCTCTCTCCTATCTGTCTCTTAATTAACTGTTTTAGAAGTGCCATTTGCTTCTTCATGAGTTGTATATCATGCATTTTGCAGGTAGCATTCCCGATTGTTGGAGGGACATTCACAAAATTCCTTCTGTTGGCAATCCCCAAAATTTTATGCTATTATGGAGTTCTTTGCTTTTCTCCAAATTAATTTCATAAAGTTGTTACTTTAAGGGGCACTTGATGGACAAAAACGACTTTCAGGTGTCCTTCTTAGGAGTTCATCTTCGCCGTACATGCTAGCAAATTCACAACTCTCTGAGAATTTTTTTCTCTTTCACAAGGTCTTACTTACGGATTTTCCCTATTGTTTTATCCCTGAAAATAGGTCTGGCTATTTTTTGTATAGATAATTGTGCACATCAAATGGTTTCTCCTGTGAAATTGTTCCTGTAACGAGATATGCCCTTACTGACAATATTTTCATAGAGAGCAAACAGGTTTTGAGGAAAGGTTTAGTTGAAATGACAGGGCTAGTCATGCATACCTGTGTCCAAGTTATCACAATCCTTGACCAGGTTGAACAAATTTTTTTTTTTTTAAATGGTGCCTTTTTTATGTATTTTCTATCCTGTTATCAAGGCTCCTGTAGTGTTTTCAGGTCCGGTAGTTTAACATTTGTGTGTTTCTCCTAGCATTGCCCTTGCATTTAGGAGTATCACTGGTAAAAGAGTGCTATTTTTGGTTTCAAAATTGGCCTTTTCTTATACATATGTCAAATTATTTTTCATTTTGGTCCACGAAAAGAGCAAAAATCTCTACTATATTGTACAAAAATAGTGGATAAGAAAAAAAAAATGCATGTGATTTGGTTTTCCATAAACATTTCTTTATTTAAGACTACATTTCATTAGAAAAACTACTTAAATACATCTTTTATTCTTTTTATTATGTATGAGACAACTTTTTTGAACATGAGATTAAACCTAAAAATACTCTCTATACAGTAATTGTTCCACATTGCTATGATATGGCTTGTTCTCAGCAAAAGCTTAAGAAAATTCACTCTTTTTATTTGATGATACATCAATTTTTCATTTATTGACCGCTTGAATCCAAGAATTTTTTGAGACCCAATTCTACTGAACCTTAAAAGAGACAGATTGTATGATATTTTTGATATTTTTTAAAGTTGTCATGGATATGCAAACATAAAAAAATAGAATTATATATATACGGCCCCACTAAACAAAATTGCCAGTGCCACACAGTCCATAACCTTTTAGCTGAGATATGCCATCTCAGAACAAGAATATGGTTTGAGAACAAGAACATGACTGCCAAGTGCCAGTTCATTGTAACCAGAAACTGCATAATGAAGCTGTTGCCATGGTAATTATATTGTATTAATGCATCACAAATGTTACTCTGGAAACATAAATTGCATTCTCTCCCTAGTGACCTTCTTGAAGGTTTGACAAGTTCTGGTTCTGGATTTCATGCTGTTGGTGGTTTTATGGTCCCTTGATGCCTATTTGATTTGTCCCTTTTGTTGGCATGCATGTCTTAGGTCGTTTCTAGGGAATACATCTTATAGAACACCTTGGGCAGGTGTCTGTTTGCTATGTCGCCAAAAGTCTAACCATGACGTTGGGGATCAGATGATGAGAAGGTGTGCACTCTAGATTATTTTTGTGGGTGCATTAGCATCGGTCATTCTGAGCTGGTTTTTCTTTCCTTAGTTTTGAAAACTTTATCCTGTTTGGGTTTTATCCTTGTTTTCTTCACATTAATACGAGTTCTCCATCAATGTTAGGGTAGATCGTCCTTGAGACACTTGACCAAGAAAAGAATGTTACATTCTTTTGTTTTCTGGGCCTAGCAAGTGAGAACGTCAAGTCATTACTTTATTATGTGCTATGCATTGTAGTTCTCGTTAAATAGCTTTTCTATGTTGGAATGTGATGACAATTGCGCAAGTTTGGCCATCTTTAAGGAAACCTTCTCTGAATAGAAAATAGTGACAGTTTTTGAAGTATTTGAATGCCGCTGGCTGTATTATTTACTGGTCTGGAATTTGATTGCAGGATTCCAGGTGGCGCATGTTTCACATCTTTGTGAGAATGAACGAGTTTTTACAGAAAAACGAAAGAAGTGGTTGCGCTGTGATTGCAATGGTGAGAAAGTGGGTATTTGCAGGTTGTATGAAATTGACATCTGAAAACGTTGTACAGCAGTGGCTAATGTTTCTTTGCAAGTGATGTTGATTTACTACCCGACTCAACTAGAATGTTTGTGTTGACTGCTGAGAAATGTACGAAATGAATAGAATGCCAACCTTCAAAACCGGTAAAATATGGCAATACGTCAAACTGGTGTATAGTTATTTCATCCTGTCCCTTTGTTTACGTCAGTTGCGAACTTGGAAATGCCATGCCCGATCTTGGGATGAAGATGGATGTGGAATTATGCATCGTATAGTTATTTCATCCTGTCCCTTTGACTTAAACATTGGTAACCCTCATTTGTAGCACAAAGAGTTGACACCCTGAATAATCGAAATGAAAACTGGGCACTTGCCAGCCCTTGTTTCAGAGCATGAAACATACACCTGGTTTACCCATTCCAAGTGAGCGAGACCAAGAGGGTTATCGGACAGCCTGAGCCAAAGGCCGCTTCCCTCCCTCCCCACCCTTCCTTAGTTCAATTGGGTACTCCAACTTGCACATAGTTCTTCTGAACTAGAGACGTGCCTTCAACCCGCCACCCGCCCATGTGAGCTATGCCCTTTAGGGCTTGTAGCTTGTAGATTACCCATTCATTGCATGTTACATGAGAGGTCTTACAATCTGATCTGATAGTAAGTGACTCTACCATTCTCACTCGACGACATGAATTCAGTTAGCCTTCACACTGAGCTGCTCAAATCGGGCCAAAGGTGCAGAGAAATGCATCACTTTTGAATCTCATAGCTTGTTTAACTTTTCAATTTTCCTGGTAAGATGTTTTAGTCTACAACTAAAAATTGTCAATGTGATTAAGCAGTAAAAAGCCTGAGTATGTACAACTATCAAACATTATTAAAAACTTGTGTACACAACCTTTGCCAAGTCATTTTCATAGCAAAAAATCGAATGTGTTATGGATCTACTCAACTTAAACCAAAGAAAGTGGAATCGGTCAAAAGAAACATAGTACAGATAGAAGCAAAGGGTTGGTCTCATGAGGGGAGTCTTAGCTGCCAGATGAACAGTAAGGTTGGATTCCCTTGGGCATCACTTCATAAGGTGAAATTCTATCACTATAAAGGTTTAAAACTGAGTTACTATCTACTTGAAAAAGAGAAATACACATGAAATTGGCAAGCATTCATGATATGCGGAGCCAGCTATCCCACATTTTAATGCAGCAGAGCCACAAGTGGATTTTACTGCATGTGGACTGGTGTGGGCAGTTGCCCACATGGTCTTACAAAATTTATTCACATATTAGTTCTTCTTGCATATTTGCTTATTTATATATTGGTGTCTCTCAATTATTTACTTATTTATGTACTAGCACTTCTTCATACTTTTGCTAAGTATTTAAAAGGTTTAAAATTTTTTGAATTAGCCGAAAAGTTTTGGCTCCGCCATTGGTACGATAATAATAATATCGTGTTGTTGGAACATATTTTCTAATATTTTAATTTAAAAATAATGTTTTTAATCATTAAAATATTTTATATAAGATATACATTTAGCATTTAAATAAGTATTGTGTTCTCTGATACATTTGTATTGAGGCGAACAATACAACGGTTGTCCTTCTAAAGGGTCGGGTCAGTCATTCCTAAATCCAAACGGGGGTTACCACTTTCGCTCTGCGAATCAAACCTCTCACCTTCAGATCCGAACCGCAAGTTATCATCTGGTAGGGTTTTCCACCCATGAGGTATTTAAACCCTAAAAAAGATGGACGACGGCCTTCGCAGCGTTTGGGTGAAGGGTTTTCCCGACAGGAGAAGAAGCACAGTGCCTCCGCTGCTTCCTCGGAGACTCAAACATGGTTCGCCTCTCCCTCCTCTCTCTGTAACTTAAAATTCCCATGGAGGAATCTACATTTGATGCTGTTGCATCAGGAAAACTCTTGCCTGGAATCTAGATTTTATTCGTGGATTTCGTGGTTCAAGATCCTAGTTATAAGACTGTCATGATCTGCTATTTTCCTTTGCCTGCAACGTGGTGCTTTTGCTGTTCGTGTTAGATTGGGATCTGTTACGGTTTTGGGATTAGTGGTTACGGGCTTGCCTTTTTCCTATAAGGATTTAATGCTCTGTGTCAGATTTTCCCTGCTCAATACCTTGTTATTTTCTAGTGTTTTCAGATCGGTTTCTTCACAAGTGCACCCAAATCTGGGAAACACGGGGTTTTCGGTACCTCTAGACCCTCCCGTTTTTCGGGACATTTGGTTTAGTTTGGGGCATACGAAATTTGTTTTCTTCAATTTGTTTGCAGTGTGATTTTTTAGTTGTTTCAGCTTGAACATACAATTGGAGATTCCATGGAAATGGATAGAGGCAATGCATTAAAACTGCCTGCGTAACTATGTATGCCGTTAAGTTCATTAATCATTATGCAACTATTTTCTGGCGTCTAGGTCATCTTTCCCTTTTCTTTCTTTCAGTTGAAGTCTACGAGATTAGTGTTATATCATTTCCTGTATGTTTTCCTTTTTCATGTGGTCTGGAGCGTGGAAGAGGTCAAGTGTGTATAGTAAGGACACGGAGACATGCATCAGAGTCTACATTTGTGTCTGAAGCATTGAATTAGAACTACTTTTCACTCCTAATTTTTTGTTGTCTTGCTTAGGAGCGTTAGGAGAAATAATTGCGGCCCTCATTGCTTCTTTTAGACTAAGTATCCACTAAATCTCTTTGTAATATGGTTTGGAATCTGGATAGCTAGTGGACTAGCTATACCAGCAGAGTAGTTAGACAAGGCTTCTTATGTAGGTTGTTGAAGGTTAAGTTATTGGCATTTTTCTCGTTTCTGTTGGTGTGTGTATAATTAAGCTGGATCCTGTGCGATCAATTGGCAGGATATGTGATAGATAATCATGATGGAACCTTGCCGTCCCTTGGTCTAACATTTTTGTTGTGTTTGTGATAAAGGAATTTGTGTTTCCGTAATTATATTAATAGAATGATCTGGAACTTGTTTTCTGTGTTTGTCAGGTGAAAATATTGAACTGACTCCTCTTTTGTTTGTCTCTTTTTATTGTCAATCTAAAATCCATTGAATACTAATCCCTCTGTTAAACTTTTATTTTCTGCAATAGGCACGAGGGTTGAAGAAGCATTTGAAGAGGCTCAATGCTCCAAAGCATTGGATGCTTGATAAACTGGGAGGAGCATTTGTAAGTAACTGGCAGAACCAATCAACTTCTTCGATAACTATTTTCTTCATTGTTCACACTTATCAATCCCATATCATGTAATAATTTTTTCCTTTGCAGGCGCCAAAACCATCTTCTGGACCACACAAAAGCCGTGAATGCTTGCCTTTGATCCTTATTATACGAAACAAGCTAAAATATGCTTTGACATACAGAGATGTTGTCTCCATTCTGATGCAGCGACTTGTAACCGTAGATGGAAAAGTACGCACAGATCAAAAATATCCTTGTGGGTTTATGGGTATGTTTCTTTGGGTTTGAACGCCCCTTCCTCCCTCATTTTCGAAAGACATACTCCCACATGCACATGGTCACATGCCAGTTCTTGTATTTATTCTGAATGGTTTTTTGGAACTAACCTTTTCCATATTTACGTACAGATGTTGTATCAATTCCAAAGGTAAATGAGAACTATCGACTCCTTTATGATACGAAGGGTCGCTTCCGTCTGCAGTCAATAAAGGATGAGGAAGCAAAGGTATATTCTCTCTTGGTCCTTTTTTTTCAGCTGTTATCCATGCTATTCTGTCGTTGTTTTTAGATGCCACAGCATTTTAATGTTTCCTGTGCCATGAGATGAGCTATGTTCGACAAATAAAAGCAGTTTTAGATTTCAACACATTGCATTTTGTTGCCAGACCTGATCAAACGAAGAGTAGAGTACCTTATTCGGGGTTTGGGAATTTCTCATGTTGAGTCCTTGCAGTTCGAGTTGTCAATTACTTTGTCATGTTTCATTAACTGTTGCATATGCCACTTGTGTAGGCAACTGAATGTTTTCTATTTGCAGTTCAAGCTTTGCAAAGTCAGATCGGTACAGTTTGGTCAAAAGGGCATCCCATATCTGAACACTTATGATGGCCGAACCATTCGGTATCCAGATCCCCTCATCAAAGCAAATGACACAATTAAGCTGGATATTGAAACAAACAAAATTGTTGACTTCATCAAGTTTGATGTTGGAAACGTTGTCATGGTAACGGGTGGTAGAAATCGTGGCCGTGTTGGTGTGATCAAGAACCGTGAAAAACATAAGGGAAGCTTTGAGATCATCCACGTTCAAGATGCTTCTGGACATGAATTTGCCACAAGACTTGGAAATGTTTTCACAATTGGGAAGGGAACCAAGCCGTGGGTGTCTTTGCCCAAGGGAAAAGGTATCAAACTCTCAATCATTGAGGAAGCAAGAAAGAGGAATGCGGCAGCAGTGGCTGCTGCTTAATATTTTTTCTGGTAGGGGGACATTAGACACCTTGGACAATTTTGTTTCCCATTGCCTTTTAATATGAAGGTTGTGCTGTATGACATTTATTAGTTTTTGTTTCGTTGTCATTGTTGAAGATTTTGAATTAAAATTTGAATTTTGAATCATGTTACACATGGCGTGTTTCTCGTTCATATCTTGGAATTTCATCAACCACAACAAATCATGTAATTCACACGTTTCTGTTTTCTAAATTTAATTTGTGCGTTCCAGCTGATACAAGTTTCTGTATTTGCTCCTTTCGTTGAGCATATCTGGTAGTGGTTAACAGCACGGGGCTATAACTGCGGCCGGGTGTTGAACTCTCGATGTTTTTGGGTGGGCTTTCTATTTGCTGATTGCAGTTTCCCTGGTTGTGGTTTGGTTGTGGAAATTTGGGATCCGACATGATGCTCATGTTGGAGATTTCTTGGAAGTGGCCGACTGGCTTTCCTAGTTCGAGTGTACTTGAAGCTCCCGTTCTTGATTGCAAAGAAAAACTTGCTGGATTAGCCTTTCATGAATACTTTTGTCAAGCCGATGTTTTTAGCTGCTCCTGGTCAGGGGCATGAGAGTTGAAAGGACGAGGGTGGACGATGAAGAAAGGATGGCGGAGGAGGTGTCTGTCCTTAGACCATGAGATAGATACTAAGGAGAACATTTCCTCTCCTCACACTGCTCCTTGAACAGGGCAGTAACAGACGTATACACCAGCTTGCTAGGTACAGCAATCGTTGGAAGCACAGAGCTGAACCTTTGTTGCAGGTCTAAGCGGTTTAAGCAAAGTCCACTACTGATGGATGAACTGATAGGCCTGCGGATACCTTGGTTGTTAAATTGGACCAAAATTGCAAACCTTGATTGCAGCTGCCCGTTCTTCATGAGCACTCTGAGGCGTCAATTGAAACCCCATAGGCATCAATCGGAAAGTCATAGCCATAGCAACGCTTGGTTCCCAACATCATGCTGGGCCGTAACGAGCAGCAATGCCAACCGGACCCGGACCTGCTACAGGAGACAATGTGGAGGTTAAAGGTCATTATCACCCCCGCAATCATCCCAGGGGATCTGCACTTCCGCCCAGACCTGAGTTCTTTTCTGCTCTTCCTTCTTCACTCCACTTCAGCATAAACAATTTCTCCCTACAATATCTCCGTGATAGAAGCCCTGAATTAGGAAATTCTATCAGGCCTTTCATACTTGTAACTATTCTGCAGGTGCAAAATGAACCAAGCTGCTTGGAGGTAGTAGTTCTCAAAATCCACATTTGCCTTGAAATATGGCATATAGAATGTTGAACCCCAATATGATTAACCTTGTATCTCACACCAGTCGCCCTTCACAACCCGTGTAAAAAATCCACTTGGATTTAGGAGTACCCAGGTTATCCATATGCTGCCACGCCATTCATTTTTTGTACCTCTAGTTCTTAAGGCCTCCCATATAGTATGCCTGCTAATTATCTTGGAATGGTCAGACCTCCAGGTTAGAATGTTTTCAAAATCGTTGCTTATACCATATTTCTCATAGGGGAGAACGTGCAGATCTTTGGACCAGGAAGTATCAGCAAATAAGCTTAGATGCTTCATTCAGAAATAACACATCTATTAGTAGGCCATAGCTTAGATGCTTGGGAAACACTTTTTGGTTTGGCGACGACTTTTATTTGATAGGCAAGCTGGGGTTATATTTGGATTCCTACAGGTTTAGTCAGTATAATAAAATCAAATACAATGCGCCCCTACAATGAAGGTTTTGTCCTTGTTTTTTCCTCCTCACAACTTCCATCATAAAATTGCACACACATCATAACAAATTCAGTAAGCCTGTACATGTGTATTTGACTTTGATCACTTTTCTTCGTGTAAAGATAACCACAGGGAGGGACGAGGAAGCCCAGGAAAACCTTCACATGGCAGAACAATATCTAAGCTTTGAAATTGAGGAAGAAAGTCAGAAAGAGAGAATTTTGACTTCATCCAATTTTGAGGTGAAAGTTCACCGGAGGACAGCTGCTCATCCTAACCATGGAGTTCCCCCTGCTCTCCAGCGCATTCCTGACAATTATAGCGGTCACCTTTACTGGCTTCCAAAGTTAAATATAGAAGATGGGCAAATTCTACCGAACACAATGTGCCACCCTTCATTTACGCTGATGCAGGCTCCCCTGAAAAAGATTATAGCCGGAAGACCACATTGCCATCTCCCTGCAAATAGAGCGTCCAAGATAAGCTTTTACCAGCCTTTGGAAGAGGGGTCCATTTATCCCATTTCTTTCCCCATTTATCCCATTTCTTTCCAGTCAATACAGATCAATTTGCCAGTTCACCGGACAAGATTCTAAATGTCTTCCGATCTACCTCCATACAAGTACTCAGCAAATTTCTGGAAAACGCACTTCCAGAAGAATGATTCTTATGTGCATTAAATCCAAATGATTCTTATGTGCATTAAATCCAAAGCCATTCGAACATTAAATGCTGATGTTCAGCACATCGGCGCAAGAGTTTGAGCTAAGTTTGAGCTTGACCCATTGAACAGGCAAAGCAAGCTTTAGATGAACCGAGAAGAGCTAAGTTTTACCTGCATAATATCTTGATGACTATGGGAGAAGTGCAAAGATAGAAAAATGCATCAGAACTAGTTGTAGTTAAACACAGGAGCGGCTTACAATACCCATCTTTCAGATGGATTACACTACGGAAAAATTGCTAGTCTGGTTCCTGTTGTTGCATGCCGTTACGATACAGAAGCATCGTGAACCCATTCCCCTGATTCGGATGTGCTGATTTCCGAGTCGTGTTCACTTCCCTGTACCTTTACCTTTGTAAGTAGATTAGGAGTGGTAGGGAAGTATCTTTGCAGCCTCTTTTCTTCGAAAAAAACATCAGCAGCATATTCAGCAGCTTACACTGGACATAACCAACAGCTTCTGGGTTCGTGCAGGAGACATTATATAAGGTTATGGTTCCATTGCAATTTCCACCTGTAGAACCACTCGTGTTTAGCATTGTAGTTTAACAGGCAGTTAATTTCACATGGAAAGAAATCAGGAGAATTCAGCGGCGTCCACTTAACAATGCAGTCATACGAATGGAGAACATGAGAGACGTAAGACCTGAAAACTTCATAATGACCATGTATAGCATGAAAGAACGCTTACACGCCAATATTGGCAATTATATATTTTCTCGTGACCCTCCTGAAATAGCTAGTTCGACACCACAAGCAAGTTCTGCTATTAGCACATTTCCAATCCATGTAGTATAATACCAGGACTGAGACTGAAACTTTACCAGAGAATTCCATGTAGGACAATCCTGGGGCCTGGGCAACATTACCAAGCAATGGACGTCGAAAAATGGGTAAGTGAGACAGCTTTGGTTGAAGCTCTTCTAAGCAAGTATACCATTTGCAATTAGCAACGAGAAAATAGAAGGAATATCAAGGCATATATGTTCACGAATGTAAAATTGCGAGTACCAGTCAACCATACATGAGACAATTCCAACTTAAATGAACAGTTATTAACATATACATAAAAGTATATACATATATGAGAAACCGAATAATCATTTGAAGGAGTTCCAGGAAAAGACACCATAGAAAACATCATAGCAACACAACTGCAATCTCATTGAGATTTTAGTCAAGGCTTAGTTGCAACAGCATCCTCATCATCTTCAATATCCCAACTGAGCTCTTCGTCATCATCTGCAATGGTCAACCGCTTGCGGATATCAATCTTGTTTGGGCTTGCACCACTAGTAGCCATTTTCTTCTCGTCACCGCTGCCAATATCTTCAATCTCATCCCAGCCAATCTCATCTTCCTCCTGGACTGAAACTTGGCTGTCCATAACTGAAGACTCATCAACTTTACCCGATTCCCCAGCACCTAATTTTGCTCCTCCTGATGCCTTACCACCAGAAGCCCTGCTCTCCTCCGCCAACTGATCGTCCTTTATTTCAGTATCCTTCCCGCAGGACTCAGGATCCTCACCGTGTCTAGGATTGCTCGGAGTCTGGAGAACCTTACTCTCAAGGATCGACTCCGTACCCAGTTTCTTCTCTTCCAAGTCACTACCAATCTTAGTTGTTTTTACAATGGTCGCATCCCTATTTTCTGAACCAACATCATCATCCTTAGCTTCCTTCTTGTCCTTAACATCATTCTTATGTGATTCTTCCTCATAATCATCGTCGTCAACCTCCCAACTCAGATCCTCATCCTCATCCGCAGAAATCACCCTCTTTACAAGATGAGCTCTAGCTTCCTCTACTTGCTTGAGCTTGTGGACCCTGAAGAAATACCTACTCCAGAAAGCATTCGAATCGACATTTTTGGGCACCAATTTCGCGAAGAACCCACTAACAATCACATTCTCCTGTAACAATTCTTCAATCTCCTCCCCCTTCTCTAGCAGACAGAACTCTGATTTCCACTTATTAAACTCATCAACGTCGTCGGGATCCTCACAGTACGTGGTCTGATCGCACTGAATGGCGTGTAATTCCATCTCAAACCTACTGATTTTTTTGGTACTAGAACTCGACGCCGTAGTAGCAGCAGAAGCGGGGTTGTCCAGAGAGAGAAGGGCCTCCTTACCATGGGATATGAGGTCGGCCGTACCCTTGAAGACGACGTCGATAGCCTGGCCGACGGATTCGAGGGACTCCTGGGCGACCGAGGCGCCGTCATCCAACGACCGGGGGAGATTGGCGACGACGGCTCGGGCGGCGGCCGCCGTCTCCTGGGTGAGCCCAGCGCGGAACTCCTCGAGGTCTCGGCGGTATGACTCCATCACCTGCTCCGATCTGGTGGTGATTGTCTTCAAGAGGGAGCCGAAGCCCCAACTGGTTGACCTCGCAGCAGAAGTGGCGTCTGGATCCGAGGTAGATTGGCTCTTCCCTTCCCCTTCCGCTCCCTCCTTGGGGTTAGCATTAAGAATAGGCCTCTCTTCCGCATCATCTTCGTCGTTTTCTTCTTCTTTCCCTTTTGGGTTTGGAAGATGCTCATCGGAGAAGACAGTTTTAAAGAAATTCATGGCGCCTCTCTCAGGATCGATCGCCGTAACAGCCTGCAATTGCAAGCAGCGCGGTGCTGCCGGCTTCTGTTTGAGGGTTCTCCATTTTATACCCCTCTCCTCGACGGTGATGTACAGGGACAGGCGAGAGAAGGATAAAAAAGGCACTACGTGTTAGCCCACCCTTTCGTCGTAATTAATACGTACGCCTGGATTTTGCTTTTTTTAACAAAAGTGGTGTTTCATGTTTCAATTAATTCTTATTTGTTGAGGATTACGGATTTACGACTCGTTAACATTATCAAGAAAAGAATGCTGAATTATTTTCTTTTTCATGCCTTCTGTGTTTATGGCTGCTTTCAATTTTACGTTGCATTACGTTTTGACGAAATATAAAAAATATTAGCGTTTATACCAATCACCATATATTTCATTATTTTTACAGATTTCACACATGAAAGCTTTTTTGTTTTTGTTTGAACAACAAGTAAAAAAAACCTCATGGAACAACACTAACCAAGTTTTGCCATAAACCCATTTGACAAAAAAACTTGTTTTCTAGTTGGTTGGATAACCTCGTTTGACAAAATGAACAAATTAAGAATAGGTGGCGAGCTATCCGAGAAGTCATGAACCGTATCGGTTTGAAGCTTGTATGGCAAACTTTAATGACTTGGTTGTGTCGGCAATAAGGAAAATATTTTTGCTATTGTTTTCTTGAAATATCGACCAATACATGGTCAAACCAGCCGATACGGGTCGATAAAGCTTGAATTGTTCCAGTCTCAGCCGATATTTTAATGGGCGTTAGTTGGTGTTACCTCATTTTGGGGAGGTGTCGATAAACTAGAGACGGTTTTGTTTGAGGGTCGGGTATATGTAAATTGTAAAACTCGCTGAGCTTTCTCTAAATTCATGAAAATTTAGGTAGTTTTATGGTATTTTTATCGGATCCAGAATTAGATCCAGTTTTATAATCCTCCGGTCCGAATCGATGCGGCACGAGCGCAAGTCTGCAACCTGGCCCGGTCTCCCCCACTCCCAGTCAAAGAGTTGGCGGCAGTCCAGTGGCATCTCCGTCCTCGTTCTCTGGCGTTTGAAAACAGAAAACGGGACCGGTCCCTCCCATTCTTCGTGCTCCTCCTTCTTCACTGTGGCTTCTTTCCGGCGGTCATGGCTTTCGCCAGGTTGCAGGCCTTCCGGATCCTCCGGCGTGGCTTCCAGGAGAGCGAGGTTTCCTCCTTGTGAGTCACGGTTCCCCATTCCCCTCTCTTGTTGCTCCAATTGCTGCTGATCGTTTTCGAAGTAAATGGTTTTAGGTTTCTTTGATTTTTTTTCTCGTTTCTGTGCTGGATTTCTGTTTTACTCTGATTTATGCGGTTGTTTGTTCTTATTTTGCATCTCCTCACTGCAGGATTCAACATTTCTCTTTCTATGATTTTTTATTCTTGCTTTTTCCCTAACGGACAGTTCTTGTTTGCTTTTTCTTTACGATTTTGTTTTAAAATTAGTCCAATTTTCATCAGCATTTGTATGTCATTTTCTCTTCTTTGCGGCTGATGAGTTAAGAGTTTTGTTTTCTCTGTGTTGATACTATTATGCGTTTCCTGTTGTTGGTTATGCCATTAATATATTAAGTGGAGGGGTTGGTTTCACTGTCGTCTGTTTTCTTGTTTCTCAACATTTATATGCTGGCCTAGGTTTTGTGTGTCTGGAAGATATTTGAGCAGTGGAACAGTGGCGTCAGTCAAGAATGGATATTCTCGATCAAAAATCTTCAGTTCAGACATCACAAATGGTATTGATAGATCTTTGGTTGGACAGCAGATTTTGTATTTTCATGTTTCATTATGTCATGAGTGTTCACTGAGAAAACTTCGTCAACAGGCACTCCATTCTATGGGGCTTTATCGATCTGATTATTTTGTTTTCTCGAAAACATAAGTTAGGTTTCGCTTACCGAAGCTTATTAGCAAGTCCAGTTAAGGATGGCCACGAACGTGATGGAGAAAACGTCAAGCTACTCCAATCTATTGTGGTAAGCTACAGTACCTTTGCCGCTTTAACTATCAGACAAATGGTCTAAAAGTGAATGAATGTTTGTCATATTGGAAACGACGCAACTGTCAACAGCCTCTTTAGCCATCTCGTTGTCAATTTTTTTGTCTTCTAATGGCAATAGAAATGATGCTGTTGTTGTCACACTTCAATCGGATCACCTAAATATGAAACCCTTGCTTATCCAAAATCGAATAGTTGAACACCTGAACAGCATTGCATGTGAGTTATTCCTGATCTTGGTTATTTCATTTGTACCCTTACAAGCTTCTTTTTTTTAAGAAAAACAGTGCTGCTCTTATATAAAACATTGTCTTTTGTTTTGGATGACAAAAAATGAGATAAATAATCTTCAATCAATTGCAGTTTGAGGATCGATGCACTATTCCATTCCTTCAATGTCTGCCTGTCTCACAGAATTCATGACAGTTGTCCTGCACAAATTTTTTCTTCAACAAGCCTGTGCATATATACCAATAGAATCTGGGCTTTCTAGTTCTTTATATTGCAACTGACAGTTCTTAATTTTTGCTGACTTCCATTATAATCATAAGGAAAATTTTCTTCCAATGGTTGTCTACACATTTTGATCCCCTCTTGTGGTGCCTATCATTTTATGTGTCATGGGATTCTCTTACATGGCTAATGCACATGCATATATTTATATGGTGAATCATAGCTCTTAACAGCATGTACTTTGTACTTTGTACTAGATTGGCTTTTTGTCCTGTGTGATTCATTGCTCTAATTAATCTTTGCTGAGCTTTTGCTTTGTGTTACTTTCCAATCACAGGTTGGTGGCTTTGCTGTGAATGGCTTTAGGTTTATGAGCACACAAGTGAAAGCACCACCTCAAATTAGGCAAACAGTAAGTATGACATGTAATCAAATGTTTACGAGAATTTAGACATATTACTGGTTACTTTATGTCTGGGACAATTTCTATTTCAGGGGAAACTGTTTAATTTATCTCATTCCATGTATAATTGGCCATTTGTGAACTGTAATTTTGTCTTGAATGTATTGTCCATTAGACATGGCGTGTTATTTACCCTTCTCTGGATGAAAGCTGGAGGGAGGTTGGTCTCCTCCTATTTTCTTAGAAATGCGAATTAAATTTCCATTGGAACAACATTAGTATGCCCATCTAGGTGCTTCCAGTGCATAGTCACCCAAAGGTGCATGGGCAGTACATAGTCCCAACTAACAGTTGTTTTAGTTGTCACTCACTAAATGTATAAGAACCTGCATATCTATATGCAGAATAAATCCCAACATGCAGATCCCGAGTAGAATGGATAAGAGGGCAAGTATCTAGCAGTTAGTTTGAAACTCTCAATAATCCAAGCTGCTGTTGGTAGATGATTGGTTGTAGTCTTCTTGTTCATAAGAATCTTTAATAATAGTTTCATGCTTTTATGTCCCTTTAGGATATTGTTTTTTGAAGAGGAAAGTTTTGTGGAGATGTTATAGTTCATATAACAATCAGATTGGTACCTGAATTTTTAATGATAACCTAATGATTCTTATAGTCGATCATGGTACAGATCACACGGCTATGTATTTAGGCATGAGATCCTTCTCTTTTCATTTTTCAATCATGCTTTTGAATGTGGACTGAATCAGGATAAATGTTTTGTAGTATTTCTATTTGTTACTTGAAAGTTGAAACCTCTCAAGGGTGCTAGCCTGAGATACAACAGGCCTTAAAGAACCCTATGCCTAGATGCCTGTATAAGTACCTAAAATAGAATAAAATATACCTGTGTGTTTATGAGTGCCAGCATCATTATTAATGTCCATAAATGTCTGGTTGACACCATGGCCGCTTCATCCTCCATAAGCACCAAGGCAGTAAAGATTACCTGCCATTAATTTGTTAAATAATAAGAGTTGGAATTAGACTTTTTTTTTCAGTTCATTCAGGTGTTTATGTCCAATAGTTGATTAGCTCTTTTAAGCATTGTCACAGAAAACACATTTTCTTTTAAATGATGTGCTTTATACGTCAAAAATAGGTCAGCCGAAAAAAACTGCAAAAAGACCGTTTCTTTGAAAAAGATGCCAAAAAGAAAAATCGCTAAAAAACACATTTTTTGCGTTTTTTGTTATTTTTTCAATTTTTTTATTACTGCATTTTTGTTTTGCATTTTTTGTATTTTTATTGTATTTTTTTTAAATTTTCTGATTTTTGCGAGAAACACAACTATGCCATATTATATTTATACCTGAGAAAAACCTCTCCATTTGAAACTCGTAAACCATATTTGTGACAACGCTTTTATGAATGAATGATGTAAGCTTTGATTGCAGTCCCTTGTTATGCATACTACCTTATATTTTGTTGTATGCGTGTATGTGTGCATGTGCCTTGCATGTGTTCGTACAGAAACAGGGGTTGGGGACCTTGTAACATGTCTATATTCTTGTTGTTGGTTTGTTATGTAATTTAGCTAGCTTTTCTCTTATTTAGTCCATCTAATTTGTGAAGGGTGCTATGAAAGTGGCTCTTTTGAGCCCTGGATTTGTATACGAGCCATATAAGCCTCGTGAACCCATTTCATTTTGGCGAAGGTATGTTCACTTCATTTTTGTTATAGTACTTGGGCATGTTTATGATACACACGTGGATTTGTTGATTATGGATACATTTGAATTATATTTTTTCATATGCGTTAATCTTCAAGGATATAGAATCTAGAGTGTTGCTTCTAACATGCTTTGCATGCTCATCCTTTATATGATTGTTGCATGACTGATGGTTTGACATGCTGCTCTGGTCTCTCAAATTAGCAACTGTAAAGGCGATGTTGAAGTTGTTTAGGTCAATTTAATGATGAATGAGCCCGGGTCCCTTCAGCAGTTGACCTAACCTATGGCCTCTCATATCATTGCATGATGCAATGTCTTTCATCCGTGCTGCCTGAGTTGCTAGGCTGCTCGATGATAGAATTATTAGACTTGGCCTTCTTTTTTCTTGGTGTTTGAGTCTCATAAGTAAGTAGTGGCTCTTTATTTTGGTGATTGATGAAAGTGTCCCTTTGGTAAACTCATAAAGTCTATAGGTTGTGTGATAATATTGATTCAACATTGGCTTCAAATTCCAAAAACATTCAATATGTTGTTAATAGCAAACTCAAGGAAGGTAATTTTAATTAATAAATGCCAAAAGTTACTCCAGATAATTGGAAAGAATGACAGGGAAGACAAGTTTCTCTTATTCAGGAATAAAACCAAGACGCATCATTGTGCTCTTTGACAGGATCTGCTGTCCAAGATAATGCAAACATGTTTCGCTGTCTGTTGCCAAGTTTTCATTTCATTTACAATTTCATTATTTTGGGTAAAGAATTGCATCTACATGGATTTTTGCTTCATTATTCTAGTTTTTTTGTCTGTAAGGAGAGATCATAACTTTTTCTTGTTCATAGATGTCATTTAAAAAATGTGATCTCTCTCGTATTCTGTTACTTAATTTGGTTTGTACTGTCACAATTGCACAAAATTCTGAGCACGTAATCTCTTGATACTTGTGGTCCACTAAATGGCAATCCTTAAATGAAAGTGAATTATTTACTCTATGGATTATTTGACTCTTCTGAGGGTATTCATAAAAAAGCTATTGCATGTTGCTCAGACTCATACTCAAAGATGAAATTGATGCCTTAAGATGCTAACTATGTCTCATGTTTTGTGATGTTTGAACGTCAGGTGGTTTACAAGGCGTGGATGGAAAAGAACAAAAGAGGACTGTATCTTGGAGGTGCTCGATTGGTCTTGATCTTTCATAATATTTTATGCTTGGAACTCCTCTCTCTCTCTCTCTCTCTCTTTTCCACCCCCTCCCCTCAATGTGTGTGTTTTTCGAAATACATTTGGAGTTCCAGTTACTAAAGAACTCATGTGCTTAGAATGGGCCTTTATTTTATCCCTGCTAGTTTCTACCTGTATTCATGTTGCTGCACATCTCCTGTGTAAATATATCAATTTATCGATTAGATTCAGTGTTCCTGCATTTAGGTCGTTTTGGTAGTTGGGATAGTATGGGCCTACTGTCTATACAAATGGGTCCTGCAAAAAATGGTCTCTGTTTCATTTGAAATGTTTTTTTTATTCATAACTTGAAAACATCAGATATGTGTCATATTCCAAAATACCTGAAGATGGCTGTTCTTGGTTTATCAAATAAAATAGTTGAATTCAGGTTGCTGTGTGATTTGTTGATATTGCTGATAAGTTCTAAGTTGCTTCAGTATTCTCTTTATCCTCTATGATAAGTCATCCTCTGTTTCCTTTCTCGTACAATTTACATCGTTTGTATGTACCTGTCCTACTTTGCTGCCTTTCTGTTCTGAATACCTATTGTCTCTTCCTGGATTGACATCCCTTTGTGGCAGTTGAAAAATGCATATGCAGTTGCCAAGTTGAGGAAGCTAGCTGGATACTCAAGACAACAATTCTATAAGGAAGCATTGCAATTATACAAGGAGGTGATGCATGTTTCTTAATTGTGGTTCTGTTCACTTATAGTGAAAATGTGTTTCTTTTACTACTGAAAAATCAGGTTATTCTAACCTTGTCTTATTAAATGAAGTTCATATTTGAAACTTTTGAACTTACCTCTAGGAAAAACTTAACAACGTAGAGGGAAAAGTGCAAACTGACAAGTAAGTTGATGCGTGCTCTAAGTTTTACCTTGGTATTTTTAACGCATGCCTTTTGTCTCACTCACCTTGGAAGCAGCAGCAGTATTCAGGGTACAAGATGTAGATATCTGAGAGCTAAAGGGCTTTACTTATCCTAGTTGGTAATTCAACTAGGGTGCCTCACTAAATTTCAAGGAACTTTTAATTATGAACACAATTAGAATTTTCCATGGAGATTCTGGAGAATGTAATGTGCAGTTCAATAACTGCATGCTTCATGCATGTACCATGTGGGTTCTTTCAAGCTGTTTGTATTTTTTTTTTCATTTATTCCTTCATTCGTCCATCTTTTAATTTTTTTTTTTTTACAATCATGTAGCAGCTAGAATTTATCCATTGTCAAAAATATTGCTTAACTACCATTTTTGGTTGTAAATTTCCTTCTCCTCTGTAATAATGTTTTCACTTTGTTATTCATAACTGCACCCTAATGTAATCAGTTATTGTGCTTCTGTTATCAGATTAACTCTCTCATGGCAAAAGGTGACAAAACATCTTTAAGGAAGGCAGTCACAGAAAATATGTATTCTGTAAGCTGTGAACTCTTTTTTCCTTTTTTGGCTAAAACCTCTCCTCTAATTCCTTCATGAAAATGTGTTTATATTTTTCTCTTGGTTAAATATAGATTTGTTAATCATCTTATCCTTTTGTAATGATGGTTCTACTGCTAAAACAGGAAGTTGAAACTATTACTGTTTTCTTTATTTTCAGATTCTCAAACATGAGATAAAGCAAAGGGAATCTATGTGGCCTTCTGTTTACTGGGAGTTGGTTGAACCAGCAGTCAAAATAAGGACATTGCGAGCTCGAATGGTAGGTAATTTATTTGTCAGGTGTCTTTTTTACTTTTTCATATGGCATGGTTATCTAACTTTTTTCTTTTCTAAAGAACTTAAAAGCATTTCTTTTTGCATTTCACAAAAAGAGAGTAGGAAAATATATGAAGACAAAAATAACATATTTGGAATTTTTTTTCTGAATAAAGTATAAAAGTAAACAATGAATTGGAAGAAGCATGTATTCAAAGAGTTAAGACTGCATCAGAATCAAATTGTTTTAGAAATTATATTGTCAATTATGTATATGAATGTGTTGAGAATATCATGTTATTGGAAAACACATTGGTGACGTAGTGCTTTGAATGTAATTGAGTGCATATGCAACATCCATCCCTTGGGTTAATAGTGTAATACTCATAATTCATTTGCTTAAGACTAACCGTTCTTCCTTTGGTCTGCATAGATTGCTGTTGATAAAAATGATCTCGATAAGGCATTTGTACAGCTTACCCTTGATTTTCTCACCAAGCAGGTTTGAACATTGCACCACATCTGTTTTTTTCTTTGCTTGCGGTATTCCTTCAGGTTGATGTGTGTTTTTTTTTCTTTTTGGTTACTAAGTTAGTTTGTATTGTTATATATCACAATCATTGATTCTTGCACTTACTGAAGATAGAAAACATGCATATGACCTATTTACTTGGGTGTTTAGATCTTTGATTTGTTGATTAGGAACTATTAAATTCCTAGTGTACTTTTCAAAAGTTATTTTCTAGAACTCATAAACTCATTTTTGGCAGCACAAGGATGTAGGAAGAAAAGTGTTTGTAATTTTGAAAAAAAACTGTGGTATGCATGGATGTATTATTCCCAGTTATTAATTGTTTTACTTTATATGTTATACGAATTTCATCCTACCCCTGATCATGGTAAAGATTACCAATAGTAGTTGCAATGATTTTGCAATTACATCTTGATTATATAAATGGTTATGTTGAAACAATAGTCGTTTTTTGGTCAATTTTTTGACCAAATATTGTCTTCATTTGAGTTGCCATCATGTTATAAATGTCATGCTTGAGATTTATTGGGGAGATTTTTCTTGAAATTTCTGTAACTTTTTGTTTCTTCTCGAGTAAATTTTGAGACATAGAAAATAATAGAAAAAATATGAAAAATTTAAGTTCTACTTTTTTTCTTAAATTAAACATTGACAAAACATTGATAAGAACCTTTTTTGAATTATAAAAGAAACAAAAATTCAAAATTCAAATTAAAATATATGCTTTTCTAAAGAGGGAAATGTATTGCTGTGATATATCATGAGTTGACATGTTGCTTGACTGCCAATAGCTTCATTTTGGTTGCAAGGATCATTGTGGTTCTTTGATCTACCTAAGGTTTGCCTGAAAGTTTTTATGTTAAGAGAAGTATATACCATCAGATTCAATTTTAGAGTGTGTCTGCTTTCAGGGAGTGTTGGAACTGCGGTTTTATGCATTTCCATGACTGGAGCCTAGGATGTACAACCATGTACACAGGGTGCGTGAGAGAAACAGCAGTTATGCAGTATTGGCATCGTTAGGGCTTAGAGGTCTGTGTTTGGTGTTTTTGGTCTTGTGGCACTCAAGTTGTCCCAAAATCATATGGGAAATAAGGTTTTGTCAGGACAACATGTCTGCTAATGTAATTGCTTTGATGAGTTTCATTGCAAAGAAGTTTCTATTTTACAAGCCAATGTCCCCAATCTGAACTAAAATATGCTGGCGACATGATATGGAATTCCTAAAGCTCTCTCTTGCTTGTGTCTTTGACTCTTTGAGGATCTTTTCCTTTAAACTTGGTGCCGGCAGATGTATTTTGTCTCCTTTTATCAAGTTCTTGTATTTGATTGGATGTTGCAGAAGTTTGAAGCATATAATTCAGCTGGCAGCGTTGTGTCTGGAGATAAAACAAAGGAAGTATGTTGCTGAAACTGATTTATTTCATGTGAAAATTTCTTACAAAGGCAAAAGTTTCTATTTTGTTTTTACGAACAGTCTTTTCTTCATACTTTCGTGAACATCATTTCACATGGGTGCAGGTATGGGTCTAGCGCATTTTAAAAGACTTGGGTTTGTTATCTTGATTCAAACTTTATTGGTAGTTTATTTAAACAGTCCATGAGATTTTAATCAAGTAAGATAACAAGCAATATGTCCATGGAATTGGATTATAAATTCATAAACTGATAAACAAACTAACTAATAAAAATGCCAAAATACATCATAGAAATGCGTTGGAAAAAACTTTTAATGGTAATGAACCTACCACAAATGCATCATAGCAAAATACAACACACCGATTGACCCTCTGCATTCCAATGAGGAAAAAGTGTAGAACTGGTTCGAACCAGGTCATCACTGCATATATATATATATATATATATATATATATATATATATATATATATATATATATATATATATATATGTGTGTGTGCAGTGATGACCTGGTTCCAAGAGAGAGAGAGAGCCTGATGAATTACCTTCTGTTGAGCTGAGAAAAGGAGAGAAATGGACTAGGGAGAGTCAACCTTCTTTATCCTTGGGTTTTGTTATTAAAATAACTTAATTAACCCTAATAAAAGGTCAAGAACAGATTCAATCAAATTTAACCTAAGTTCAAATTTGCATAATGCAAAGCCTGGTTGCATGGACTGCAGCTGACACAGGGTTGGCCATGTTGGGGGTAAGTCTAGAGCCTGCACGCATGTCTGGTTGTGTCAGGGCTGGAAAATTTTTGAAAATTATATAATGGTCCCCACTGGAAAAAAATCTGGCTCCACCGCTGGCTGTGTTGACATGATTGTGGCACCTTTCTAGGCAAGTCCATGTGAGTCGTGACATAGCATGAATATGAAACACAAATCTTTCTCTGCTGTATTCTTGTCTTGTATCTTCAGTCCAGTGACAGATGTTGATCAGAGTAGGCCCATGATGGCAGTTCATGATTGCTGAAACTAAGAAATAGCTGAACCTGGTTAGTTTGATCAGTGAACCTCCCTAGGTGTGAGCATGAATTAAATTTCCTTTTGATGGTCTAGTTTGTGACCGATCCAGTCACCACATATTGGCCTTTGGTTTTTGACTTTCCTCGTGAATCCCTGGCTGTGAGTTGCATGGGCCTTCTTTACTAGCCTATTAAAGTTCATGATCCAACCTAACCTTTTCTATCTTGTGTTCTTTGTGCTGGCCATGAGCCTAAATGACTCAGTCCTGAATTATTAGGAACCTATTTTCTCTCTGGCTTGATTCTGATCCTAGCATCATTGTTTCAAGGAAATAACATCATAGGCTTCATCCAGAATCTGTGAAGGTGATGGGATGTTAGGATTTCTGTTTTTTTTTTTCTACACAAATTTGTTCTAGCTTATAGTATGTAAATGTTTTGGAGTTATTAAACCTTTCGATATTGTTTTTCCTATTGAAATCTTGATCTTCTATTTGCTTGTGCTTTTCTTTGTCCTTGTCTGCAGGTATTGGTGCATGACATTTGGGTGTTCGAGAGATCTCTTTTTCACCCTGGATCATACTGGCGCCTTTGTGGGAGGATATCCTTGTAGACTGTGCCTTGGAGGAAATGGAAGTGTTGATCACGTAAGTTTTGGTATATCCATTCATTTATTTTCTTTCCTCCTGCTACACTGTTTCTAACCTTATAGATTCAAAGAACTGTGAACACATGGTTTTTTCTTTTACTTCCAAGTTTCCATCGAGTATTTCTGTTTACATCATCTGCACATTGGGCCATTAATCTTATTGGTCTAAGTACTGTTACTGGGTAGATCTTCTTAATGCTCCAACAGGTTTTAGTTGAGGTTTCAATGGGTTAAAAAATGGATAGCTGAGAGTAAGAAATTGCTAGTTTCTACCTTTTGTGGCTCTTAAATGCGTATATCGTGAACCATTTATTGTTACTACACATTGGAAACCACATTAATTAACCTGGTTTCGGATTAGTTTGATTAAGATCAATGGCTTGGAGAAGGTAAGCCCGGCGATTTTGTGACAAATGTTTTATAATGGAAAAACCCCAAAGTAGCAGTAAAGATATGAAACCTCGGAAACAAAAATTAGGACATGCAAAGAACTGTGAACACATGGTTTTTTCTTTCCTCCTGCTACACTGTTTCTAACCTTATAGATTCAAAGAACTGTGAACACATGGTTTTTTCTTTTACTTCCAAGTTTCCATCGAGTATTTCTGTTTACATCATCTGCACATTGGGCCATTAATCTTATTGGTCTAAGTACTGTTACTGGGTAGATCTTCTTAATGCTCCAACAGGTTTTAGTTGAGGTTTCAATGGGTTAAAAAATGGATAGCTGAGAGTAAGAAATTGCTAGTTTCTACCTTTTGTGGCTCTTAAATGCGTATATCGTGAACCATTTATTGTTACTACACATTGGAAACCACATTAATTAACCTGGTTTCGGATTAGTTTGATTAAGATCAATGGCTTGGAGAAGGTAAGCCCGGCGATTTTGTGACAAATGTTTTATAATGGAAAAACCCCAAAGTAGCAGTAAAGATATGAAACCTCGGAAACAAAAATTAGGACATGCAAGGTTAAAGTAGTTTGTTAGATTTTTTATTTTTTATCCTTTGGCCTCATTGTATATAGGATTTTATAAATGATTCAGTCCCTGGCAAGATATCAATGTCTGCATGTTATTTTGCATGGTTCACGGTTGGATCTCTGCTAGTTTCTGGTAGTGATGATAATTCTGTAAGAATATGCTCCAGCATAAATGATCCTTCAAGAATCTAATGTCTGATTTGAATTTGGATCTAGTTCCACGTGGAGGCAGATAAGACTGCATTTTTGTGGAGTGCGGCTAAGCTTCTGCATGTGTTCCTGGAAAGAGATGCGAAGTTCTTAACCTGTTCCCTTCCACGGTTATTGGCACATGTAGGGATACTATGCATGAAGAGGCATTACGGGTGTACTTTAATTCATTACGTTGCAGAATAAACTGTTTTAATTTGTACAAATAAGCAAATACTGGAAGGTCTTCTAGGGGTGAAAGCTCATCTTCGGGTATTTGGAAAGAAAGTATAAACTAACCTCACAGTACTTGTCTTTTGTTTTCTAAGTTCTGATGGATGAGGGATATTTCTGTTTCTACCTCAATAATTAAGGAGTTGATACTTGTAGTCAAAGTGTGAGGCAGCATTCTGTTCCTAGGATAGTGGGAGTTCTTACCTATGTTCATATTTCAAATCACATACGGGACCCGATTCTTGCCGAAGGCCTGGAACTACAATGTATATGCAAGGCTGGCTCCGGGTTTAGCCGTAAGAATTACACGTGAAAGTGCAAATTGTTGAGCTGGTTCTGTTTCAAATGGAGACCTCCAAGAATGAAACGTTCCAAGTCGGGAATACGAGTCGCCCCTTGCCTCAAGACACGTTTATTCAACTGCCCTAAAGCTAGAAACCACAAAAAACCAAGAACATGGAAGAAAGTTTTGTACTTCTTGTTATGGACCTGTACTCGACCGTCTAAAACTTTACAAACTGCATGATGAAGCTGTCCGGTCGGTTGAAAAGGTCGGACTCGAGGTCCTCAAAAATATAAGGAAGTCAACTTGCGAAGAGGTTTAATAACACTTGCCTCGTGTCTTCTCATTATCTGATGGGTCTCTTTATTCACGAGGACTGTGGAGTTGGCCCCTGTTTTGTACGGTTCACTGGGCACATTCTAGTCTTCGTCTGCGGTGGATCTGGACCTGGGTCCAATTTCAACAACTAGGTATTGATTTGGCATTTTGGAGTTTTCTTGATCATGTCGATGCGACCTTGAATTCAGTTGAACCTGATCCAACCCCAAACCGAGGTGGGTGCCTGTCTGAGTCCATCCGGTGGGGGCTTGGGCACAACCCTTGCCATAAAAGAAAGGAAAACGCTCTCTTTGACGCTCACCAGGTGAGGGCTGCTGCTCCTCGGAGCATTTCTGAGGTGTGTCTCACGTCTTCTGACCTTTGTCTTACCGGGTTCCATGATCCATCTAGCGCCTATCTCAAACGTACGCGTTCGTCTGTCTATGTTGGACTATCCTTTCTCTCTTTAGACGGTAGCCCCTTCACATGTAGAGAGAGAGAGAGAGAGAGAGAGAGAGAGAGAGGTTGCTTGCTTACTTGGGGGTGGAATTCGCTCTTCCGTCTTGTCCTCTTCCATCACTTAGTACCAGATTCTGCCTTCTTTCTTCCCTTCAGAAGATCTCTGTCTTCCTTCTGAGAGGATCTCTCTTTCTCTCTCTCAAAGTTGTCCCCACTCTGGGTTTCTCTCTCCACGATTTTAAAAGTCTGGGTATGATTTACTTGTTGATTTTTCTTTCGCTCTTCATTGCGGGCTATTGGTAGCGTTCGATGAGATGATCCCTTGGGGTGGCGTAAGCTGCTGTCTAAGTGCTGCCGCGCTTTATCTCTTGGGCAGGAACAACGGGAGGTGAGTCTAATTGGTTTTTTCTTTTCCATTTTATCTTGTAATTTTGGCGGTTTCCTGGAACTTGTTGGTCCGCTCATGAATATGTTGATATATTGATGTGCTCGTGGTGTTTTTGTCTGAAGGGATGCGGAGGTTCTGAAGTCTGTAACGAGGGTTAACCAATTGAAGGACTTGGGTAGGGCTCTTTGATTGCACAACCTTCTCGTTTGAAGATTCTTCATTTTCTTTATTTTCTTTTGGTGGAATTTGTCTCGAAATTTTACTCGCAGCTTATGTTTGCCTTATCTAATTGGGCTAATGAACTTTCCTCCTCATGTCTCTCGTTAGGAGGAAGGAAAGGGGTTCGAAGTTTTGGCAATGGGAATTGGTTCTGATTCTTGCAGTTTTGTTCGGGAATAAATTTAGTTTGTTGTCGGTAGATTGTGATGCTAGGATGTCTATTAATCATGTTTTTCCAGTATTAATTGATCCTTAACTATGTCGTTGGCTTAAATATTTGTCACTTGTGTAAAGTATGAACCCTGTTTTTTTTAACTATATTGGCTGGAAATATACGTTGATTGCCTGGGGTGGGGAAGACCTGCCTGATCAACATGTTAAGTTGGAAAACCTTACCTTCTTATTGTTGGCCACAGCACTCTTACTGGATACTGCATGCAAAGTACTGCCTCTCGTTGTTACCATTTCTGGACGAGTTGGATCAGACACGCCGATCAAATGTGAACATAGTGGCCTGAGAGCTGTAATCTTGGAGGAAACGGTAAGGCAGAGTTTCTGGAATCATGTTACATGTACTTAGAAAACTAGCAAGGCAGGTTCTCAACGTTATGTAAATGATATGTACACTTATGAAACTAGTGTTAATTTTGTCAATCTTTCATTTTTTCTTCGCTAATTTGTGATGCATTTTCTGGTTATGTCAGGCAGAGCAACACTTTTTGAAGCATAATGATGCTGGTTCTTGGATCCAAGATTCTGCTTTGATGCTTTCTATGAGTAAAGAGGTCCCCTGGTATCTGGTAATGCATTTTCCATGTAAAGCTAGGACGTTTAGTTTTTGTCTTATTTTGATACTCTTTCATGTTCTTATGTTCATAGATGAATTGATCTTTAGTTTCTGTTACAAATAGATTGGAAGATCCAATAGAACAAGCTTTGCTGAGTCTGAAATTTATGGTGTATCGTACCTGTGTCACATTTTATGTGTTGTATGTTTTAACTATGGTGGTTGTACGATGATTGCTTTAATTTGGCATGGTTTATATCTGTAAACTTTGCCTTTAGAGGATATTTCCAGTGTCACTTGTAATCTCCTTTTCTGATGCCATTTTTACTCTGCCATTGTTTGGCTTTACCATTACATTTTTTTCCCTCTTGAAAAGGTATTTTTTGTTGCAGATGTGACTTTCTGACTGATCTAATGCAGGATGATGGAACTGGGAGGGTGTTTGTTGTTGGTGCAAAACAAGCCACTGGCTTAGTTTTAACTGTTGCTAGTGAGGTTTTTGAAGAGTCAGGACGGTCACTTGTACGTGGTACATTGGATTATCTACAAGGGCTTAAGGTTTGTGGTATAAATATTCCATGCCTTTAAAATTGGAAAAAAATCAATGACTTGACAGCATTCTCCAATATGAGTTTTTTTGTCAGATGCTTGGGGTGAAGCGCATTGAGAGAGTTCTTCCAACTGGTACCTCTTTGACTGTTGTTGGTGAGGTAATCATTCTTTTATTAATTACAGATCTGGCTTTTTTGTAAGTAAAATGTAGTCACTGGATTTGGTTCTGCTACACTATTGATTACTCAGGTAGGTTGGGTTCCTTGGAGTTAGTGGCTTGTTTTTGTCATGAACTAAAAGTGAAGATAAGAAACATGGTATATTCTATTGCCAACTTTATTCTGAAGGTCTCAATGATATTTTGTTCTTGATTTCCATCCATGCAATATTTGGAATGTGCTTGCTCCCAGTTTTGGAGAAAAGGATCTTTTAAGCATCCTTCTTTCAAAGCATACTGATAAAGCTACATTTTTCTATTTGAGCATATTGATAAGCCACTGAATCCTTTATTAATCAATGTGGCAGCATTTGTATGTAAACTGTAGAAGTTGGCCACATTGTTTACTAGTAACCATTTTCAGTAAATGTGATATTGAATGCTGCTTCATATTGGATGCTTGAATCCAAGGAAGCCTGTTTTTTTAAGGAGAAACAAAGCAGCAATAAGGTGTTCTAATTTAACGTAGTTCACTCATCACTGAACAAAATGTCATAGTGATGCCCTATTCTAGGTGGCACAGATGAATCAAGTTCGTTTACTACAGATGGCCATAAGGAGATGGTAGACTCTCTTTAAATTGGGCACGCAATTGTAGTTATAATCTTCTGATGTTTGTTTAGTTGTTAGTTGCTACTACTTTTGTTGCAGCTGTCTTGTCTTTGCCATCTTAATGCTCTAATTTTATTTCTGTTGAATCTGATGGTCTATTTTTTCTGTAGGCTGTGAAGGATGACATAGGAACAATAAGGATTCAGAGACCACACAAAGGGCCATTTTATGTTACACCTAAAAGCATTGACCAGCTCATCTCAAACCTTGGCAAATGGGCAAGGTACTTTTCTATGCTGGTACTTGCTGCCTAATTGCACAGTTCAGAAGTTAGAGCTTGTGCTTAGGATCAAGGATTTCACTGCGACAAATAATTAACTCTAAGTTTTTGTGGTAATTAAACTGAATTGGCCAAGTCTTAGGCTATAATTTCTGGAGTCAACTATACCCATCAATTATGTCTTTGTTTGTTTTCACTTTTTCGATAACCATTTTCTGCAGATGGTATCAGTATGCATCAATTGGATTCACATTTTTTGGCGTCTATCTGATTGCTAAACATGCAATCTGGTACATTCTTGAAAGAAGGCGGCGGTGGGCTCTTCAACGAAGGTAAGCTAGACTTTGCAATGTAATTATTTCTCATTTTAATTAACTTTCAGATTGGAGATTATTTTACAACCTTGACTTGGAAAATGTGGCATCAGAATTGACTTAGACAAAAGATAAAATATGCACACAAATGGATCTATCAGCATTTATGGTTGGTCATCTGATTGCATAGATTGTAGCTTGCTCTACTGCTACATACTTCTATGTGGACTAAAGTTATGATTTTTTTGTTTTCACTTCCTAGGGTCCTTGAGGCCGCTGCACAGAGGTTAGAGCAGGGAAATCAAGGTATAAAGTTATAAAGTCTTAGGTTCTTTCATGCTTCTGTGATTATCGTCCTTTCTTTCTGAATTCTTCATATGTGTCCTTCCGAAATACAGTTGATTTAGCTGAATTTTCAGGCTCTGATGGGAAATCTGAGAATAGTTCAGACATTGATACTTCAAAGAGAGATCGTGTAATGCCAGATCTGTGTGTAATATGCTTGGAGCAGGAATATAATGCAGTTTTTGTACCGTAAGTATCAAAAACTTTGATTATGGTTGCATGGTTAGAGCTTGCTTTGAAAACCGAGTTACTGAAGGCTTCAAACCACACTTTTGACTTATGGGGATCTCCTTTTATCTGACATGAGTTTATATAATTATATGTTTGAAATGTAACCCTTTCCAATAAACTAATGTTGAGCTATAACCCCTCATCTGGTTTACTAATTTTTTAATTAGTAAAATTGTGTTGGAAAGAACCAACCAGAGTATGCCCAAGAGGCACACCTCAGATATTGAACTCCTAGTCTTCTGCAGCTTGAAAGTCTGTAGTTGAACTCTGTCCCCAAGCTTGTGTGTACAAAAAGCATGCCTTTGCTTGTTGATCAGTGTAAGCTCCCTTTTGATCTTTGGAAATTGCTGTTTTTGATAAACGTGCGTGTACATTCCATGTTCTGTTTGTTCGTTTGTGTTCTGTCTCGCGTCACTTGATCTAGGAAGCAGAATAATCATGCTTAGGCAACTAGGTGTCAGTTTTAGAGTCGATTTGGTCGTCCAGAAATAGTTTTCCTGTTTTATGTTTTAAAATTGCGACTTCCACTACCAACAAGGTCAAAAGTCCAATCTGATAGGACGCTTGAAGCTGGAGAGCTTTTGTGGGCTCCCATATCGAGAAGAGAAGGGATCACTATGTCCATGGGGGATCCAACTTTAGTTTTCCTTGTTTTCCTTCTTCCATTGTGCAAGAAAAGTGTAAAAGGAAACCGCCTGGTAGTACACTCAGTGCCTTTGTGCATTGGAGAGCCAGTATCGGTTGTTTAAAAGTAATGCAACATGTATTTTTTGCTCTGATTCTGCATTTTCAGGTGTGGCCACATGTGCTGTTGCACAGCTTGTTCTTCACACTTGGCTAATTGCCCACTTTGTCGCCGAAGGATTGAGCAAGCAGTGAGGACCTTTCGTCATTGACGCTGATTGCCATTTGCATGGAGCACTTCAGTGTTCACTTTCAGGCACTGCACCACAACAGGAATTTGGATGCTGTGGAGCTGTATGTTGCTTGACTTGATTGGTCCAATTGTTGTGGCTGTTGACGGGGGCGGGCGGTGTCACCCTGCAACTATTGCCTGCCTTGCGTCCGCAAATGGTGTAAATGTTCATGAACAATCTCCCTTAACTAGGGTTATCAATGCGTCACTGATATTTGTATATTTACAGTACTTGTTTGCACAAGGCTTTCTAGTCCGACTATCAAAATTTTAATTACTTTCTCAAATGAGTTACAGAGAACTGTGTACCGTTAACTTGAGAGGATGCGGTATTTTTGCTGTGTGTGCTTGCTTTTTGTGTTACGAAACTTTTCGCTTTTTTCACATGAAACATGATAATTCAAAAGTTTAAAATTAAAAAAACCGCATCCCGACCGTCGACAAAGACGCTCTGAAAATTAGGGTCCAACTTTAAGGACCCAACGGAAATTATTCAATTTGATATTTAATTAGAACAAAGTTTGAAAACCTTAATCCGTTGTTTGCACCATAATTCACAACACGGTTGAAACAGCCTCAAACGAATTTTATGGAGATAGAGTTGAAATCCCCATCCAAGATTGGTTTAAGTTGAATACCTGCCTTCAATTAGAGTTAGGGGCCTGGGCAACAGAGAGGGAGAGAATAGTGGGGATGAACGGACGAAAGTCACAAAAACAAATAAATGAATAATGAAAAAAAAAACTATAATTAGTCATCACTCATTGATTAAATCTGGCAAATAGATTGGAGATTTTTACATTGGAGCATGTCTGTTACAAACTATAGTCATGGTACAAAGTTATCGCATCAAACTACCTTACAGCCTTCAGCTATGAAGGCACAGGAAATCCTCATTAGATACAAAGAAAACGAAGCATCCGCAGTGGGAAGATACAACAAGTCCGCCCCCGCCACGTTCTTCTCAACAAATAGAAGACAATCCACTCAGGCTCCGTGAAACAAGAATCTAGCATAGATCGAGGCAGCAACCTTCGTTTGAAATATCTAGCAAAGTCTGAGATAAAAAACCAGGTCAATTTTTTGGGTGAGAAAAATCATATAAAAAAAGATAAGACCAATTTTGGACACCCACCAAACCTAATAAACAGCCGCATAGTTGAAAGATTTGTTAAGAAGAACGTAAAGGCGTCAGGTTGAACACCTCAAATAGTGTTTCAACATAAGACTACGATGAACAGGATTCACACTAGGTCATCGCTTTATTCACCAAGACTATCTAGAACATTAAGTCAGGTTCAAATTATTTCAGCCACTGTGTAGCACCCCAACGTCCAAATGCACATAGAGGTGCAAGTGGATAGCGAGGGGAGCATTCTCTCTTTGCTTCGCTTCAATAAGCCACAAAAGACGGTACCCAAGCAGCGACAAACACGTAGGAAGCAACCCAAGATGTTCCAAAGGTGCCGTCATATTTCTCCGTAAAAGTTTTCGTTGAATAAAATTCAAAAACATCCGTTTACAGTGGATTTCGGAAAACAAAGAAAGATCATATTTAACAAAAAATACACCTAAAAGGAAAACAATCAAACATGCACCTCAGTCCCTTAGATGTTCATTTACTGCGATCATCTTCGCCATCATTACAGGTCTATGAGTGGTCATCACCGGTGCATGATCATCAAAAGGAATTAATGGGAGAAAGAAAATAATGTGAACGGACCGCCAAGGATTTGAAATAAAAAATGACAGCAAAAAGCAGTGTAAGCTCACTCCGAGGCATCTGAAATATTAAAAAATTCAGATAGGAAGAAAAGCAGAATAAAGCCCTTACTCTTGCTTCAAGGGAACGAGTCAATTGGATACCGAAGGATCTAAATGACCAGATTAAGAAGCATTGACATAAGAAAAATACCAAAAGGAGAGAAAGGAGACCCAAAATCAAATTAATCTAATAGGGATATATCAAAGCTCCATCGATCGGAAAGCAGCATGATAATTAGGCCGCTTCACAGTGATAGAACGAGGAGCTACTAATTCACTATCGCTTCTAGGGAACGTGTCATCAAGGAACTGAAAATCCCTGTGACAAGCAAAAGAAGCGGATGGAGAAACGACACTCTGCCGTCTACTTTGCAAATCTAGAAAAGCTACTAAACGGAGACAAGGAAATAAACGGACAAAAAAGAAGAGAGGAATGAAATATGTCGACACCATGCGCGAGCACTCAACCACAAGAGAGGATAAGGACATTCCGCGGGTGACACCCTAAACGTTACAAACACAAAGTCTCACACGCATCCGTGTGCATTATGACTCATAGTGTTTGCTTCCACCGTCCTGTTTTAATACCAATCAGAAAAGTGGTCGTTGAGCGAGTCACCCGCAGGGTGACCTGATCCATATTCTCCAATTGCAGGACATCCCTCCTTCTCGCCCTCATCTCTGAAAGCACGCTCCCACCAATCACCCATAAAGTTGCAACCAGAGTCAACCAACAGGAAGCCTTCTCCTAAAGAAATAGTGGGAGAGAGGCGTACAATTTTAGCTATGAAGATCAACTCTGCAACTCTTCTTCTTCCTCCCAACGAAAGAGTCCCCTACGCTCGCCATGGCGGTCGGTTCTTCCCAACCGGCAGACCGCTAGCGCTAACTCCCCACCGCGCATGACGAGTGCGGAAAGCAGGACTTAAATAGATCACGGGAAAACCCTAACCCTAGAGAAGATATAAATGGACGGTCAGGATCTAGAGGCTTTGAGGAGGAATCCTCCACGCCTCGCGGAGTGTGGTGCGGCCGATCGCTTGGACCGAACCTGTGGGACCATTGGAAATCGAATCTAGAGCTATTCAGATCCAGATCTAGCTTCCCGACGACGACCGGATTGTGAAATTGGGTCAAACTACTCAGTTGCTAATGGGATTCGCATTTTGCCTCCGTAGCATGATGATACTTGGCGAATCTAAAATCTTTGATTCATGGATTTAAAATAGGAATTCCTCCCACAAATCCATGAATTTTAACATGCAGTAATCTTCAATTCAAGTAGGTTGACTTCAACTAAATCAAAGGCTAAATCAAAGGCCAAATTGTTAATCTAATTTGGATTTACTATGTTGGTACGTCTAAAATGGAATATCCAAATGAATAGCCATGTGATATAGAAGAAAGAAATTGGATCAGCATCAAATGAATATTAAAATGATGCTTTCAATTGAATAATGGCCATAGGTTGATCAACTCATGCAGAAGATCCAGATAAAGCAAATCTGATAAGAGTCATACTACTCCCAAAGAAGCATGCAGCAAGATCAGACGCGGGCTGCAAGTCAGCAAAGGCAGGAAGTCGGCAGCAGTAGGCAGTCTGGAACTTATGGTAGACCAAGATTGGGTCTTCTCCATGTGATTGCGGAGTGGTGGACACTTGGTAGCTGATATGGGCCTGCCTAGAGTTGGCCGAGAGCCATTGACGATGCTGCCGAAGAGCAACGAGCACACCAAGACGAGGGCCAAAGACTAGGCTGGACACGTCATGATAGAATGTTAGGATCTGACCATGTGAGACTAAAAAAGTTCCCATGATTGCCGAATCCTACTCCCAAGATCTCTCGAGAAGCCGACAACACAAACCTAGAACAAGTTAATACAATGAATCTACCCAGCCGAACAGGAACCCCAACGCAAAAATCCCTTAGGTCAAATGATACAAGTGAGGATACCCGAACCCAAGGTCTTGCTACCTACTACAATGAAGTGGGGTAGGCCGTACAACCGCGATCGATACAATGCACTCTCACAACTCACTCAAGCAAACCATAAACCTAAACGAACAAACCACACCCAATCCCTATCCCTAGGTAGACTTGCTGACATGTGGTCTTATCGTTGGCCGTGAGCTTTAGAGGTACCACTGGAGACAATATGGCCAAAGCCGGGCTAAAAATCAAAGCATGTATGAACTCTCAAGCCCAACAAAAAATTTATAGGAGGGTGAGAACACATACCAGCCATGACTAGCTTGGCTCAAACCAACAAGGGGACATCGCGTGAATACCCACGGCTAAGCCGTGCCAGATGTATCACAGCTATGGTGGAGGAAGAGGAGGAGGAAGGGCTCGGCCAAAGGTGCCGAGGACTGCCGCCAAAGAAGCTACCGAGTTGGCTCGGCGAGGAGACAGCTGCCTGCTGCCGATGGACCAGAGGTAGCTAAGGATGCCGATGAGGAGCTCTGCAACCGCTGGAAATTCTGCCACGAGACTGGGGTGGATGGTTAGCCCACACACTGATGCTGATGTCCGAGGAGGTCCCAAAGCTTAGGAATATGCTGCTACTTCTGCAGAGATCGCCGAAGGTGATGCTGCTGTAAAGGGTTGTAGGTCTGGCCGATAGCTGTGAGAGCTGCCGAGGGAAGCTTGGCAACACTCGCCGATGATGCCGCTGCTGTTGGTGCCGAGCGGAAGTCGACTAGTCCAGCTAAGGAGTGCCGAGCTAGCCAACTAGTGAACGTAGTCCTAACTAAGGCTGAGTTAGGGGTGAGGTCGGAATGGATCTAAGGGTAGGCTCGGTGGTTCAAAGTAACTAGATTAAGAACCATTGGTAAAGTGGGCTCGGTCATGTCTCGGTTTAGGCTAGGTCGGGCTACGTCTAAGCTAGGTCAAGTCTAGGTATGGGTCAAGGACTTAGGAACTGGTCGAATACCAGTTACTGCATTGGAGGCGTAACACAAGAAGCCGGCCTCCAAAGTCCGAAGGGCCGAATAATATTTGCAAAATTTGTACAAGCACCAAGCAATATTTTCCAAAATTTTTACATGGGCGAAACTAAAAATTTTCAAAAATATGACAACTACTTTTTTTTTTCCAAAATGTGAGGGGAGGCCATGGCCCCCCTGCTGGCTCCCCTTCCCTGATTCACCCCTAATCATCTTGGTATAGGGCTCCGACTCAGACTCTATCCAAACGATGCTGCCGTCCAACGAGGACGACAAGGGGAAACAGCTTTTTGTTTCCTAATTTTGTCCCCGTGGGGAAGGCGGGATTTGCCTATCTTTTTAGGGGCTGTAATGTAATTGTGCACCCGAACATGCACTTAAACCAGCTTTGTAATTTCCGTCCACACACTGTCGTTTTCACCGAATCAACGACTGAACGGATCCAAATTCAAGTCCCTGGTTAGATTAACCGCACCACCCAAGCTTCTGTAAAATAGGACGACGTTGGCCCTGAAGCAAGTGTTACTAGTGGAATGACAGATCCTTGCAGTGGAGCATATCCAACTGAACGATGCCTTTCATATTTAGAAGGATACTAAGATGTCCCAAAGTGAAGTTCATTGGCATAAGAATAGACGGGAACTATATCCTTCCATGAAGGCACATCAAGAATTGTACAAGAAGAACGTATAAAGAAGTTGCTTTCTTACTTGTTGACGTTGCAAGAGCTAAGTAACTCTCAATTCCTAATTTTACCAGACAAAGTAAAGTTATCAACTCTAAATTCCTAGTTTTACCAGACAAGTAAAATTATCAACTAAGCAAACGGATACGTAACTGGTTTCTTTTCATTCGCCTAATGAAAACTACACATTTTCAGACAGCTCGCTTATTAATCTATAAGTACCTTCTCCATTCTGTTCCCTTCAATTAATTTGGCAAACTTATTTTCCAAGAAACCCAGTATGAGTTCAGATCCACAGGCACCACCATTTGTTCAAGCCTGAATAGGTTTTGTCTCTTCGGAGACATCTGATAAAATTGGAAGGATACTCCGGTTTCACAACCCTCATGTGGTTTCTTCATGTTCAGTAATGGAACTTGATTGGTTTGAAAGAAGAGCCAAGCTTGAGTCAAGTTCAAGCAGCCAAACTGGTTTCCACACCGCTTTAAAAAGCAGTTGCACCTCAAGCTAAGCAGTGTGTGAAACATGAAGAAGCAATAGACTCCAATCCTGCTTACATCCATGGCTTTGGTTGGAAGTGGAAGAAACGTTTCTGGTTCAAAATCTGACAAGTGAATGAACTATTTTTCAGGGCCACAGATTGGTGACAATACAGCACTCAAAGTCCCGAGCAAAGTTGGCTTTCTTGATGGTTTCCAGTAGCTGTTTGCCTACTGTTTTTTTATCCTTTCTGTACGTCTATTCTTCACTCTTTGAAGCAATAAAAATAGAGGGGACCCAAAACCCCAGCAGCTCTGCATTGGAAAATCTCCTGCAAAAAAAGAAACCCCTAATTTCCTACTGCCCAAAGAAGGGCCGAAACTCCCTAGTCCATTCATTCATACCATAGTGATAATTTTCGGGACAAGCTCAAAAGGCACACAATGCTAAAACATTTTTGGCAATCAAAATAAATGGGTGAGAAAGAACTAAAAGAAATTCCTTAGGATACCTCGGCGTTTCACATAACATCTGCTCTGTACACCTTTCACGTATTTCTATTACTAGGAAATGCAAGTTCGTTGCTTTCCTGTAATCTTCTGAAAACAATATCTCAGGTTGAAGATCAATGGTACCTATTAGTGGATTCCCTACAAATGCTACAACAGCTTTATGAACCAGTATACTTGGTAAGAGAGAGAAAATTCAATTATTGCTATGTAAAGATTGTACAGACACTGTAGTGATACTATGGACCACTAAGAATCAATTATTTTTGCAATTTCTTGAATAACTTGACGAAAGTCTTGATGGAGATTGAAAAAGCTCAAATGCTGTACTTGATCCCAAAGATCTTCTGGCTGCAGATGGGGAATCGTGGAGAAGTGGTTCATAAACAGAAGCTCGACTTTTAGATTGAGGTGTGGACAGTGGGGAAACTTCCTTCTCGACGACCCTTAGCGGATGCTCAATGTTTGCAAGAGCGGATGTGCGTGATCGTGAGTATTCTGCTTGTTGAAGTACATTGATGGCACTTGATCTATATGTATAACGGAAGTACTTTAGCGCAAGCACTGGGCCCATCCCTGAAACCACAATAAGCTGCAACAGAAATTCTGTAATTCAAAAACGTGAGGAAACTGAAAACCACCCATATCCTCATGAGAACCGATAGAGAACTCACAAGCATCGCAAACCAGTAGGATGGCTGTCTGCAGACACGGAACATTATGGTGTACATGCCGGCCAACGGCAAAGCACTAACAATGAAATTGATGATGTAAAAAGCAGCAAGGTTTAACCATATTGCAATATGCTGATATATCGTGAACGAACTGCAGTCAAATAACATAAGGCGATCAGAGAACTAGAGAGAGAGAAAGAGAGAGAGAAAGAGAGAGAGAGAGAGAGAATAGAAAACTGGTTTTACCAAGTTCTTTTGCCTGGACATCTTACAAAAAAGAAACATGGTTAGCCGGTTCAGTGGAGAATGACTGACAGATTTAAAAGCAATCCATTTTTTAAAAAATAGATTCTAATTATGAAAACGTAAATACTGCTACTAGACTGGCTTTTATCATTTTATTCATGATGAGAAACGTACTGTCTTAGTTGCTGGAAGAGCATGTCAACTATTGCGCACAAGCCAAACTCCACTTTAGCTATCCCTTGGTTGGGATCAAGTTTACGTCCACTTTGCGCCTCAAATTCAGGGTAATACATAAAACCATACAACGTACTTCGAATAACAAAAGGGCCACTTGTATATCGTCACCTTCAGGTAGGCAAAAATGCACATACAAATATATATCTTGCACATATTCCACTGAAACAAAAAAAGGCTCTCTTTTTTCTGTTCTTCTAGTCTCCTTTAGTTTCAAACAAACCACCCATAAACAAGTATAAGAACTGACGAAGATGTACAATAGTAACCAGAAACTTACACCTAAAAGAAAATTCCTTGAAGTCACATTTGAGAAACCCAGAAACTTGATGCTTCTCTCAAAGAGGAAGAGCGGAGAAACTTGTTTCTCATTTGTGGAGAGCTTGTTTCGTTTCCAATGGAAACTCACTCCTCAATTAATTTATTTTTACTTTTTACTCAATCTTTTAGCTTTTTTACTGTTTTTTTCTTATTTTTTCCAATGATTTTTTATTTTTCATGATAATATATATGAGAACTATAATTATATGTTTAACTTTCATGTTTTTCTTATTTACATATTTGATGCTACAATTTGAGTTATATTTTTTTTGCCTATATAATCGTTCCATAAATATATTTTGCTTCTGCTCTTCCTAGCAAACTTTTAGGCTTGTTCCCTGCCTCTACTTCCTATATCACTTCCCCTGTCCATAACAAATCCTGGTATTATGATGGACATATTGAAATACAACGTGAAGATCACCTCTTTTCACTGCATCCAATCTACATTCTGTCATTCCTAGAACCAGGTTCTCGTTCTATATGTATATGGAGTGTGCTTGTGGACTCACCAAGCAGTTGAATACTTGAATCACCTATCTAGCTCCAGAATGTCGTGTATTGGAAGATAGATATTGATTGTTCCAACAAAATAACTTATCCAAACTACCAAAAACACAGGATCCACAACAGCTAAACACATGTGAAAATAGTATTAAGAGAAATACAACAACAAAAAAAGATATTTTCACCTTTTTTTCTGAACAAAAAACCAATACACTTTTTCTGAGCCATAATAAATCAAAAAATTAAGAAGATCAAATCTTCAGGATGTCTTTATACGTTTCATCTAAGTGATTGATGGTGCAGCCTAGTAGATGTCTATGAATGGTCAAGTAATCAGAGGCTACTGTTGCCAAAACTATCTATCCAGTCCTTGCAGGAGCATCTAAACTGCAAGTTCATGCACAGCTAGTTTCCATTCCATTCTTCAAAAATCTGCTGATATATGAATCTTGCTTACATGTTTTTTATGCATTTAACCTACTGGAATGAACAAAGATAAAACATTAAGTCTTTGACTCACAGAAAATATGATTTAGCATGTGTTAGAAAATCCCTTGATCACAAAGGTCATAGAAGTGGCTTATTAAGAGAAAAACTGAAGTTAGAAAATAGAGAAGAAGAAAAAAAATAAGCACACCACAAAAAATATGGTAGCTTGGGATGGCTATAATACAGAATTAAACTACTATTTTGCTAAAAAATTAAAAAGCAGAAGCTTACTTGGTCTCCATTGTAACAACAAACGCCTGCAACCAAATGCATCCAGAAAGTGCAACCATCGATAACTCTTCCATTTCCCTTTTGTCGTCAGCATACACATGTATGCTAATAATAAACACAACAAGTGCCTGTTATAGATTATTATAAGCTAACATTAGCCAAATCATGAATCACATGCAGGATTGAATTTTCTTCAGGAAAGGGAAAGCTTCTGGTACTAACTGGTTGGTGCGTTAGCAAATAGGCTGACAAATAGCTTTCCAAACCTTGACATGCCATAAAGAGTACATGAAGTTCCTGATATGTACTCTTCAGTTGCAGTGGTTGAGTAGGATATGCTTGAGTACAGTTGAAAACTAACCCCAATATAAGCATAAGAAGATAAGTGTAAAATTCTGATAGAATACCAATGGCGCTAGCTATTTAGTGGTATGCACAGCCTTGTTATGTCATATTATCTCATATATATGAGAATAACTCATATATGAGAAAATGAATACCAGGCTTGACCTGTGGAAAGTGCTAATTATTCAATGGAGTAGGATGACACTGGTTATTTCTCATGGATGAACGGTGACAATGTAGTGTAGACCTTCCAATTGGACTACAATGTGAGCATAAGCTCCCTACCTCTTATAGGTTTAACAATTTGTGGACCGTTGCACAAGACACTTCTGAGAAGTGTGTCAACTGACTCAATTCTCCTAGCACAAGAATGTTGAAGGATAGCCTTCTAACATCTCTGGTTAGACTAGTCTCATGAAGAAACACATCAGCTGAATGCGAGTTTGGTATACTATCATGGAGCAAAATAGATGGCTGCACTCTATTTAAATTGTTGATTCCCCTCCCATCCATAGGGTTGCCCCTGTGCCCCTTATGACATCTGTCAGGACTCTTATAGCTATGGCTTCCATTAAGGAATGGCCTATATATCAATAGATGTTAAAAATGTATTTAGTTATGTTATTATGTAAGTACATGTATGTTATGATGTACATTTATTGTATTTTTTTTCTTGTATCTACTTTTCTGCATAACTATTTTGCATTTTCATTTTGGTGAAGTTTGAACTTTGACCAAGAGGGTTGACTAGTTGGGGGCTCGTCCTAATTGCTCCAGTTAGAGATGTTGGGTCTTAGCCAATGGCTAGCTGAACCCTGGGCCAATTGTATAAGCAGAGGGTCATCCAGTATCTTCAGTGCTTCTAACCATTAGTTAGTGAAAGGTCTGTGCCTTGGCAATTTCTTGAGTGTTTTTGGTGATTGGCCTCAGTGCCTCTTTCCTCTTCCTTATTGGGATAGTTTTGTGTCTGCTGTGTAGGAATTGTTACATCAACCCACTGACACAAAGGTCTCAATGAAGTTTCAACTACAACAAGCACTTCATTGTTTCACTCTTTACACACTGGACTCCAAAACAGCAAATGCTGGAACATGAGAATCATGTGAAACAAACTCGAGCTTCAGCTTCAAAACAAAACGTGAGAGAAACACACCCAAACCACAGAACGTACTGCTTACTTAGACAATTCAGGATCATATATGGAGTTAAAAAAGTAAATCAATCAACAATAGCAAAGAAAATTTTTACTCACATGGAACAATGATCTTCCAAACCAACCAGCAAAGGTACTAGGGTTCAGTAGCCTGGTTTTGTAAGGAAAAAAAAAAATCAGCCATATCAGTTACCATATGGCTTATACTAGGAACCGCACAGCAATTATAGCTTATCTGTGTAAAGCTGTACACACACACACACACACACACACAAAAGCACTGTTCAGTTATAACTCATAAGTACTTGTCAACTTATAAGTTCCCACCTTCCAGCTTGGCAGTAGAATAAAATTTGAGGGTGCTGCATTACAGTCTTCACACTAAGATCCTTGTCCAAGACATTCACCATTACAGGAATACTAGTGTAGAAGACATTGTAGGCCATCAGACTGAAAGAATTGAACAGACTAGTTCCTGAAACCCCTGAAATGAAAGAAAAACTGTGCATATTTCCAAGTCAACATAAAAAGAAGTCCACCAGATATCAAAAAACTAGAAAAATAATGTTTACAGCCCCTCAGTTACATCTAATGAAAAAGTATATGCATAACGGATCACGTCCAGAAATAATGTCAAATTACTAGGCTGTGGAATGCATAAATACAAACAGAAAGAAAACTAGTAAGACTTACAAGATCTGAATAAAACAGATCAGCAGCGACTTGTAAAAAGAATACTGTGATAGGAATGCTGTACGGTTGTATGAATATCTTCCATGTACGAGTATCAATCTTTTAAGAAACCTGAATTCTGTAGATGGAAATATATTCTGGTGAATGCTTAATTAGACAACTCAAAATCAATAGAATATGTCGAAAAAGAATGAAAAAAAAATGCATAGAGAACTAAAAACACATTAGCAGACACCCATGGAAACCAATAAAGCAGCTATATCCCAAACTGAAACAGTCTGATCTAAAAGACACCTAAGAATGCAAGTATAAGCTTTCTTTTCCTTTATCATAAACTTAATAAAAATATGATCCTGACAAGTTTTTATTTTGTGCAATTTAATTGTTCTCGACAGCTCACTAAACATCATAGGGAGCCTATAGAAGTACGCAATAGAGGAGGGCATGATCCGTCATCATGAATATCATTGTTGAGCTTTCATTGGTAAGGTTTTTCTCTGGAAAATTCTCAAGAATTCAAAAATAAAAAAGATATACAAAAAGTAAAAAGTATGAAATTATGAGTTTTCTACTTTTTTGCAAAGAGACTGATAAACATTTAAAATAGTTAACAAAATATTAAAAGGAAAAATCACCTTGAAATCATCCAGAGGTACTACGGAGAAGTTAGTGACTCCCGTCCAGCCTTGAATCTGAACCGTTACACCCTTTGCTTCTCCCAGGATGGGCCTGGCTTCAGAGTTCACCGTTTTAAGGGTCCTCTGCTGCGGCACAGGCTTCAATCCCACTCGTTCCGCCTCCTCTTTCGAGACAAAGTTATGTGTATCCCCGGAGTCTACCATCGCAACAGTAGACGTTCCATTCAGAGTGACGTCTAGGTACATCAGCTCCTTGTTCACCAAACTGCTAGACGCTGCGCGGCTTTGTACAGCATTGATCGTCTGAGCGGCACCCATTCGTGTCTGCCCTTCCTCGGTCTCGTCTTCAGTGGCCCTTGCGGCATTGGCCTGCCCGGTAGGTCTCACCCTCTTCGGACAGACGCGCGCTTGGTGCTTACCTCCGCAGACCCAGCAAGTCACTTCCCTTGGTGGCCCAGTGTAGTCCTTGCAAAAGAAGGTTTTTCTCTCGGTTGGCTTCTGGAACACCGATTCATTTTTGTTGTGGTCTCGCCGGTCATCTCTCTTACCACCGTGGTCGGACTTCTTCACAGCCTTGAAGGTATCAATGTAGCTTTTGCGTTGGGTATCTGCCAAGCGCTCGGCTGCCACATATGCTTGCTCCAAGGTCTCTGGGTTCGATCTCTCCACGTCGGTCTGGGCCCAAGATTGGAGCCCTATGATGAACCAGTGAAGTTTGTCTTTTTCTGGCATCATAGGCACATCCAACATGACCTTCTGATAAGCCCGGATGTAATCCCTCAAGGCGCCAGTTTGCTTTAGGTTTGCAACCAACCTATAAGCATGTCTTTCGGCATCGACGGGCATAAAGTACCCCTTCAATTGTTTGCGGAAGTCATCGAAGGTAGTAATCGTGCAATCACCATTCTCAATGTCTAGCATTTTCCGCCTCCACCAAGCCATAGCATCCCCTTCTAACAACATTGCTGCGGTCTTGATCTTCAGATCTTCTTCTACGACGTTCTGCAGGTCTAGGTAGTAGTCCACTTGGAACAGAAAGTTGTCGATCGCCCTCGCATCTCGGCTACCACTGTACTTTGCCGGACGTTGAACGTCGACCCTACTGGTCCTCTCTTGGCTACTACTAGCTGAGTTCGTGCGTAGCAATCTCTGATTTGAAGCCCGAAGTCCAGCAACTTCGTCCTGTAGGATCTTCACCAAGTCGGAGAGCGATCGGTTCATGGCCACTGACTCGGCCATTTGTTCCCGCATCAACTTCATCTCCTCCTTGAATCCCTCAAAGGTCTCGGCAGCAAAGCCGAGGGCTTCCTCATGGGTGGCCACATCTGCGACCAACCTATTCACCGTCTCTTCCAGGTTTCCTTGGTCATGGGCCGGGCTCGCCTCCTCTGGGCGGGCCGGCTCCTTGCCTTTGGCACCTCGCAGATTGTATTGTGATGCCATGGCGTTCTCCTCAACAGCAGCAAGTCGGCGCGATGATCTACACCGACTCTCCGATCGCTTCCCCAGTTTGAACAGAACCTGGCTCTAATACCAGTTGTCACGGGCCGACAACTCCGGACTGTGCGGCGCGGCAAACTCTCGCTAGTAAGCCGCAAGCCTTCGCCTCGTTCAAGTGGGCACAGATCACTTGAACGCTTTCTCGAAAACAAAGGACACAAATTTGCACAAAGAGTGTGGAAAGAAAACTCGCAATATATTTCACTTCAAGGAGAAGAGTACATCACGAGGGAAAGCAAGTAAGCTATTACACTTTACTTACAAGGATGGCCGAAGCCGCTTACAGAATTCCCGATATCGACCATCCAAAACAAGGAATCCCAATATCACACTTAGGGAGCCGTTTTGGGAGGGTACTCCGACATAGGTGAACAAACTAGCTTATACCAAGACTCAACATAAGCAAAGCAAATACAGTAAAAGCAAAGGACTGTACAGACTCTAGACGCAGGGGAACAGTCTGATTGTTGGCAATTTATTGCAAAAACCACTTTAGAAAATTAGGATTGGATCTTCAATCCAAATAAACATTGTGCAAATCCACAACAACTAGTGCTGTTGTTATTTTAGACAATAACTACTAAATTTTGGTCCATTAGAACAAATTAATTGATAACTTGATAGTTGATACAAGATATGCAAAGACCATAAAGCTGTTGCTAGCACCATAGAACTATCTGTCAAGATACTCATTACGGCATTCATTCAGCAAGAAAATCATGCCACCAGGTGTACAACCTAAGTCACCTGTGTGTGCCATTTAGGCGCCCACACCTGCATCGACATGACGCAGGTGCGGGTTCGCATTCGTCTCAGACACAGCAACAACGTGACACAAGCGAGTCCTGTGCGGTCAGCTGCATGGAATTAAAATTGTCACTTTTTCGACGCGCACTCGACTCAGGTCAATGGCGAGTCGGTGAGGTAAGTGTGCTTGGGGGATGTTTTTTTGTTTTAACTTTTAAGTTTTAAACTTAAACCCTAAAGCTCACGCATGAAAGGGTTTACGAGTGAGGCTTTGGAGTGCCGCCCACCTCCCTCGAACTCCTCCTTTCCTACGCTGATTCCTCCAGTGAGAATCTGGTTTTTCCGACCGCCCTTCCTCCTCCATCGCCAGGAGGCATCAGTGTTCGACGACAGACAAAATATCCTCAACAATAAACGCTCGATTTTTGTGTTTTTTTGTTTCTTATGAATGTTTTCATGCTTAGTATCTTGCTTATTTCGTTTTTTTCATGTGTTGGCCTATTTCCTACTGATTTGCCCCAATTTGGGCATGCTCTTCTAAGTTTTTCACTTTTTCATTGTTGTTACTTGTCTTTCGTTAAGATATTTTATATTCTTTTGCTTATGTATTCCGTACATGTTAATCTATTTCAGTATTTCTGTTCAAGCCATGTTTATTCTGTTGAGTTATGCTGTCCGAGCCATGCTTTTTCTGTTGAGGAATTTTGTTCTTAGATATATCTTAGTTATTAGCTTTTCTGTTTGCGCTTGTAGGAGTTTTAACTTTTAAATGTAGCAGCTGTGAAGCTAAGAAAATCATGTGAAATGCTGTTTTTCAGTTATATTAGACTAGTTTCCTACATGTGCAGCTAAGATATATATTAATTATATATATTAGTTATTACCAAATGCATTTTTTGCTTTTTAGTTTTTACTCTTTTGAGTATTATCTAGCAGCCGCATAAAACAGCACATGTGGGAAACTAGGAAACTATTGTCATTTACTTTTGGCTGAAAGATATATATATATATATATATATATATATATATACTGCACCCCGCACTCAGGTGACATAGAACTGATATAAGAAGAGGGTCTTTTATCCTTTCATCCTACAGGTTGTTGGGCAGCCAGAATGTACAATAGTCCTTGCATTTTATATTCATATGACAGGCATTATGACAATGAAAGGGCATTTTAAGGTATATCTAGATGCAAAAATGAAGGCAATCTTACAGTTCAATGGGCACACACACGCACACCATATAAATATATATATATATATATATATATATATATATAGAGAGAGAGAGAGAGAGAGTTACTTCCAATGCTATAATCAGCTGCTCTTGCAGCTTGCAGCCCCTCTCTCCCACTTATACCTACTCCGACATCAGCCTGCTGTATCATCCTTACATCATTTCCACCATCACCAATTGCAAGTGTCCTGTAGTCACATGACTTCAAGATTTCTACGAGCTGCAAGTATTTTACAAAACAAAAAAGTGCCTTTATCTGAATGTTCGAGATGAACAAGCCAATACAAGAAAATGTCAAAATTAGCCATTAGACATCCCTTTACTAATAAAAAGTACCCATGATAGTGGAAATCAGTTCCTCCACACAAAGTCAAACAACTGAACTTTTTGTGCAAGTTGGTAAAGAAGGACTACAGTTTCACATTTGTCATAAATACACCAAGAAAATAAGATTATTAAGGTTCAAAATTCAAGGACAAAAACTGTGGTGAACAAGAAGATCGGTACTTTCACTTCTGGCTAATCATGGACAAATTGGTTTTCCATAAGCAGTACTTGTTGATTTTATTTAAGGAGTGGACATGTAAATGCAATATTACAACGTTCACTTGGGATATAGAACTTGTGGATGTGGCTTACAAACATTACATCTAGAGAAACCTTGTTATGAATTTTGGAACTCAATATGAGATGCCATGGAACCATATTTAGATTGAAGTGTAGTATGGAAATGTGAACTTGAGGATTGTGGCTATTTCACTAGCATTAGTGTGACGACTGATGAGTATTGCCCCTGGTTGCATCTACAACTGAAATTACAGCGAAGAATTATGGAACCAAGTCAAAGAAAAGGCAGTACAGATAGAGGCATCCTAAGCTATATTCTGAGGATGTGTGAGAGATTTTATATGTGTCAAAAGTCATGTCCGACGAATGTACACACACCAAGGAGTGCCAGGGGTAGGGCATGATTCATTCATCCCTTTCCCTTGGAGTACACCGAGCCTGAGCAGTCTGAAGGAAGGATAATGAGATGCAGTGAGCCTTCAGTGTGGTCATGTACCTCTAGTGCAATTTGGCTACTGTACTGAGAGTCTGAGACAGACACTGCATCCAGTCAAGCTCATAATAGAAAGGCTTCATCAAGACCAAATTTATGTGATTTTGTATAAAAATTACTTCCAGGAGCAAATAACAACATTTTCTCTGAAAGGAGGCTTGCTTTGGAACCTTAATTTTTTGGCTTAGACAAAAAACAGTAATAAGGTCTGAAAGTAGACAGAGGAGGTGTTGTCTAAACAGAACAGGTTAAACAAGCAACGTGAAATCTTGGATTCAACTTTCGACTATGACTGTTTATTTCAAACTAAAACACGATCTATCTCTAAAGAAATTGAGAAGAAACGAAAAATAACATCCACAATGTCTTGAGAAATACTGCACCAGCACCCATAGTCATGAATAACGTCTCGGAGTTTTAAAGGAGGATGTTTTTCTCGGGTATAATATGGCAAGCTTGAAAAAAATAGGAAAAACACGGGAAAAATACAATAAGTTTTTAAAATGTTTAAAAAACAAAACATGGAGAAAATAAAATAAGTGAGAAACTAATAACACAAACATCAAAAGATAAGTAGATTTTCAATATATAAAAAATAGATAATGAAAAAAAAACTGTTTGACATTAAAAAACTGAAAAGAAATGAAAAACTGAAAAAAACGTGCTTTTTCATTTTTAACGTTTTTTTCAAAAATGCACATTTTTTTAGTTTTAAACAGCCAGTTAATTTATCGCATTTTCTTCCAAAAAATGTGTTTTCTATGACTATGCCAAGTTGCCAACACCTGAATCCACATGATATAGGTTAAAAAAAGGTCTGTTGTCTTGTCTACATATTCATTCCCTTCATTCTCATCGTTGAGATTTAGTTGGTTAACTCATAATCAAAATAGGTTTTCCAGGTGAGATTAGAACTGAAAACTTATCCCCGACAAATTTGGCTTCCAATGTGTTTTTCCAAGTTGGAAGAAGCATTTGGAGGAAAAGTGGCTGCACACATGGCATATAAGCAAAGATAGGTTCTGTATGATTGTCTCAGTTCACTAAAGCTTTCATGTTAATTACCCTTTACAGGCATGAGATTTGAAAAACATAGTAGTTGACAAAAACATAATCTGGTATTAGGCAGATTTAACCACAGGAAAATACCCAGAAGCACTCCATTCAACTGGAAGGAGAAACTTGCTACTGTGCCAAATTGACAGCACGTCACAAGTTCCAACCCCATGAAGTCCCTGGTGGACAGAGACCCCACGATTTTGTGACCCAATAGATGAGAAGGGATGGGAAGATTTTCCCTTGGTCTAGACAGAAACAAGAAAGAGATCAAAAGGAACTAGTGCAACAGCCCATGAGATGTGATATTTATGGACCTGACCTGCAGATGGCCGTAAAATAAACCCGCCCATGTCATGAGGATAAAGGTTAATCACAAGATGGTTCAAAACCAAGCAGAATGGAAGAAGTGTCAGTGCCATCTCTTTTCCTAGGCACTGTAAATTTTAGTCACGTGCACCCTTCATCCACCACAAATAGTGGTCTTATATCTAATTCACGAAAACTTGTTTAATTAAACCAATTATAGTCCAATCAGGAGGTTAAATTATTAGAGGTGATCTTTGGACAACTTCAGAATGTTGGCTCTCATAAAGACTAACCTTTGAGACCAAATTTACAGCTGATAAGCCCCACATTTGAGAAAACATAAATATATTATTCAACAAAGTATCCCAACCATAGAAGGCTACACCCGAAGATGTAACAAGATGTTCAGTAAAATACACCAACAGCAGTCGGTAAAGTATGCCAACAATAGGAACAACACAAAGAGAAGAAGGCTGCCTCGTGCAACAGAAGATGCAAAAACAAAGGAAGCACTATGAGAAAAGAAGGCACACAGGAGCAAGTAAACCAGTTTACCTGAGCTTTTTGTGATGGAGTAACACGGCAACAAACCGCAGTTCTTGATAAAACAGCCAATTCAGCAAACGATGCACGTCTATGTTTAAGTGCAATCTCCAGAGCCCAACCATCAATAACAAAAGCAACATCCTGGATGCAGAAAACACCAATTCTAAATCCTTCAGAGAACTCAAAGCATCCACTGACACTTTTAAACTTGGACAAAATTATACATTTTCTACTGTGTGCCTAGTGACAATACATTAGCAGCAAAAGAATACTTCAAAGTATTCGGATATCTATGAGTTACAGATAAGGTAGTCATACCCTGAAAGAGAAAAAAAAATGGTGAATTTGACAACGTGAAAACATATTTTTTGAAATGGCTCCTCACATTCATAAATTTTGTATTATACAATTTACGCAATTACTTGAGATGTAAAATGACAAAGTTGCACCTTAGGCTCTGAGGTGCTTATTCGCATTGTAAGCAACACCCTTTCCAAGCTCCTTGCAACTTCATCTTCTGTCCTCCCATTTATTAACAGAAGCTGTCCTTTTGGCTCTGCATGATCTAACTGACATAAGTTCTACTACCATTTGATAGCTTATGGATGACTAAGCAGTTCCTAATAGAAAGCACAAGAACTAAGCAGGATCATGTCCAACAGAAACAACATCAGCAAGTTTATCAAAAGGAACCATAATATCAGCTTTCTCAGTCCTCCTATCAGCTTTCTCACGTATGCCTACACCATCTGTGCAGGCCTGAGTCTCCACCAGCAACAACACAAAACAAGATCAAGGGCTTCTGATCACATCCACATACTGAAATTGATGTGATCAGACCCCTGATCTTGCATGAAGGAAGAAAAGAGAACTAAGACCAGAATCTGGTCTGTCAATGCAACGGACTGAAGGGAGAAGAAAAGAAATAGATAGAAGGAAGTGGCTCAAGCCGCTCTGATACTTGAAAAAAGTTGAAGAGAAAACTAATTTACATTAAACACTAACCTCTCTTAGATAGAGATTAGTCAGGAATTAGAAAATATGCCAACATATCTAAAAGAAATAATAAAGGAGGACTGATGACATTAAAAATTCAAATAACTACCCCAATCTACCAGCATAATTTCGTTCAACATATATAATTAAACAATAGCAGTTCTCCTCATCTTCTATGCTCGGTTTTGTACTACGTAAGCATGGTATCAGAGGTTGAGACTTGAGAGTTGAGAACATGATCTGGTCTAGGTGAGCTGGATGTGGCTCTTTTCATGAGGTGACTCTTTGTATTCCCTCATTGAATCTGGATACCCACATCATGATGCCATTATTCTTATCTGCAGATCAATTGTTGAGGCAATCAAACAATCCCTAGAGGATGGGTGTCCACCAAGAGATTTGACGCATGGACTTAAAGCATATATTCAGCATGATTAGGAATATTTTGAAAATGTGACTGCAACAGTCACCAAATAAATATGCAGCAGAAATAGGCACTAAGGGCAAGTGGAAATAAGTAATCTTTATTCAAATGACTAAAGAACTGCTGTTCATAACAGCTTATTTTGTACAAGGAATAGTTAGGTATTTATACAAGTGAAGAAAGGAGAGGGTAGATATCACTAGCCGTTGGGACTAGTCAACAGCTAGACCAAGGAGAAAAAAAATAAAAAATAAACAAGTAAATCAATTGAATGTCAAAAATGCATTCTTGTATGGCGATCTTGAGGAGACAGTTTATATGCAACAACCACCTGGCTTCGAGGTTCGGGGGAGTGTGGGAAGGTGTGCAAATTGCGAAAGGCCATATATGGACTGAAACAAAGTCCCCGTGTGTGGTTTCATAAACTATCTGATATTGTCTCACAGAGTGGATTCCAAAGGTCACCTCTTGATCATTCAGTGTTTGTTAAGAAGGGAGAGTTTGGGGGGTTAGAAACCTGACAGTCACCGGAGAGGAGATCGTCGGAAATCTGCCAGTCGCCGGCAGCTTGAAGTGATCATGCCGCTGGCTCTGATACCATGTTGTCGTGAGAGAAGGAGAGAGAAGAAAACAGGTCCAACTTCTTATTCATCACGTACCCTAACCCTTACTTAAGGGAGAATTAGGGTAAAAACAAAATTACAATGTAAACGAAAAGTTTTGTGAAAATAATTAAAGAACTGTCAAGTTATTTAATATTCTAAAAAATACCTCAACTTCAACAAAAATAATAAAGAATAAAGCCTAAAAGAGACGACCTATCAATAATATATTATCAGCTTATATTTATATATGTAATGTTCATACATAAAAATAAGTAATATATGCATACATGTACCCTATTTCTTAACATATTCGATCATATGACTGTTTTAAATTGAGAATTACATATATCATAGTCCAATCAACCATGATCAAATGGTCACGGCCACTACTATCTTACCAATGTTATCCCATTTTCAGCCAGAAATATTGTCTGTCTCAGAAGATACCCCAAAACTAAATAAAGTTGTTTAATCATTTATCAATAACATAATCATTCACATACAGCTTGCACACAGAAGGAAATTCATGATCTTATATTATGAAAGATTATTAATTTTCTTTATGAAAGTTATTCAAATAATAACAAGACAAAATGTTTCAGCTCCTTGTAACAATCTGCCTTGACGAGACAAAGTGACCTGGGCTCATGAGAAAAGAAGAATGAAGCATGACTAACCAGGAGAAATTAGGTTGCAAGAAAGCGCTATCTGAATGGCTGTATTTTGTTTATCACCAGTAAGCATCCAAAAGTTGATTCCAGCCTTCCGAAGCAGATCGATTGTTTCAGGAACACCTTCCTGCAATGGCATCCAAAAAAAAAAGAAGACAATCTACTTAAGTCAAACCAGAAGGCAAGCTATTGCATGAAACAATACCCACCAGAGGAGGAAAAAGAGAATCACCTGCAGACGGTCTTCTATTGCAGCAACCCCAAGAACCTCAAGACTGTGTTCCAAACGTTGGCAAACTTCAGCACTTCTCCACTAAAGAGAATGATTTGCATGCATTGACAAACTTTACAACTTCATTATACAACTCAAACATTTCACCAAAGCCAGAGTTCAATCAGAAAGAATCACTTGAGCAGAAACCAAAAAGTAAAGAAAAATCAAAATCTCAAAACTAAACAGCTCACCTCCCTGTCAACTAGAGAAGTATTAGCCTCTTTAAACAACACAGACCATTCTCTATATTCATCTTCTGATAATTCTCGCCATGCCAAGCAAAGCGTTCGCAACCCTAATTGTGCATAGCACTCCACGGCTTCAACATAATCCCTTACTTGTTGCCCTGAGTGTTTCCAGTTTTGAAGCAATTTTTTCATTAAAAATCACGTTATTGCCCTAATGTACATATGGACAACGTGCTATCATGTCTACATACCAACTATATATATTAAACTGGAAGTGAAGATAAAGAGCCACTTCAAAAGTCCCTAACATTATGCATCATCAATCTTTCAATAATTCATGGAGGAAGTTCTAGAATATAATGAACAGTAGCAACATCAATTGAAAGTACAACAAGTTATCTAAGCCAAAAAGTTGAGAAAGAAGTTAGACGGAAACAGAATTTCTACTCTTGAGTTGCACAAAATCAAAATTCATAAGCCAATAATATTCAAGACTAATATAGAATGGATATCCAACTTCCAAGTTCCTAAAATGGAAAAAGCACCACCATCTCTCAAATGACTACAAGGTGATGCCATGATAAACAAGAGGTGCATCCTCTTCGGTAGGCACAGAATTCAGGCTTGCTTTTCTTCCCAATTCTATAGATAACTTGTTTTTTCCACATTTAAGAGGATGAACTAGAGAAACTATGCTTTCCTATCAGTTTCCCCTACTAACATTTTCACCTTTTCGTCCCTCATGTCTCATGCAACATCAATTACAAAACTACCTAAATATCTTAAAAGGTGCAAACACAGAAAAATAAGGTGATTAGAAATGCTAAAAATGAAGCACTTGCTATTTAACCTAATGAAGTAAGTGTAAGAATTACTATTTTTTGCAGCAAAGAAGAAAGAACAGACTCATACTTAACAAAGAACAAACTTATATCAGATTAACAAAGAACTAACCTTATATAAGATATGAAAAAGTACATTTATTTTTTTTTAATATGGGCATATGAAACTTATGTTTCTAACCAATATATTAGATTCATAAAAATTTCTAGGCTGCTCTCTCTATGGAGCAAAGGCTGCACAGGTTAGGTTGCACTCTGTCCAAAGTTTTAATTTTCATAAATAACACTTCCCAGTAACAGTTTCCCTTAAGTATAGACGAGAAAAATAAAAAGTAGCTCTTCATTACCTTACTTATACAGAGTGCCTACATATTAAGTTAGAGAGCACTTGACCCAAAGTTTAGCCTTCAAGTTTCAAGGCATCAGTTGAATTACATTTTCCCTGAAATACAGCCTAAACAAATTACATTTAACTTTTCATTGTCCTTGCTTCTTACACCATTCTTTTGTATTCAATACACTATATTACAAATACTTTTTCCCCAATACACAAGTTAAATTACATACAGAAAACAATGTGATCACACAAAATGTCAATGTAGGGGCAGTGCATAAGAGCATCTACTGAAATTTCAGTGAGTATAATAACAGAAAAGGTTATCAAATCTTGTTGGACAAAAAAGACCATGGACCAGCAGAGGACATAGTTTCGGAGGACAAAGTTCTGAAACTTACAAAGGTTACCAGCTTAATGACAGGACTGACTTCAGCAGTTTGAATACAGGAAATAAGAATGAGAAAAACATTTTAGAAAATTGTAATTCAAAAGACCAGGGCATCTATGTTCAATTTATTATACCAGAACATGCATATGGAAGAATTGCCTCATCTGCTCCTTTTGACAGGAGGACTATGTTCCCACTTTGACAATCCTTTGCCACTACCGACATTCGTTTCCTATCAGACGTAAACTCAAGGATGTCCAATATCTCATATTGAATGACTGCACCATTAAAATTGATATCTGCAGGCCAGAGACCCAGTAGATAGTTATTATCAAGCAAATCTCAGAAACTAGAAGAAAGAAATCAATGTGATGCAAAGGGCTAGTTCTTACAAAGTATATTTCCCATTCTGTTAAAGAAAACCATTTGCAACTGAGCTGCTGCATGGACAAGAGCCTCCTCATCCTGTGATTGAGCCTTGTATGACACGGATCCGTCTTGGCTGAAATAATTCAAGTGATAAGTAGGAACAAAAATTCAGTTACATAACTAAGAGAACTAAGAAACATTAAATAGGGAAGAAGGTTATAGCAGCACCTTTTGAGAGGTATGACAGTATTACACACCGTCATAACGACAAGGAATCTGATGACATCAGTATTATTGCTAGTACAGGCATGGAGCAGCTCAACATCTGAAAATGCCTTTTTTAGTTTAGATTTTAGAAACTCTTGGAAGCCGCATCCAACATCAGAAAAATATGCGTTAACAGTGTTAAAACCAACAACACATAATGTTGTTAGAATGTATGTACTCCTATCTATATATATATTTATATGCTAAGTCACATGGGTGCGGGGAAACGGGTGCAGACACGGCAATTTTCACAATTGTGGGATACGTGGAGACGGCAAATATTATATTCTAAAAAAAGATAAAATGAAAAAAGAACATTAAAAATCATAAAGGATGCAAAAAAACATATAAGTTTTTAAATTCCAAAATCTCTGTTTCCCCAAAGAATCTCATGTTGGTCTAAGTTCTAAACTGAATTTGGAATTTAGAAAGACCTACCGTGTCCCGTGTCGGGATCGCTCTGTCGACACAGGTGTGCGGCCTATTTTGAAGTGTTCGTGTGACATAGTTTATAACTTTATATGTATGTATATTACATATATTAGCACAACTAGCTGTTGGACCAGTCTCCAACGGCTAGATTTCTAGCCGTTGGAGATGGCCCAACAGCCATCTCCCTTCTTTCTCTTCTCCTTTCCTTGTATTATAAGTAAGGGACTATTGTACCTTGTTTTGCTACGGCTTTTTAGCCTTCTCTTGTATCTTTTGTTGTGATGAATATATTTTCTTCTCCTCTTGTTTGAGGTCTATTGAATGCTACTTACTAAAGTTGGTGGAAGCTTCAAGGGTGTACCTCTTGAAGCATTTTGCCTTGATTGGGCCTGATTTGCATGGTACCAGAGCCTTGTTTTGGCTATTCGATTTGCTGTCTTCCAAAGATTGAAGAATCGACTCGCACTCTCGCTTTCGAGCTGTGAAGCACTCCAAGTGTTTGTTATATTACTGGCTAAGGTTTGACTCAAGAAGGTACTGTCCTTCTTGCTGGTTCTTGGCAACTATTTCTTGTGGTTTCAAGGTGATCTTCGTGACGGTATTGAGCTAATCATATCAAGCTTCCGTGGCAGCTGAAAGTGTGACTGTTTCTCCATTGTTGCTGTGATTTTCTTCACGCGGTGGAGCTTTCTTCACGTGGCAGCAAATTTCTTCATAACTTGTAAGTGGACTTTCCTTGTGATTGAGCTAAATAGAAGACGAAATCTCTTCTCTTCCATTTCCCAAACTTTCGTCAACAAACTATATCCAATGGACTAGAATTATGGCACATTTTATTCGTAGTAAAAGCCTTTGGAGACTAGTTGATGGAACAAAAATTGAACCACAACTAGTCTTAACAAAAGTTGCTGATGGAAGGGCTGTGGAATTGGATGAAACAGAAAAAGAGAAAGTTGTGGCTGAATACAACAAGAAATAGGAAGAATGAAGTGTAGGTCATCACAAGATTATCACATGGATATTGACTAAATGGAAGGGCTGTGGAATTGGATGAAACAGAAAAAGAGAAAGTTGTGGCTGAATACAACAAGAAATAGGAAGAATAAAGTGTAGGTCATCACAAGATTATCACATGGATATTGACTTGTGTTGACAATGTCAATAGTGGACAGATTTCTAAATTAAATTATGCTCAAGAGACTTGAGAATATCTAAAGAAAACCCATACCGTGAGAGATGTTGATTATATGCATAATATTCAACTCAAGGTTCAGCAAGGTGATAGATCTATTACCTTCACAACCTTCAGCAAGGTGAAAGATTTATTAAAGATTATGTCGCTGAGATAGATCAATTATATGATGAATTAAGCATCTTTGAACCACATTGGGTTGATGCAAAAGATCTTATACTTAGGGAAAGGCAAATTCAACGTGACAAATTTTATAAGTTTGTCATAGGCCTTAGAACAGAATTTCATGGTGTTAAAACCTCTTTGCTCCATCGTTCTAAAACACCATCCATGAATGAGGCCATTGCGGAACTTCAAATGGAAGAAAATTGACTTTGCCTTGATAGAGAAAAGGCCAACAATGTTTTTGCCACAAGGCCCACAACTGTGCCAGGGGCCTACTTGAAGCCATATAGACCTCCACACTTCAATCAAACAAATGAAGGAGAAAGAAGAAGAATTATTTGTTATCATTGTCAAAAGGAAAGACACACGAAACCCAAGTGTCCAAAATTACGAAATTTTGACAAGAGAAGTAATGTGGCAGCTCACATTCAAGAAGAAAAGAAAGAACCAAGCTGCTTTCAACTTGACCAACTCATAAGTGCTCTTCAACCTAAGCTCATTGAAGCCATTCAACCATTACTTAAGGGAGGAAACACACCTTCAACTTTGGGAGCTACCGTGGCATCTACTTCATCAAGTAAGTATTTTTGGATTATTGATTCGGGTGCATTTTTTCATATGACTCCTTGTGGATCCCTTCTCACCGAATGCACTAAAAATGATTCATATCCTTTTGTGAAAACGGCCGATGGAACATCTCTTGAAATTGATTTTATTGGAAACCTTGATCAAACTTTTGAATCCAAAATTTTAAAACTACCTAAGTAAGATGTATTCCTAAATTAAACTTAAATTTATTATCCGTTTCACAAATAGTTGACCTTGGTTTTGATATAATTTTCTCACAATATAAATGTTTGATACAAGACCGTTTATTCAAGAAGACGATTGGGGAAGGTTTTAAAACAAATGATTTTTACTACATAGAATTTTGGACCTTTCAAGACCTTCATGCAACATGATCAAAGAATGTGACATTCAAACTTGGCACCAAAGACTTGGACATTCAAATCCAAAAAAAGTCTCATCTTCCTTACATGGAAAAGCATTGTCAAAAGAACTTTTGTTGTAAAGATTGTATCGAAAGCAAAAATGAAAGTCTTACCTTTTGATAATAGAAAATTTGTTACCCAAATGCCTTTTGAGTTAGTGCATTCGGATGTGTGGGGACCCGCTCCTATTATGTCTAAAGAATGATTGTTGTATTATGTGATCTTTGTTGATGATTTTTCTAGACATACTTGGGTTTATTTTCTCCAACATAAATCAGAGGTATTTGCAAACTTCAAAAACTTCTATAACATGATCAAAACCCAATTTATTATAAGGGCCAAAACCACAGAGACATAAGGGTTTGGCTTTTCGGGTTTTATGTCAGAGGCGGTTTCTCCCAAGTAAACATTAAGTGTATGTATAACATGCATCTCTCTCTCCCTCTCTCGAGATATATATACATAACCTCATCACACCTGCATCCCAAGAGTTTTTGAGAATTGTTGCACCTGCACGCCGCATCCGCACCACTTACCCGCACCTGTGTGACCTAGGTTGATGCTATGCAGCATATGGTGCACAAACTTGTCTTAAGCTTCGCCCTATCATAAGAGTTTAGGACCTTTTGGAGCCAAGCTCAAAACAAACAAGCTTGGGTTACATCATGCTTGTATGTACCACTAGAATAGTTTGGAGGACATCCATAATTAATTTTTGTAAGCTGGTCTATTCTGCCTATATACAGCTTTCATTTCCTTACTTTCAACTGTTAGTTTTCATGTCAGTTTTTACATGCCACTTTGTCCCGCTATTTTACATTTGACGTAAAGTATCACTTTATTATTTTGACATCAAAATTTGTCAGTATCATTTGTTCGGAACAGTTATTTCCTTTCAGCACTCCAAGCTGGGCCCATGATGCATAAATTTAGCAGCAGTATGTTGTAGACCTTTCTTGCACCTCCATGTCTAATTTGGAGAAAGACAGAGAAAAATAGGATGAATGAAGAACTGTATCATGTATCCCTTGTTATGGCTGCTAGGGACCCCTTTGCAGTAGCCTCATAAACACGTTACAGAGCTATGAAGAAAGATTAGTTAGAAGAAAATTTTAAAAACAAGTGACATAAAGATGAATGATTATTAAGCTAGTTCAAATTTTTCCCTGCTGTATCCAACAGCTCCAATTTCAAACAACACCATAAAAGGCAGCAGCTGCTTTCAACCAATACCAGGAAAGGCAGAAGTGCTAGTACCAAGTGCTCTGTTTCTTTCCTTCACAGATGTGTTGGGAATTACTCTGAATTACTAGGTGAGCATTGACACAAAGAGCAACCACTTCCATTGCCCAGAAGATCAAATGATTAAACTTAACCAAGGAAAAACCAAACACTACATGACCTAAGGTCCTAAATCACCTTAATTTACCAACGAGGTTCAGGCAAGCTAAGAACAAGAGAAATCTACCTTTCAAAGCATCTCCATTGTCATTTCCATAGAAGACACCGCTTATGCAACACCGTCTAAACATCATTTTGTTTTCTGTTAGAGTCCCAGTTTTATCTGTCAAAATATATTCAATTTGTCCCAAGTCTTCACTTATCCCTGTACTAAAAATAGCAATCAGAGTCAATTTCCAGAATTCAGATTCATAGGCACAGTATGTGGAAAAACTTTAAGATATAAAAAAGGATAACCATAAACATATAGCATTTCCTTAAACTCCATAGCCTGTTGAGAACAGTGGACCAATCTTCCATCCAAATCATTACAGAGGCTCATCCTAGACCCCAAGCACTTCTCACAGATTTCTTCAAAAGTATTCTGCTTAGGACCTTCTTCAAGATGTGTTCTAAGCTAGTATGTGATAATAGAAATGATGCTTCATGTATGTTATCAACATACAGATTATCCATAGGTTCATGCCAAGGCCAGCATGGTCTGAGCAAAAAAGCTCAATCCAGCGTTGGCTTGGTTCACTATTGAGAAGCTTCTTTTGCTACTGAAAGATGGAAGTTTTCTTTCAGACATGGTGGTTAGCCTTGAAGGTGACTCGTAGTCAAATGCATAGTTTACATACGTCCATGCAATAAGTCCTTCAAATTGGGGAGTGATAGAATTCATTTGAATGGGAACACTTAATTAAAACCAGAAAAAAACTGGATACTCAGCTTCTTTCAAGAAAAGCTAAACTTACTTGGTTGCATGAGCAGGAGTACAAGTTTCATGATCATACATCTCCTCATCCCAGTCAATGAACTTGGCATACAAACTCTTAACAAGATCTAGTGACACCTGCAGGAGATCACGAAACATTTAACTGGAGATATAAAACAAGTATCAGATGCATGATGAAAAGTTCATCCGCATTCTAGTAAATGTCGCAAAAATGATAAATACAGCAACAAAGATTCAGATGCAAACAATAATGAAATCAGTGTAGCAGCAGCTCAAGACAAAAAGAGATAATCCTACCCTGAGATTACCATTAGACATAAAAGTTGGTTAGAATCACACATTAAAGGATCCAGAAGTTGTATTATAGCATGATGATTGCTCGGAGATGATCTGTTCTTACCAAAATACAGCTTGTCGCATTACAATCAATATGAAATGGCATAGATATAAGATAGATATAACATATGACAAAACACAGCCTACATAGATATAAGATAGATATAACATATGACAAAACACAGCCTATGGACTGCTTTATGAAAAGTATAACAGCATACTATTTTTTTTTTCTTTTCCCTTCGTTCATACTACACATCAACGCAATATCGGATTTTGACATGATATAGATGCATTACAGCACCTGAAGTATTGGATATCCTGAGAAACTATGTCACACGGGAGCAGGTACAATACGGGTACGGGGATGTGGGTACGGACACTAAAACAAAAAAAGAACATTAAAAATAATAAAAGGTGCAAAAAACATATAAGTTTATGCAAGTTTATACAAGTTTATGCATGAAGACAATGCTTTTTAAATTCCAAAATCTCTGTTTTCCTAAAGAATCTCATGTTTGTCTAAGTTCTAAACTGAATTTGGAATTTAAAAAGACATGCCGTGTCCCGTGTCGGGATCGGCGTGTCGACGTGTCAACACGGGTATGCGGCCTATTTCGAAGTGTCCGTGTGTCGTAGCTGACAAACTGCCTGCTGACAACAGATGTGGATGGAACAAATAGCACTCCACTTCGGCAACTGTTTGCATAAAGAACATTCACTGCCCTCCCAGCCTTGCTCATTATATTTCAACCATACGATCACTCATTCATATGTTCAAAGTGTCAAATATGAATCAAAAGCATGACAAAATAAAATCTTAACTTCCTTATTTTCTACAATAGCCTTGGCAGTCACATAACCAAATTCTGTTCTCCCAGATAACATCAACAAATTTCCAGCCTAATTTCTTCAAACGAAAGACAGGAAGTAACCTTTTTTAGGCAAGATATCCGCAAATGGGAGCACCATCCATTTAGTGATTAAAACCAAAGTTTATAAGATGACACGAGAGGTGTATCATTCTTTCTATTATTCTTATTACACATCAAATATTCAATAACAAAAATTTTGGAAGAGCAAATGAATAAAGTTGAACAATTAATGTTTAAAGTTAAAGAGAGAAAGTTTAGAATTTAACATCACTGTTTTGTGATGCTTTAGAGCATGCAAAATCCTTTAGTTTCCTAAATATCAACTAATAGGTCTCAAATTCTATGTTCTAGAATCTAAAAGTCGATGTTTTAAAAGTGCATCGCATAACCTGTACAGATCAAGCCAACAGTTCGATACATAACATAATGCAAAGAAATTGTAAATTTGCTTTTCAAAATAATTTCAAAAAAACAGAAAAAGAATAGGACAAATGAGAAAAAAAAACTTTTGATGGAAAAATGTCATACATAAACATATCAATGAATAATGATCAGTATAACATGCATGAGTCACATAACCAATCAAGAAACAAACTTACAATCTTGTACACCATGCAATAAACTTTTATACAAATGACAAATGAAATTATCATAAATGACCATCAACATTAACATCAAGCTTTCAAATTCGAAATTGTGATAAAAAAAGATGTTGCCACAATGCTCATTTGTTAACATCACGCAATGTTCTAAATTCCATTAGTAGATCAATGATCAGTATAAATGACTGCAACTTATATATAGTATAAAATATAAATATTTCTAAAATATTTATCATATGCATCAAAATTAAATATCTGAATATGAACCAGTTAATGAAAACGAGGGAGATAAATAAAAAGCTTGCCAGCAGCCCATTTTCAAGTGCATCACATGGCAAGAAGAGGCACAAATGCCAGACCACTAAACTCAGGGAATCGTACATTCTAACAGTCACAGGCATTCATTTCCTAAGCGAAAAATTGTGATCAATGTGTTATATTGCTTTGAAATTGCTCACACGGTGGATGAGAAATACCGGTCGCTGCACATCACAGGCAGGCACACTATTGTTAGGAACTGGTCGGATGCTAGGAGCGGTCAGCGTGAACCGATGAAGTGTGAAGCTTCCCCTTATGCAGCAGGGAGAAACGAGCGTGGCAACATGCCTCCGCAGTTCGTGAGGCATCTAACGCCTGAGCAAATAAAAGAAAAGAGGCGTCAGGGCATATGTTTTCACTGTGATCGTCCATGGGTACCACGGCATAACTGCAAGAGACTACATACGTATCGCGTAGAAGAAGAGGGCGATCCACCAAAAGTTGGCGAGGATTGTCCCTTAGTCACTGAAGGGGAGATGACACCAGAAATATCGTTGCATGCTCTTGCTGGTGATGAAGTTCCTCACTTGATGCACGTCAAAGATAAATTGTGTGGCCGAAAGGTTAGTATATTGATAGACACGAGATCGACTCACAATTTCATTTGCGAGAAGTCAGCTCAAGCCCTAGGATGCAACATGGAAACACAACCGGTGTTTGACGTCGTGGTAGGCGATGGCAATACATTGAAATGCACAGGCAAGTGCCATCTAGAGACGTTGGAGATAGAGAGTCTTCAATTTTCCACGCAGCTATATATTCTGGCCATGGCAGGTGCTGACTTGGCACTAGGCATCCAGTGGCTGCGTGACATTGGAGAGGTCGTATGGGACTTCATGGCATGAAGATGCAGTTTAGAGGGGGAGGGGGGGGGTGCAAACGAACCAATTACACTCGAAGCGACCCCTAAACGACCTTGTGTTGAAGCCTTGGCTGCCCGTCTGATGAAAGGACCAACTGCCTCCTTTCTTTTGCTCTCAACGCAAGTACCATCGTATGCTAAAACAGATAGTCAGTGCAGGTCAAAAGAGTACCGAAGAACACTAGAGGAACTGTTGAACAAGTTTCAGCCAGTCTTTAGAACGCCAGCTGCGCTGCCACCTGCACGAAATCACAAGCATCGAATTGAGTTACAGCTAGGGTCTGAACCAGTCAAGTCCCGACCTTATCGCTACAGTCGTGTGCAGCGACGAACGCTCGAGCAGCTAGTACAGAGATGTTGAAAACAGGAGTTATTCAGCTGAGTTGGAGCCCCTTTGCATCGTCGGCCTTATTGGTTAAAAAGAAAGACAGAAGTTGGCGGTTCTATGTGCACTATCATGCGCTAAAAGCCATTACCATTAAAGATAGATATCTGATACCTATTGTGGAGGACTTGCTAGATGAACTACATGGGGCATGCACATTTTCTAAACTCAATTTGCACTCGGGCTACCACCAAATCCGAGTTGTGAAGGACATTCCGAAAACTGCCTTCCATACCCCACCACGAATTCACTGTCATGCCCTTTGGGCTGATGAACGCACCCTCCACCTTTTAGTCACTGATGAATGATTTGTTTTGCCCCTTCTTACGACTGTTTGTCTTGGTATTCCTTGACGATATTCTAATTTACAGCAAGGATGAACAGGAGCATCTCAGACAACTGCAAGTAGTACTAACAGTGCTGCAACAACATCAACTGCACGCCACGTTTTTGAAGTGCGTCTTCGGTACAATCAGGATTGCTTATCTAGGACATGTGATAAGCCATGGAAAAGTAAGAAACAAGAGAAGGTCCAAGTGCTGAAAGATTGGAACACTCCAAGAACAATAAGGGAACTCCGTGCATTCCTTGGGCTCACAGGCTACTAATGTAAGTTTGTCAAAAACTATTGTCTAATGGCTGCACCTCTCACGGAGCTAACCAAGAAAGGCAGGTCTGCGTGGGGCCCTTAGGCGGCACAGGCATTCCAACAACTAAAAGAGGCAGTGGAAACAGCTCCAGTTCTACAAATGCCCAATTTCCAGCTTCCTTTCACCATCAAATCAGATGCGTCAGACTTGGGGGTGGGCACAATTCTTAGTCAAAACAGAAACCCAATTGCTCATTTCAGCAGGGCAATGGGCCTAACATTTCCTAGTAAATCCACCTATGAGCGCGAATTGATGGCAATAGTTCTCACAGTGCTAAAATGGAAACATTATCTTGTGGGGCGACAAATTTGTAGTGCTAATTGATCATTGCAGCCTTAAACACTGTTTGTAGCAGCCGTCGCTATCTCCAACACTTTAGAAATGGATACTTAAGCTAATGAGCTTCGATTTCAAAGTCTGTTATCGCAAGGATAAGGAGAATGTTGCGGCCGATGGGCTGTCTACAGCCTTCAAACCAAAGATCAGCAGCCGGCTGTCCATCTCACAAGTTCAAGCTCATCTGTGAGATCAGATTCGGCACACGCAGAGTGAGGCAGAGTTGGTTAAGAAAATCAGAGAAAGGTTGGAGACCAACCCTCTCAAAGTCTATGGGTATGAATGAAAACCACCATACTTGTATCGCAGTGTACGCATATTTATTCTGCCAGAGACAACTCTGCCACAATCACTGCTACAACATTACCACAATGAGCATGCAGTTGGCCATGAAGGCGTAGAGGGCACAAGTGGCAGCTGTGTTACACCATCTATTGGCTCGGAATGAAAAGAGCCATAAGAGACTTTGTAAAGAACTACAACATTTGTCAAAGAAACAAATATGAAATGATGAAACCAGAGGGACTCCTTCAGCCACTTCCCACACTAGAACTAATATGGGAGGATATATCTATGGATTTCATAGAAGGTCTTCCGTTGTCCCGAGGAAAATCTGTCATTCTGATAGTTGTTGATCGTCTATCCAAGTATGCTCACTTTGTGGCCCTGTCGCATCCTTACACGGCAAAGACAGTTGCCCGCACATTTCAAGACCATATCGGAAAACTTCATGGTATGCCCAAAACAATAACCAGCGATAGAGAACCTATCTTTATTAGCACTTTTTGGAAGGAATACTTTCAGCCTATGACCACCAAGGTGCGGGGTGCGGGTGCAGGTGCGGGTGCCGATGTGGCACATTTCAAAAAATTTACGTGCGGCGGTGCAGCGAGAGTATTTATTATTATTATTATTAATTTATTGTAATAATAATAATATTATGTATATAATATGTATGACAAAAAATTGTCATAAACCACAAAATTATTCAATAACAAGATCAAAATTGCAATTTGCTAATCATGATATCATTATCAATCATCAGTTCAACATTCAACAAGAAATATACCCTAGTTTTGAGTTCACAAAATCAGAGTTCATACAGTCATAATCCACATGATACTCTACCTGTAACCAGCTATAGTAAAAACATACAATTCAACTTCTCATTGATTCTTTGGGCTCCTAAAAAGGGTTTTTTTATTTTTCCTTCAAAACTTGATGGCTGATGCATTTCAGTTGTCGGTTGTGAATTAAGTCTTGATTCACATAGAATACCAGCAATCCAAAACTTGATCTCCACTAAACTAGCTGTACAGACAACATCTGTAGGCCCCTAGGGCTGAATTTTCAATGAAAAAAAAAAGATGAAAGAAATAAGAAATGCAACTAGATTATGGGTGGAGATGGTTGTACCAATTGTATAGCCCTCAAGAGATCATAGGTTAATCAAAGGCAGCATTTTTTATTCCAGCATTGTGGATCAATTCTGGAATGGAAATGCTGGAATCAAAATTCCGTCGACCGTGCTCTGCTCCCTCGTGCGCGACCTTTTCCCAACCCTCACCCACGATGCCCTAACACGACTTTCTCCCCTCCATTCCTGCCGTTAGCTATCTTCTCTCTTTCTCCTTCATCCCCGCCAGCAGTGAAGTGCAGCTGATCGGGAGTCTTCAACTCTTCAACAGCAGGTTACAGCAGGTATATGAAGATCTTCACTGCCCTTGCTCTCTCTCTCTCACTCGCTCTGTCAAGGGATTGACGAGGGATGGCGTTTTCTCCACACACAGAGGCTGCTCCAGCAGCCAGAGAGGCCAACTCCACCCAATACGACGTATGGAAGATGGAGAAAGACGAAGAAGGGACGAGAGTCGAAGAGGGACGAAGGTCGAAGAAGAGGAAAGAAGAATGGGCGGGCGAGCCGGCAAGATGACGAACTTTGTTAAAAACTTAAAAATAAAAAAACCCTAAACAGTAGTCCAGTGCGCATTTGACCGCACCTGACTCACGTCAAACGCGAGTCGGGTGCGAGTCGGAAAAGGACGATTTTAACCGGGTGCGGCTGACCGCACCCAACTCTTGTTTGACTCATTTGGGTGCGCACCTGAGGCGCACCCGCATCGCGTCAATGCAGGTGCGAGGCCAAAAATGGCGCACCTTGGTATCGTAGCTTTCAGCTGCAAGGCACGAACCTGCAATTAAGCATATCACCCGCAAACAGATGGCCAAACCGAGGTCGTCAATCGCTGCCTTGAGACATATCTACGCTGTTTTGCAGGGTAACAACCTGGACTTTGGGTGGACTATTTATCATGGGTTGAATTTTCCTACAATACTAGTTGGCATTCTTCCACCGGTGTCACTGTAATGCTCGTTGGTTCGACGGGTCGGGTCGAGCTAGGGTCCAGACCCGGAACCGACCCCCACTCGCGTAAGGGCCCGACGCGAGGCCCTTCTCCCTCGCCTTTCCCTTCCTTCTTCGTTGTCTCCGGTGGTCTCCTGTGGCAGCGCAGAGGGAGGAGAGTGACGGTCGGGTGGTGGTGGCTGGAACGGCGACGGCGACGGCGACGGAGGTGGCAGCGGCGACGGCGGCGGCGGCTGCTGGGTAAACCCTCTCTCTCTCGTGCGATTTTTCTTGCTTTGCCACTCATGCCCTTTTGTCTGTTTTGCTCTCTGCCGCACGTCCCCTCTTCTTCTCTCTCGTAATTTTCTTTCCCCTCTTTCCACTGGTTCTCTACCGCTCGACCCTCTTCTCACTCACCCGCACTCCCCCGCCTGCTCTTTCTCTCTCTTCTCACCCCACGGCTGTTTTCCCCCTTGACCGAACCCTTCCTCTCTCTGTCTCTCCTCTCTGTCAGCGTCCCTTTTCTTTGTTTATTTCAGTTTTTTTTCCCCAACTACTACCGTGGGTCTTTCCTAGCAACAGAGTTTGTGTTAAACTTTTTGGGCGTTTGGGGTTGGTTTGCAGTTTAGGGGACGTTTTTCCCCTCTTACCTGCTAGTAGGGTGTGTAGTGAGCAGCGACAGCAAGCAATCTCGAGCATTGGCACTTGATCGGACGTGTGAAGTGGTTGCTAGAAGGGTTGTAGCAGTTTGGACGCTTGTTTGGGGTGAGCAATACCTAATCAAGCTCAAAATGATGAGTATTTATCTTTTAGAGCATGTATAATTATGGTTCGAGCATGCTAGAGCTTAGAATTGATGATTTTGGGACGCATGTTAGTAATTTTGTTTTTGGGAGAAACTTAGGATTTGCGTTGGAAAGTGATGATTCATGTACTTATTGATCGTTTTAGCATGATGGATTAAGTTCGAAGCTTTAAGGAAACATGGTAGAGATTGTGAGGTTGTGGGGAAGTTTTGGAACCGTCTTAGGGAGTGTAGCGCAGACTTCGGTGAACGGGTGTATCATGAAGTTAATTAGGGATATATGCGTTTTGGGATGTGACTTGAGGTTGATGTCTTACTTAAAGAACGTTATTGAGGAAGGATTTAGTGACGGTTTGATTGATGGTTGAAGGCCTTGATAATTCAAGGCAACGTCAAGACGTAAAGGAGGAGGCCTTGTGGAGAGCCCGTTGGTCGACACTACCTGTCGATGCCCTCTTGAGGCGCTGTCACGTGCCTCAAGGATTCTATTTTTGTATCTGTTCATTTATGTTTGATTGGTGTAGGAATCTAGTAGAAACCTTATTCTTGTTTATGTTTGCAGGTGCACCGGGCTCATCCCGTCGACCTTGAGTTCGAAGCTTGAGGCATTTTGAAGAATTTGGTGAGCGCGCCACAGGTATGGCAACTTTCCAGGCAAATTCCTGCCTGGGGCAATTGTGTGATTGGGTGCTCCTAGGATCAAGGGATCCTAGGATTGTGATGTTAATTGATTGACGGTTTTGTGATTGAGTATGTGTATGTTGCTTACATGATATGAATGGGTTAGAAAGATTATTAGTCATTCGATTTAAAAATGTTACGCATTGGCATGTGCATGCTAGAATTGATATCTGTTTAGGACAGATGAGGTGGGGTATCGAGTCGAGTGTCTCCTCGACCCCAATTGTGCATTAGAAAGCATCATAGAATGATAACTGCATAGGACAGCTACGAGCCAACCGCAGATCGAGACTACTCTCTGTGGATTGGCTATGTTTTTCAAAGAGGTGATTGACATGACTGATGTGATGATTGATATAAATGTGTATGTTGTTGCATATGCATTGCCATGGGCAATGATGCAAATGGATGTTTGGAGGGTAGTTGTACCCGTATGGTATGACGGCTAGCAATGACTGTTACTGTATGTATAGACCTCATGTGGAGGTAATCGGAGGTGTGGGTGCACTCGGGAAGTGTACTAACCTCGTGTGTTAGCCAGTCTTCTTGTGAATGTGTAACTGTAATGATAAGAATGAATAACTAAGAGATGAGAGGCCAGTGGGATGTGGCTATGTGTTTGGGAGACGTCCCCCTTGATTGCCACTGGTCTCGCCTGTCAGAGCGCAGGCGGTGCAAGGCCCCAGGGTTCTGTTGTGTGTTGTGCTTGGAGCGTTGGGCTCCTGCCTTCCCAACCTGGGTGTCCTAGGGAAGGCTGAGTATCTCACCTTGGACGTCACACATCCAGGGATGAGTGCTCTACCGCTGCAGCGGGTGAAATGGATCCATACTGTTATGGGCCACCACGGGGGTTGTCTCTCGGCTGTAGGCCGCCCGCGGTGTGCACGTGCCTGTGTTGCACCCACAGGAACTGTTAATGCACTAAAGTTAATGAAAATGCAAAGTGTTTGATAGAATGCATGTGACTGACGTATATGTGATTGATATGAATGCAAGTGTTATGTTTAAGCATGCTTCGCATGTGACTGATGTTGTGTTAGTGTGGCCATCAAGTGGCTTTTACGTGTCGCACTCAGACGCGACATGACGATAGATGGGTTGATATTTGTCCCTTTATTTGAGCCTTACTTGAGAGGGTTTGGCATTTTTCTGGCTTGTTGCCATACTGCGAAGGCTAAGCCTTCAGTTGTTTCCTTTTTTCAGGTTTTGGTGTACCCGGGGCAGCAGGCTGAGCAGATGGCTACACTCACATCCTACTGGGGAGGTTTTGGGTTTTGTTTTGTTCTTGTAGTGCCGGCGCGTCGTGTTTTTGGTTTTACTGATGCCTTGTTTTGATGAGGCATCGATGTTGTGATTTTGGGGCATTTTTGTCAAATGTACAATTGAATTGAAATGCTATATAATGGAAAGCTTGCCCCATTGTTTTGAATTGCTTGGCTCATTCCTTTTTGAACTATTGTGTAGTCACACCTCGATGCTTTATGTTTTGAGAAAAAAAAAAAAAATGTTTGAGTGTCAAAAAGGTCGGGGTGTGAGAGTCACCCCATTCGAAGAAGTTTATGGTCGAGCTCCACCAACTATACGACACTACCAGCCAGACACTGCAAAAGAAGAAACAATTGATACACAACTCTGTTGCCGCGATGCCATACTTAAGGATCTCAAGGAATATCTCACTGCTGCACGCAATCGTATGGTCATCCAATACACTCGCAGACACCGATACCAGTAGTACAATGTGGGAGATGGCATGTACTTATGCAGGCCTACACATGCAGCAGGTTTTCGACAGCCAAGAGGATACAACAAACTCGCTCCTAGATACGTTAGGCCATTCCGTATTATCCAGCAAGTAGGGACATCTCGCATACGAGTTGTTACTACCCGTTGGGAGTAACATCCATCCAGTATTCCATGATTCAAAACTAAAACCCTGCTCTCAACCACCAGCCGAGGAAGAAATCGTTTCAGAACCGATTAGGGAGGACCAAGCACTGTTGTTCCTTTTTGCAGATTGGGCATTCACACTACCAACCATAATGGGGTAAAGTTCACTGAATGGTTAATTGAATGGAGTAATACAGATAACATCATAGCAACTTGGGAAAAGGACAGAGGACATCACTCTCCGATTTCCAGAATTTACACCTTGAGGACAAGGTGTTCTTGAAGAAGGGGGAGGGGGGGAATTGTTAGGCACAGAGTTTTCATTTTGCAGAGTGTTATTTCTGTTATTTCCTACTTATGTTATTTTCTGTTTATGCATTTTCAGCTTAGTATTTCTTCATGTAACGGGTCGGGTCCAGTTAGGCTTTTCTTAACCCAACCGAACACATTATGTATTTACGCACGCTTAAGGGAATTAAACCCTAATGAAGAATATTACATTTCGTGAGAGAAGCTGGGTTTCATGTGTTTTGGGGAAGTTAAGGCAGAGTTAGGCGCAAGGCAGATCGTTAGCTGTGAAGAGACTAACACAATGCCATGCAAAAAATTGCACGTGCAACAACACCACATCCGGTCATGATATGTGGTACTGCAACATTTCAAGCTATTGGCTAAAAGCACCTAACCATATTCTTTTCACAGGGACAAGTTAATAAGTTTGAAAGTTTAAGAGAGATTCAGCAAAGAAGCATGCAGAAGAAATACAAAGACAAAGATGATAATAACAATGGATGAGGTGAAGCCAGAGAACTACCTTTATAGATATTGGAATCATAATTGAACACAGGAGCTCAAAACGCAATGGTATGACAACAAATTCATACCATGGGGCATCCCTTGGATATCGAACATACCATTTCTGCATCCAAAAGAACACAGATTTCAACATCTAATGATAATATTATCAATTTATTTCCACCAAATTGAAAGGAAAGAAAATACACATACTCAGGGAAGAAAGACACACATTACAATATTTAGAGAAAAAAAAACTTCTTGAAAAAACAACTTAATACAGCACAGTCGATAAACTGTCATCACATCAAAAATAGAACTCTTGAACAAATTAATTGCAGAAGATGCTTATTATCCACATTAATAACGAAGACTGGATTGAAAAAGGGTCTGATAGTAGACATTTCTCTTGAAATCTGCAACCACAACAGAATACAGAACAACCAAATTGTTAAAATCAGAAAGTTTATTTTAAGTGTAATAGTTTTCTGATTATCTAAAAGTTAGTCTTTTTTTGTCTTTTTACAACTTTATGAGTCTCTTTTATGTAATAGCTCTAGACGAGCCCTAATCTCTCTTTAAGTAGAGACTAGGTCACGATAACATGAGAAATCTCTTTTCCGTCTCTCTCTCTCTCGTTTCTTCCTCTGTCGTTGAACATGGCATCAGAACCATTATACGTCTGATTGGCTAGGGTGGTGGTGGTCGTCTCTTCTCTTCTCTTCCCTGGTATCAACACCCTGATCAGCCTTGATCTGAGCACTTTGGGCAGGCACGTCTGATCAGCCTAGTCTCTCATATCTCAACCTAAGGTTTCTTATGGACTCTTGAGGTAAAGTGGTGAAGCAGCACAGTTGAAGGCATATCGTGGGTGATGATAAGGTTTAAGGTATGCCGTCTAGTGGAGCAGCATAGTTGGAGCCATAATGGGCAGGCAAGTTTGAGTTTTTTAGTATTGTCTTTAATATGGTGCAATGAAGCAGCAAAGTTGAGGTTTGATATCTCGTTGAAATGGATCTGAAGCTAAGATTCTATTACTGAAAAATAGTTAACTGTTCGTTCTACTCAAGCCTGCTTGCTGTTTTTGTAACTTTATGTTTTATTTGCTGAAGTCTGCGTGAAGGAGATCATGTTTATTTTCTGTGGGTTGTTAACTTTGTTCGCTGAAGTATGAAGTAGCATGTTTTCTGTTTTGTTTGTTGAAGTCCACGTGAAGGAGATGTTTATTTTCTGTGGGTTGTACACTTTGTTTGTTGAAGTCTGCGTGAAGGAGCACGTTTGCTGTCTTGTTTATCAACCCCTTTGCATGATTGACTTATTGTAAACAGGACTGTTTTTCTTGTGTTCTAGCTGCTACACAATCTTATCGTGGTATTCTTGTTCTTAATTCCTGTTGTGGTTCATTATGGCTGAGAGCAACAAACCAAAGGGTGGCAACGATCATAAAGGAGCTGGAAATCCCTTCTCATATGGATCTAATGTCAAGTTAGATGGACACAACACACAACTATGAACTGTGGTCTAGGTTATTTATGTTGTCAGTCAAATGACATCGAAAGAGGCACATAATTGAAGAAGATGAACTATTGACAAGTCAAGGAAGTACATGACCTAGGAAGAGGACGACAACATGACCTAGGAAGAGGACGACAACATGGTTATGTCTTGGATTATGAACAACATCCAACTACAAATTGCTTCTACTATTACTCACTATACTACTACTAAGGAGATGTGGGAATTCCTTAAGCAGACGTATTCACAAGACAAAAATGTAAGTAAATCCTTCAAGTTGAAGAAGAATTACTTAATCTCTGATACGGAAATCAGGACCTATCTCAGTACTTTGCAACCATTAAAGCTACCTATGAGCAATTGAAATTCCTGCGCCCTCCATGCAAATCTTGTTATAAGTCACACTTTGAATCTACCATAGTTGCAAAGTTTCTCGCGAGTCTGTCTTTTGAGTATGCCGATGTCAAGGATCAGATGCTCACAAGGAGTGAAATTCTTGATCTCTCTGATGCATACAACAGACTTAGTCGTCTGGCTATTAGCTTGTCCCAAGCAACTGGTATAACGCCAGTTTCTGCTCTTGTGGTGGGAGGTGGGAGTGGTCAGAGCACCACCTACAGTGCCAAAGGAAGAGGTATAGATAGCAGAACCGGTAGTCGTGGGAAGTTCCAATGCACCTACTGTGGAAAGATGGGATACTTGGAGGAACTTTGTTGGGATAAACATGGTCGTCCATCCACTATATCACAAGATAGGGGTATGGTCACCAAACATGGCAAGAGCCTTACTCATTCTCCTATGGGCTCTGCACAGGTTGCCACTCCTACTATGGATGGCCCTTCGTCTAACACCTTGGGAAATAGGATTCACGATTGGTTCGCGCTTTCTAGCTGCAACCGGGCGGTGGTTCCTCCTGAGTCAGAGCTTAAGAGAGAGCTCCTGCAGCATTTCCATGACTCTCCCGATGCTGGACACGAGGGGGTCGCTAAGACCGTGAGTAGAGTCAAGGCTCAATTCTAGTGGCAAGGACTAAAGGCCGACGTGCAGAGATACATCCGCCATTGTTCAGTCTGCCAAAGGGAGAAATATGAGACCATCAAGCCTCCAGGGCACCTCAATCCACTCCCGATCCCAACCAAGCCATGGACTGATATTACCATGGACTTTATAGAAGGAATGACCCCCTACGAGGCAGTCTATGGATTTTCGCCTCCTCTAATACCGCAGTATGAGGGAGGCACTGTAGTTCATCGGCGGCCACTTTCCTCTCGGCGCTAGGTAGCAGGCGGCTGCCCAATCCCACGCACGGCAACTCGGCAGCAAGCGGCTGCGAAAAACCGAAGCTCGCCGGCCATCCTCGGCCCGCGACTCCGGCATTCCTTGGCCCTCCTCTAAGGGTCCCGACTGCAGGCGGCAGTCTTCGTCCAGCAAGCTACGTGGAGGCACTCCTCAGTCGGCCTTCTAGTACCGTAGCTGAGATACCCGGGGATACGGTTTTCTCTTTGTGGTCCTAATCCGTGGGAAGCCAAGCTAGCTTTGGCCGGTATACCCTCTCATCCCCCTTGTAGCTCGCGGGTGGTAGTTTCTCTCAACCGTCCATCTTCACCACGTGTCAATCATCCGAGCACGAGGAGATCTCGCGAGCTCCTCCTTGGTTCCTACCAAGATCCCTTGGATCCGATCCTCAATCTCTAATTGTTAGGACCACGCCGGTTGCGGCTAGAAAGCGCGAACCAATCGTGAATCCTAGTTCCCAAGACCATCTTAAGGACAATCTAAAAACCGAAAATCCTAAACAAATTAATACAAAGATCCACCCGACCGGACAGGACCCCGGCTCAAACCCAATAGGACAGGGATACAAGGAAGGGATACCCAAAAACCTAACTAAGTCAACCTACTACAAACGAACTAGAGAGGTGTGAGGCAAGTACAACCGAGCACGATACAAAATATCACTCACAACTCACTCAACAAACCATGACAAACCACGAACTGACGTGCAAACCACGCCCGAAACCCACTAGGTAGGCTATGTCTCGTGTAGTCGTGTCTTTGGCGCTTGCGCCTCCGAGGTACCACGGTTGAGGACGATGGCTTAAGCCGGGCTTAAAGCAAAAACAGAAATCAAGCTAACATGCAATCTAAAAACTACCACCCGCGAGCTACAAGGGGGATGAGAGGGTATACCGGCCAAGGCTAGCTTGGCTTCTCGCGGATTAGGACCACGGGGAGAAAACCGTATCCCCGGGTATCTCAGCTACGGTACTAGAAGGCCGACTGAGGAGTGCCTCCACGTAGCTTGCTGGACAAAGACTGCCGCCTGCAGTCTGGACCCTTAGAGGAGGGCCAAGGAATGCCGGAGTCGCGGGCCGAGGATGGCCGGCGAGCTTCGGTTCTTCGCAGCCGCCTGTTGCCGAGGTCCTGTGAGCGGGATGGGGCAGCCGCCTGCTGCCTAGCACCGAGATGAAAGTGGCCGCCGATGGTGGAAGGCTGGCCGGGACTGAGCGACCGCCTGTCGCTAAGGGTTGTGGCCTAGTATGTCGGGCGGTGGTTCCTCCTGAGTCAGAGCTTAAGAGAGAGCTGCTACTTCCCCGGCCACCGCTGCAACTCCCGACGTGAAGGATAGAATTTCCCTCGTTTCCATCAAGGCCCGTTCAATTTTGTTAAGGGCAAACTGGTCTATTGCGTGTACAAGGAGAGCCCTAGCCACCGACGCACAAGGGGAGAAGTCGAGCTCACCGGCATCAAATCCGGTAAGTCCTCCTTGCCTTAGCTCCGTTCCATCCTAGCCATCCACCCCTCCACGTGTCCCACATCCTCGCGTCCTCACCCTCCACGTCGCCAACTTTCCAATCTTCTTTTCCCGCCTTGACCCAACTCAAATCCTCCAAGATCTCGCGCGGAATCCCCCTTTTCCTATTTCGTAGGCAAGGAGATCTCGCCGCCCACTTTTCCTTTTTCATTCCCTTTCCACGTCACCTAACCCTAGCACGCAGCTCCTCTAAGCCCCTAATCATTCCACGCATCCGCATCTCACGACCTTGATTGCCACCTCACCAGCCCGGTCCCACGGTCCGACGTGTTTCAGCCACGTAGCTCCCACGCGGCTCCACCTTGGCGCCATTTGTGGTAATCCTTCTCCCACGCGACATTCCCTTCCTTTTTCATCTCCCTCGCAATCTTTCCCAAAATCCATCCCTTAAACCGCACGCCACCTCAACCGTCCATCTTCACCACGTGTCACTCATCCGAGCACGAGGAGATCTCGCAAGCTTCTCCTTGGTTCCCGCCAAGATCCCTTGGATCCGATCCTCAAGTCTCTCCTAATCATTAGGAAAGAATCGGATCTTCCCTGCCTTTTTCGCTAGCTCCTTTCTAGCGACTCTCTAGTGGCCGTTGATCGTGCCACGTGTCCCCATCTCGGCGCATCCCACCTAGGCAAGACCAGCCTAGTCAATCCCCATTTCCCCTTAGGCAACCTCGCACGCCACCTCACCCAACTCTTTAGGAAACCGCCAATCATTAACCCCCCTTGTCCGAATCAGACAAGCCTACACCGCAGGACCTCTTCCTCCATTTTAGGAAGGTCACTAGCCGCCGCCCTTCCCTCTCAACTCTTAGCGAAACCCTAGCAGCCACGCGCTTAGCTCGTGGGCCCCACTCAACCTAGCCTCGCAAGACATGTCCCTTATTGACCGTACCCACCTAGCCTAGTCAAACCCGGTTTGGTTTTAGGTCAACATAGCCAACACCGAGCAATCGTCCAGACCCGTCTCCCTTCACCCGAGCTCACCTCTTAACCTAGCCTACCTCATCCCAAGCCTAAGTCCCATCCGACTTAAGCCTACCCGAACCCTTATCCTCTTCTATCAGACCTAGCTCACCCTTAGAGTTCAATCCGCCCAAGCTCACCCAAGCCTTAGTTAGGATTAGGCTCTCTCCCAGTTAGGCTAGCTTCCCGCTAAGCCCTTTCGGCCCTTTTCGGCCTTGGCCGTCTCCTTTGTCGGAACTACCCGACTTGCATGGCCGAGCCACCTCCGGCGACAGGCAGGTAGGCGCTGCTGACCCTCCGGCTGCAGACCCCCTCTGCACTCTCGGCGGCATACCAGGTCGCAACCCTTAGCGACAGGCGGTCGCTCAGTCCCGGCCAGCCTAAGAGACTCCTCTTCAACGTGCTGGTGAAGGATTTATAGTTTAACAATCTTTTCCTCCGCCATTTCCTTCCCCTACTCTGACTATGAATAAGTTCCAAGACCCTCCATTGGTCTACTCTCGGCGACAGGATCCCTCTCATGGTCGACCATCTGAATCTCCTAAGGATGTGAGCTCCAATGAAGTATATCTAACATTAACCCTTCTCAGGACTTGCCTATAGTCCTGCGCAAAGGCAAGAGACAGTGTACCATGCATCCCATCTCACACTTTGTTTCCACCGACCATCTCGATAACAACTTATAGCAGTTTCTTAAGACTGTCAATCCATACTGTACCAACTTGTCATCAAAAGGCATTACTAGACTGTAAATGGCAAAAAGCTATGCAAGATGACATGGATGCTCTCATACAGCGTGGCACCTGGGAATTGGTTGATCTACCTAAAAATTGTGATATTGTTGGCTCCAAATGGGTATTTACAGTCAAGTATCATTCAGATGGGTCAGTAGAGAGATATAAGGTTCGATTAGTGGCTAACTGCTAAGGGTTACACTCAGACATACGAGGTAGACTTTTTTAAGACGTTTTCTCCTATGGCCAAGTTGGGTACTATTCTGTTCATTATCTCTATTGTGGTACACTCGGATTGACCTACGTATCAGCTTGATGTGAAGAATGTCTTTCTTTATGGTGATCTTGAGGAGACTGTTTATATGCAACAACCCCAGGGTCCAAGTCATAGGGGGAGTGTAGTAAAGTGTGTCGTCTGAAGAAGGCAATTTATGAACTCAAACAAAGTCTCAAGGCGTGGTTCCACAAATTATCTGAGGTGGTTGCAGAATGTGGATTTGAAAAATCTCCTTTGGATCATTATCTATTCATCAAGAAGACCTCCAAAGGTGTAGTTTTTATGGAAGTATATGTTGATGACATTATCTTGACAAGTGATTGTGATCAAGAAATCTCGGCTACAAAGGCTTTCCTTCAAAAGCATTTTGTCACAAAAGATTAACAAAGAAGGTGTAGTATTGTCTCAGAGGAAGTATGTCCTTGACCTACTGCAGAATACATGAATGTTAGAAACAAAACTGGCTAATCTTCCTATGGCTCCACATCTTCATCTTTATAATAATCAATGGGAACTAGTGGATCCACGATCTTACAGATCCCCCATTGGCAAACTTCTTTATGTTACTGTAACAAGACCAGATATTAGCTTTGTTGTTGGGAAACTAAGTCCGTCTATGAAAAAACCTAGAAAAGTCCACTGGGAATTTGCGTTGATGGTGTTGAAATACCTAAAATCATCTTCGGGCAGAGGCCTCTTCTTTAAGAAAGGTGAATCTTTAGAAATTGTTGCTTACAATAATGTTGTCTATGCAGGGTCTCTTGATGATAGAAAATCCACCACTGGCTTCTGTATCTTTGTTTGGGGCAACCTCATATCATGGAGAAGTAAGAAACAAAATGTAGTCTCTAGATCAAGTGTAGAATCTGAATATAGAGCAATGGCTCAAAAAACTACTGAGATAACATGGGTTAAATTGCATCTCACTATTATACTAGAATGAAAATCACTACTAACAAATATGAACATTCATGTTCCTCTTCTTATGAAAATGTACTGCGATAACAAGGCTGCCACTTACATTGCAAACAATTCAATATTTCATGAAAGAACTAAGCACATAGAGGTGGATAGCTCTAGACGTGTCGTCCGCCATCAGAGCTACGAGTACACCGCCACAGAACACGTACCGCTTTCAGAAAAGAGGGTTCCTAAATGCAGCCGTGATCTTATTATACGATACCACTTTCGGGATTCAACGATGCCAACTAGAGCTAGTGGAACGTGCAAGATACGGCTAGCGGAGCTCCAAAGTACTGACTATGAAGTATAAAGTCAAGGGAATCCACGAAAAAGAGCAATTTCAACTTGATAGATGAGGGCTCTGTTGTTTTTGCTTCTTCAAAGTACTAAGGTCAGGGGCGCGCCAGAATCTCTTTAAGTAGAAACTAGGTCACGATAATATGAGAAATCTCTCTCTCGTTGCTTCCTCCGTCGTTGAACATAACTTATCATAATGCAGCAACAAAAGGAACCATGAAGCATTCATAAAAGCCAGACATCATCTTAATTGTAATGCAGGGTTCAAACTTTTGTGTTTGGTCTACAGGAACTCATCCAATTTGCAACTAGGAAAGATTGTTGGACAACATGCATGGTGATTTTAACCCCATCTTTCCAGTTCAAGCTAGGAGGAGTGTTTTCTAGAAGAACTATAATATTTGTTACAAAAGATGGGCTTCCAAGTTGTCAATTCCAATGATAGTGACCACTTTTCCAATTCGATTTACCGGAAGTTGCCTTTGCTTGGCCCGAAAGCAACAAGAATAAATTGCCACATCTTCGAATGATCGTCAGGTAACTTCTTACTGAAAAGCTGCATGACTTTCCAATGATAGAAAAGTCTCCACAATAAAATTATCTCATCATTGCCGTCTTAAAAGCAAAACATTTGATATGGTACCTTATCCTCATTATTTTCAAGTGGATTTATCTTCATAAGACTATCACATAAATTATAAAAGTTTTTTACATCAGTTTACTCAGCATCCTATGGCTATAAGTGTAAAACAAAGCTAAACCAGCGAACAGAAGCTCCTCAATCAATCACTAGAAGATATGAGGCTCACCAAGAGCACAAAGAAAGAAAACCCTCAAGCTGGAGGAGAAAATAAAGTATATTTCTGAACCTTAAAATATAAAACAACCCACGCCTCAAAGGCCTACAAAACTAGGTACTCAAGTCCCTTATATATAGAGCAAAATAAAGAAGAAAGATAAAAAGAGCTAGCCGTTGGGCCAGCTCCAACGGCTAGGAAAACCAGCCGTTGGGTCAGCCAACAGCTAGCTCAACTAACTAGCTGAAACACAAAGAAAAAAATATATACAGAAAAAGGGAAAATGCAGAAAAATGAGAAAAAAAAATACAAAAAAGTTAGAAATAAATACATAAAAAACCTATGCGCACAAACATATATTTAAATGTAGAAATCATACATCAAACTACAAAGAGTATATGACATATGATAGTACATATAAAATACATATATGTGTACTTACATAAAATCATTTTTACAAAACCAGGCTATCGTTAGCATAAAAAAACTAACATTTTAAATTGGCAAAGAAAATCAAGAAAATATTCACATTATACATAGATGAGTATTTCCTTCTATACAAATTCAGAAGCTTAGTCAAACCTTGCGAGCTTCAGTATCCTTCCAAACATTACCAGCTGTCCCAAGAACAAGAACCACCACCAACTGAAATAGAAATATTGCACCAGTCAACTTGTCGATCATTGCATCAACAGCTGTCATTTTTGGCTCAGGAACACCCTTGCTCATGCCCAACTTGGTTTCATTGCCTTAAAAAATGCAGTATACAATAGTCAAGGGATAATTCAAAAAAATGGGGATCAAGTCAACTTTCGAAAATAGTCAATAAAGAATCTATTGGCATCCAACTCAATTTGTCATAACACATTATTGAAGCACTTGTGCAGAAAATAGTCCCATGAAGACATGATAGAAATAGTAGCAGACAAATGAAAGCAGAAAGGATGGAATAATATCAATATGGGAACCGATAACACAACGGAACAAGTATTACAGTCAAGAGAGCAGTGGTATGTCTGAAGAAGAAAACAGCTATCATCCACTTAAAACAGCAAGCCGTTGTAAGAGCTTCTTATCATGAAATCTGAAGAGCTATATGAAGTAAACATAAACTTCCAATCTTTTTATTCTTTTCCTATTTGCATTTGCTAAACCAATTGTGAGTTCCTCTTCCACGTGCACACACGAAGTGGAATAGCTGACCATATCGAGTAGACTAGCAGTTGAAGTCCACATTTTTGCCAAAGAAAGCAAGAGGAATATATACCAAAAGATGAAACTAAGAAAAAAAAATTTACACAGATATACCCAAACCAAGCTGAGGTTTCACCAACAAACAATTGCAAGCATATGCTCGTTCAACGAATCAGATAACAGAAGAAATAGTATCCATCAATGAGAAGGAAGTCCAATCAAAAACTTCAAACATTTATGCTGCAGAAACTTTAAAAAAGCACAAAACAGCTGATAACAAATGGTCCCTTTTAAACAAAAGGGTAAAAGATATTAATCCAGAGCTGCTATTCTTGTAACAAACATTTATTTAACCAATACCATTATTGATTACGTCGACAACATATTGAAACAAAATAGACAAGATGAAGATGACCTACCAACATTTTCTTAAAAAGACAGAGCTCAACCATTTCAACAAAACTGTAACAAGTTTAAGTCTTTAAGATAACACGCACACATGTTCCACAAGCAGCAGTTCAAGATAGCAATGTTAGCAAAGTATATGACAGTAGTAGCTTCCGAGAATTCCAAGTTATGACAACTTCCGACAATTCCAATTTATGACTGATCAACCAAAGAGGATAATTGAAATAATGCTATAAGGGGAGAAAGATAAACATATAATAAAAGATAATAAAACCTGCCTGTATATACTGCTACCCCACAGGCCCACTCTGTATTTCTCAAATAACATGACTGTAGCAAAGTATTCTTGATTGTTAAGGAGCACAAGTCATTGTCAATAAATGGAGGAAATAACCTCAAGTTAGCATCAAATCTTCTGATATCTCTGTCAGGTGAAGGACACTCAATGACGCCCTAAAGAAAACAAAAGGCAAGGGTCAGCATAGCATATTAATAAGTTGTAAGATACACAAGTGCCTAATAGATAAGTTGTATTAACTTGCCTTGATTTTGTTTAAAAGGTCAGAAGCAATTCCTGAACATGCAGAAGGTATGACCCTTGTTTTTAGATCTGTTTCACCATCAAGTGCTGCGGTCTGTAAAAGATTGATTGTAGCAGAGGCACAGATTTAGAGATAAGGTGAGGAATAGAAAGTACACTAGCCAACACATCTCCAAGCACAGGATATGAGCTAAGAACCTTGAGCTGATTTTGCAATCTATAAATCCATATATGAAGCAGTACTGACTCTTTGATTTTGTCACATGTCTTAAAACTTTTTGTTGAACCAAGTATAATCTAACTTTTTTAATAGTCTATTCATCACTAGCAGATCGTGTAGAAACCTTGTAACCTTGCCGTTGTACCAAAGCATTCCACAGTTCCACTATCATATCTTCCACTCAATGAGAGCATCAAAATAGTTCTCTACATGAAAAATACTTGAAAGCAAATACAAGTATCAACTGAATAGGAGATATTGTTCTCAATCTTTTATCAGTGAGAATTTTTTTGAGTATTTTCCAGCAAGGTTTTTTTTTGTTTTTGTGGGGGGATGGATCTCAGTAATTCAAAAAAATAGAATAAATAAGAAATAATAGAAATATGAAATTAAGAGTTATAAATTACATACTAATTTCTTACATGCATATTGGTAAAAATTTGAAATAGCTTTCAAAAGTTCTAAGACAACAAAAATTCACAATATACTTAAAAAAGGACTTTTTGTAAAATGGCGAAAATAGTGAGATAACATCGTGCAATTATCGCGACAAATACTTTGAAAAAATTGCAAAGCTTAAAAATGATTTATGCTATTTGGCAATGAAAACACGATATTCCAAAATATTGCCTATATCTGTGGCCATGGGTTCCCCACTTATTCAACCTTAGCAACATAGGTAGATATCATTTCATAGCACAGCCATCAATATTGTTCTTGATAACTTCTCGCAACATTTCACTCAAGAGTTTTTCCAACATGTGGATTTTCTCAAGAAAATTTTGGAAGTGTTAAAACTCTCAAAAATATAGTAAACAAAACAGAAAGTTATAAGATAACATGCTTTTAATACCTTTCTTGCAAAGATATTTTCAAAAACATGAGAAAAACAAATGATAAGCATAAAAATATATTTAAGAAATAAAATTAGAAGACTCCCAAGAAAATATTGAAAATATCTCAGGATATTATCATGACATTTTATTTCTGAGATATTTTGAAAGTATTGGGAGATTTAGTCAATATCACTTGGCAACCTTCAAAATGGACATAATACTAGGTATACTTTCAAAATGTCGGAGATATATGAAACTAGCTCAACTAATTTCAACATCGTTTCTTTCTAGTCAGTCATTAATAGCTTTCTATATATTTATGACAAGCAACGACTCTATGAATAACAATTCAGCTTTTCTTAACAAGAAAGTAATGCTAAACATGTAAAAGACACTACCAAGAAATAGATGTTGGCATACTTTTTCTATTGAAAGCTTTGTGGGCTGACCAAATGCAAATGAGATTGAGTCGATATAAAATACGGACATAATTTGCCAATGAAGCATGTCAAACTGCTTACAACCCATCCTACCAATCATCAATCCCATGGGAGTAAAGAAAATGATAGGAACTTTATTTGAAAACAAATGAATCTTAAGAAAAATCCATGTAATATATTATTAGAAAAATGAAAATAAAGTGTAACATTTTATGTTTACCTCAACATAGCAGACACCCTGCGGATCAGAGGTTCCAATCAAGACTAGATCACATGGCACTTCATCATTCTCACGCAACCAAACAACGTTGCCCACATGAATATCTTGAGCTTGAATCTGACAAAGTAATTGTTGCCGAGTTATAACAAGCTATGCAATTGCAGTATATAGCATGAATAAAATAGTAAGATATCTATCTTCAAGTTGAAAATCACAAGGACTTGAATGCAACATAAACTTAAAACTGAATGCCATAAATCAAAGCATGTAGGATAGGCTAATATGGTGCATGTGGTGACAGTTTCTATAGCCACAAATTATCACAAAAAGTTACTGACAGGATATCATACATGCTTCTTAATCCCCTGTCGCACAACCCATACTTCTTTCTCATTTGCTTTCTTGTCTGAAAGATATCTATTGTAATCATCCCAGGCCTCTTTCGATGCTGACACTGCAAATATGAAGATAAGTGGTCCCCATGTACTTGCAGGATTGACAGGGGTAATAAGTGGCCAGAGTTGAAGGCATGCAATCAGTAAGAAGTACTTGTTCATGAACCGACTGCAATACCAGACAAAAAGTAAGTGTACCAAAAAGCTAGTAGTATGTCTTAGAGTTATACATAAATTTCCATAAACACATGTTTGTGTTCTATAACACCAAAAGATAACTACTCTACACTGTCAAGAGTACTGCATAAAAAAATGAACAGGGAACTGTGTAAAAATTTGGATAAACAGTCAAGCCAACCATACGGATGTTCACCGCTTCAACCAAGAAAAGGGACTAAAATCGCATTAGTAAAATGATCAGCCTCCTGCCCACTCTTTACCGTCTAATAAGCAAGGAAAGAGGAATGACTCCAATGATTATTGGAGTACATTAAAAGCTGAACCTGTTTAACATCTAACAAAAAAAAACTCACATTATCAACCATTGATCAATTTCCAGATGTCCAAAATCTTAAAAATATTCCAAGAAGATGTCATGGTATAGATGATTTAAGATTGTCTACTTATTAAAAATCATGTTTTCCATCCAATAGATTAGATGATAAATAATCCTTTAGCATCAATATTTGGTGCAATCTTGACTTTATAAATGAAAAGAGTTCAAGGTACAAGATAAATAAAATTTGTTAAATCCACATTTGCAGACAATTGTGCTCAAGATTGATTCAGAAAGGACCTCTTACTCATATTTGGTCAAAGACACCTCCACTTTCTGATTATTCTTTGGCTTCAACCATTTCCCTTCCCCCAGTCTAAACTTTGTGTGTGTGTGTGTACATATATATATATAAGCATATTTATTGTTGTGTTCCCACTGTCACATAACTGCCATGCAATATCAGCTGAACTTATTTTTTACAACCACCCTAAAAAACCAGGTCTTTGTCATCCAAATGAAACCAAGTTTCAGAAATTGCAAACCTGGTTTTTGTCTTGTCATCCAAACAGACAAACCAGGTTTCCACAAAACTTGGTTTTGGGCAAACCAAGTTTTTGAGTGTGTCATCTAAACACCCCTCAATTTACACATCACAACCATGTTTCTGCCCTACAACTTGAATTAGTGCATTTGATGTATGGGTCCAGCCCTTGTGTCTCTTAAGAGAGATACACCTTTTATATGACATTGGTAGTTAAGTACACAAGGACTACATGGATCTATATTCTCAGTCACAAATCTGAAGTTTTCAAAAATTTCAAATATTTTCCTGAACTTGTTAAAACTGAAAACACAGTTTAATACAATCATAAGATTCATAACAAATCTTTAAAAGTGATGTGAGAGAAGAGTTCATATCAAATGAATTTAAAAACTGTCTTAATCATGAAAGATTTACTCAACAAAACAAATAGGTGCCTATATACCTCAAGAAAATGGGATTGCATAAAGAAAACACAGGTGCATAGTGAGGACTTTTAATCTAAAGCCGTGTACTCAAACTCTTTGGGCTAAAGCAATTCTTACTACTGCATATTTACTCAACTGTATGCCTTCTACGGCTCCTAAAAATAAAAGTACACAGAATACACTTTTCAAAATGAAACCCAATTATGCAGGACTTAGCTTATTTGGATGCAAATGTTTTGTTTTCTTTGTGAAAAATGATAACGAAAATAGTGAATGTTCTTTTCTCTGTAACGCCCTGTTTGGTTGGAGGGAAAGGGAGGGAAAGGAAAGCAAATCAAAAAGTTTGTTTGGTTGCAAAGTGAGAGAAAGGAAAGGAAAGGGAGCTCTAATAATACCGTGCATATGCTTTTCACCCACCCATAGAAGAGACATCAACCGACCTTGCGTGCCTCTTTCTCTCCCTCCTCGCCGCTGGTCAAGACTCTGACGGTCATCGGGCCTGTCTCTCTCTCCCTTCCTACCACTGCTCAAGACTTGGATGGTATTTCACAACGGCCCCTTTACCAAAATCAAGTTTTTGTCATTTTTATGTCATCCAATTAGTGCACCTGAAAATGACATTTTGTTTGATTGATATAAATTTTTATCATATTTATTACTATAGAATGAAATGTCAAGTGTAAGTGTGGTTCCTCTTTTATTCAATCATGAAATCAAATTAAAAATATTTTTATTTGAATGATAAATTTTTGAATGTTAGGAGTATTATTGTAAAGTATTATAAATTCTATTATTTCCTTTCCTTTATGTAGTCCAAACAAACATGATTTTAGCAATTTCTTCATTTCTATCCAAACAAGCTTTATAATCACCTCTTTCCTTTCCTTTCCTTTCCATTTTCTTCCTTTCTCATTCTCTTTCCATCCCTTTCCTTTCCTTTCCATTTCATCCTTCCCTTTCTTTCTCCTTCCCTCCATCCAAACAAAGCGTAAAGGAGATGATCCAACTGGGCTGATAGTAAGTCTTACAGATGATACCAATGCTTGTAAAGAGATTGTGATGTTATGTTACTCCAAATGATATTCTCGATCAAGATAGATACAAACCTAGGAGCAACATATCACCTAACCTCTAGAGAAAAATCACACATCAAATAGTGTGACTTGCCTCATGGAAAGAAATCCATAGGGTGGAAATGAGTTTACAAGGTCAAAACCAAAAATGACGAATAGCTGAGGCTACAGCTCCCAATTGTTTGTGAAGGAGTACATTCAATCAATATGGTATAAATTACGATGAAACCTGCCTTCGTAGCTCGGGTGACATCTATTCGAACTCTTATCGTCATAGTTTCTATCAAAGGTCGGGACGTATACCAGATGTAAGGAATGCTTTCATAAGCAGAGTACTAAATTAAGAAGTTCACCTGGATCACCTCTTCGGATAAAAACTTTCTGATGGTAAGACCCTTAGCTTGAAAAGAATTGTATGTGCTAAAGCAACCCCTAATCTTAGTTTGACAAATTTTACTCTTATGACTTTCCTAAAATTTAGGTCTTGCTACTCTAATGCTACCATGCTTGCTAGACTTACTTCTGCAGGTATCTTTAATTTTTTCTTGTATGTCTATCATATGATTATTATAACTGATGAGCATCATAACTATTAAAGAGATCTAAAAATAAAATTGAGATCTATGATCTTGGATTATTTAGATATTTTATGGGAATAGAAGTGGAATATTTTTCTTGAGGATATGTACTATCTCAAACTTTCTTTCTGACAACTTCTAGATCTGCTCATACTGTTGACAAACCATTACCAGTTGACACTCCAGATGTTGTAAAAGCTAAGATGTAGGCAAATGATGGAAAACCACTTGAAGATCTCACTCCATAATGATATAGATGTTTAACTATTACAATGCCAAACATTTCACATGCAGTTCATTCAGCAAACCAATTTGAACTGTATATTGTACATAGGAATGCAGCAACCAAAGTAGCTAAAATTTTAACAGAGGCTCCAACTAAAAGCTAGTTTTTTATCCTCATATTCTTAGAGCTAATTCCACATGCAGATGCCAACAAGGGTGAGATGTGAATGATGTCACCCAACTACTGCTTTTTATGTTCTTTTAGGTGATTCATTAATTTTCTAGAAGTGTGAGAAGTAGCCAAAAGTATCAATACTAAAGACAAAGCCATGGCAACCACCACATCTGAAAATTGAAATTACTTGGTTGAAGACTTCTTCAAGACATAAGCATATGAAGTTCTAGGCCAAGTAGATAGCACTGTGACAACAAACTGCAATATGTATCATTAGTAATCATACAGCCCATGAGTATAACGAAGCACATTAAGATAGATTAACACTATATTAGAGATGATTTTTTGAAGAATCATATATCACTTCCGCATCTCACATCCATTTTTTTTCATCAAGGCTCTTCTAGGTTGCCAATTTACATCCTACCTTAGCGAGCTGTTTGCTGGTCACACTGTGTTTGAAGGGGTTGTTATTGTTGATGTAAATATTATGTAACTATTTTTTTTCTTTGCCATGTGAATACATTTCCCTTTTCCTGCAATAAGTGTAACGTCCAAAATGGCATTATTGTACTTGGCTGCTTCTAGCTATTGAGCACTTCCAACAGCTAGATCAGCTTTCTCACTTGTCTATAAAGAGGACTCTCTTTCATATATCAGCAATGCATCTCTGTACCTACTTTTAGGGAAAGCTCTCTATTATAGATTATGTGTTTGATTATATCCCATCTTGCCTTTTGTGCTTGAGAACATATGGATGATGCATTAAGGGAGAGATTACTTTATGACAGTGATATTGTGTGTGTGTGTGTGTGTGTGTGTGTGTGTGTGTGTACTGTCTATACTGATTTATGAGCCATCTAATCAACTATTTAAAAGGTGTCACATGTAGAATTACCTTTTCAAAGTCAAACTAAAAATTATCAATTGCCTTTACGAACAACCAAGGAAGCTGATCAGACTGCTTCCAATCAACCTACATAGTCATCATTTTTACTTGGTCTACATGTTCAGTGAACCCTCTGTGTGTGTGTGTGTGTGTGTGTGTGTAGAGAGAGAGAGAGAGAGAGAAATATGTACATATTTGCACACCCATATTCATGTCCGGCTGCAGAGAATGATTATACATATATATAAGATAGAAAGAGAATGTGTGGGTATGTACATATATTTACATATATGTATATGTGTGTGTGTACATACATAGAGAGAGAGATGTATGTATTTGTTCACTCATATTCATGTCCACAAGCATGTAAATGAGTGTGCCATGCATACATGTGCATGTCTGTTTATGCATCTGTTCCATGACTTTGGAATAAGCTGCTCCTTTATCTAACTGAGAAGAAGCAGATAAGCAGAGGCTACCAAATCCAACTGGTCAAATTTCCAAACTAAATTAAAATTAGTCAAGGATGTGTACGCATGTGCATGACGAATATGGAGTTGCCAATGAAAATACTGAGAGTACCCGAATTGCTCCCACAGATTCTTTGGGAGAAAATTAAATATAGTATACTTGCGGTTTGAGACACAGTTGTCACAAAAAATATCAGGAGAGAGTTTGTTGTCATTGATGTAGACATATCGCTTCATCCTTGATCTGAAACTCCACACGATTACAGAGGCATGATAGGAATTATTTCCTTAGGATGTCTCTGTTGCTTGCTAAAAACTTTTCTCCGTGAGTCCTGCATTTTGAGATGTCGATATTAGGGGTAAAAGGTTCTGCAATAACAATTACATCAAACCAAGGTCAATTTTCATTCTTCTCTTGTATGCAAAAAAAAAAAAAAAAAAAAATATTTACACTGTTGTGAAAAGAACAGCACCAAGTTTCAAGTTTATACACAAGTTAAACTGTGTCCTCTACAAGAAAAGATTCTCTTTCACCTTCTTTTATTGCTTAGGCATGCTTCTAAAGGGATGTAAGGTTTGTGTCCTCTACAAAAGCAGACTTCTCTTTCATTGTTTTTTAATTCTTCGACATGTCCACAGGACATAAGAGAGGCTACGTTTGTTCAACCACTGCAAAAAGAAGATAATGAAGCACACCTCTTGCTTACATGACCAGCACTGGTCAATCTCTTATAGGATGTGTGACCTTGTTGTTCTCATTAAGTTCTATGTTGCCCTTCACTAGTTCATGGGGTTGAAGTTGCTGCTTTATACCATCCACACTATATATAAAGATATATACAAACACATATACATGTTTGTGCATGTGGCCAGAGAGAATAGTTAATTATATGTGTGTGTAGGGCAAGTGGTGTAGCCTTCATAGTCAATCATCATAGACACAAAACCAAGGGCCAAGGGAATGGAGGCAGTCCAAGAATACCTGTATAAACTTATTCATCCCTTTGTGTTAGTTATCTAATACAATTACACACACACATATTCCATAAAAATCATGGTCAGACAAAATTATGGTTAGCCGTTACACTGGGATGTCCACACGTTGACCCTATAGGTTAAGGATGTGCTAGCAATTTTGGTACCGATATGCCTAAAAACTAGGTTATACCATCCTACTCATTACTCGTCAAAAAAAATGCCAATGTTGACAGGTTAAGGCTCCAAATAAGCTGGAATCTGCAGAATATGGTTTGTCTAGACTACTACTATTGGAAAAAAAACAGCTTTACTCAATTTGCAGCCCATCCAAAAATAGGGTCAAGATTGGTCAAACCAACCTATTTCTTATCCTTAAATTTTATTTCCAGTTTTAGCATTCACCAATTGATTTGCTAATGGAATTAAAACATACCCACATGTGTGCATGCATGCAAGCACCCAGAGCAAGAAGATGCCTATATATCAAAGTCTCGTCTAGCCTTGTGCATAGGCTTGGATGGTCCTCTAGGCTGGCTCTTCCTACATGACCTGCCACTTGAAATTTGAAAATTCTCAGGCCATTGTCAGGTGCCTAGACTTGTCTTAGTGAAGATTTTTTCCTTCAGTAGCTTAGATCTTTTAGTTTCTGTCTTCTTCTTTTTCTCCTCCTTTTCATTGTCCCCTTCTTCAATATTCAGAGGCAACCTTTTCCTCTTTCTATTCTTCTTCTTTTGCCATTTTAAGTAGATTTTTTCCTTCCTTTTTCTTCATTTATGCATATTTTATTTTTCTCATCGTTGTGGATGCTGCATGTGATTTTGCTTTAAAAGTATTTACAGATGTTTATGTGTGCCCATTAGTTCTAATTCTTGCCTACTAGAACTACAACAGAAGACAATTTTACCACAAAAAGATTTTTTTAAAAATCTTTTATACTGAACCTCACAGGGATATTTAAGTGCAATGGTGAATGCTAAAACTAGGCATCTTGATGGAGTTATCTGAATGCTCTCTGTTTTTTCCAATGGTTAAACAATCTTTATATTTAAATGCAATGGACACATGGAAAGATTTTTTAAAAAATCTAAAACATACATCACTCACACTTCACTATAAATTGAGCAATAAGTGCTTGAGATTAGTTTAGTTAATACAAACTCCATCAAGATGCCCAAATGTCTATCTGAATTTCCAGGCCCTTTGTCTTCTAATAATTGTGCAGAAAACCTATGGATTAACCAAGCACGACCTTGAAACTTGAAAGTGCTTTTACCATACAGGAAGTCTGCTAGTGGAAAGTAGCAAGAATTGCAGAATGAGATGAAAGAGAAAGAGCTCCTAAAATTTGACTCAAAAAAATTTTAACCCCTATTGTCCCTCTTCTATTTCACCTGCTAATTATCCTTTTTGAATGTTGACATCAGTCCACCTCCGAGGAACATTGGAGTTCAACTAGGACGTAGAACGATCATTGCCTTATCCTTTTGAAACAACTACAATTATTCCAATCAGTTATAATCCACTCTAGTAAGCTAAAAGATGCATTAAGTCGACCTTCAAAAATTCACCACGGCTCACTCCCATCTCCTAAAATCGTGAAATTTGGTTTGTACGCTGCTGATACACCAAGGAAAAAACGCCCGAGAGATCAGGTCGAAATCAGATCTCTAAGGTCAAGTCGTTGAAGCTTTTCTCCTTCAGCAAGTCGCAGGTTCAGGCCAAGCAGAAACAGGGCAGGATGCAGGACGCGTTTTCAGGACAGGACGAACTTCAAAAATTCACCATGCGCTACTCTTTGCTCCAAAAATCACGAAACTCGGTCTGTAGGCTGCTGAGACACCAGAGAGTAGACGCCCAAAAATCCAGGTCGAGATCTGGGCTCTAAGGTCCACTCGTTGAGAGTCCTCTCTCCCAGCAGGTAGCAGTCTCGTTCAGAACAGGAACAGAACCACCTGAAGAGCTTCCACTCGATTCCACGCCATTCTCAACAGATCAAAGCATGTATTCGAGATTAATTAACAGAAATAGGTTAAAAGCATCTCAACACACAATCAGAAAAAAGTCAGATCACCGTTTATGAAGTTTTCCCCAATTTCTAACGAATTTGGGGTCGCTGCCGCCGTTTTGGCGAAGAATGCAGGAAATCACCGCCGATTTCCGCCTGAATCCATCAGATGAGGATATCTCCCTCAATACTGATCGGATTTCGCTCAAATCAAGTCCAGAAGCTCCGTAGGGATGTTGGGAAGGTGACCCAAGTGTCCGTTGTCGAAAGGAGCTCCAGATTTCTTCAGATTTGCATCTGATAAGACAAGGGTAGGCAGCATAACAGAGGTCTGAACAGCATGTTGTTCATCGGTCGATTTCTCTCTCGTTTGGGCACCAATTTAGCTCAAATAAAGCTCAGATTGACCGTTGGGATGTTGGGAAGATGAACCCAACGTCCGTTTGCCAAAAGAAAGTCCTGATTGCTTCAGATTTGCGACTGATCAGGGACTGCTTGGCGGTAGAACAAAGAACCGAACAGCAGGCTGTTCTTCGAGGGAAATGGCTCGATTCCCTTTTGATCTCTCCTCAATTCCTCGTTGCAGACACACAAAAGGGAATGAATCAACTCGTTGCAATAGGAATCCAGTGATCTCACTTATGATAGAGCGATCTAGCCTTGGTGTTAGACATCTGATGAAGAATCGGGTGAATGTACCAAGAACCGTCAGCCTCAATCGGTCGATTGATCCTTCAATCCAGAAATAATCGCTCGATCTACCTTAGACGAATCCCACACTGGGTGGAAGCGTCTCCGGCATCAACGACATTAGGATTGCTGTTGGAAATGAACGGAAACTTCAATGGCAGTCCATCTGAGAACAAACACTTACCTCTTGAAGCACCACCGGCTATCGAATGTTGCAGCAGGGAAGACGACACCGTGATCAGCCTTGTCACGTCCGCTGCCCTCCAATCACCGAGCGTCGCCTCTCAGCCCTCCCGTGGTTGGAAGACTCCACGCCCAATGTTGTAAAATGCGTATCGTAAGCCGTATCGGTCGGGCTTTAAGATACGTCGTATCGTAACGTATCGCAACGTATCGTAACCGTATCGTAAATTTTTTTAAAAAAATAATAATAAATCAGAAAAAATTTAAAAAAATCGAAAAATTCATAAAAAATCAGAAAAAAATTAAAAATAATAAATTCTTCATAGAAAACATGTTTGAGTCTTTTAGATAATGATAGACTTATTATTTTGCTAAATGCTATAAACTTACGCGTTCACGGTTCATCATTCATACTTCATAGACATCAAAATTCATAACAATATCATTCTTTTTCATCTTCATCTTCATGGTTTAAAAAAACCCCTTTCCTAAAAAAACTCCTTCCCTCCCAATGGGAATCAGCCACCCATGCACCAATCCATGGTTTAATAGATGATTTCACGGTGAAAATTGATGATTTCACAATGGAAATCGATGATTTCCCTCTAAGGCAGTACAATCTATAGATTAGAAATGAATTAGGGGTGAGTTTTTATAAAAAAAAACTCAAAAAAATGGGGTTCAAGCCCCTTTTTAGAAATCACCCTGTATCGTACGATACGGGCCGTATCGCCTCGTATCGTACGATACGGGGGCCCGTATCGCACGTATCGTACGATACAAGTACGATACACCCCCATTTACGATACAGGGGGTGTATCGTATCGTATCGTATTTTGTAAACGATACGATACGTATCGTACGATACGGGGCTATTTTGTAAACGATACGATACGTATCGTACGATACGGCCCCGTATCGTACGATACGTACAACACTATCCACGCCTCTCGGTTTTCAGCAAATGCAGTGGAGGAAGAACGTAGATGAACTTCCGGTAATGGCCACCGGCGCCATTCCTCTAGTCGTTCATCTGTAGGACTCACAAAATCAGCAACTTCGGCCGACGACTCACGGAGAAGATGAATTCGGCAAGCTTGGAAGGGGACGACAATGGTTGCCGCCAAGTGTAACCAGACTCCTCTCGGGAGAAGAAACTCACTGTTTCATTTAATCCAAAACTGTTACGGCCGGTCTTGTAGAAGCCCTAAATGCTGAAAACCGTAACCTCCCATGATCTCTTGATGGCTAATAAATGTGGCCTAAGATTGGCCTTACAAAATTTCCAACCCGGCTGGACACAACCCCATCCAAAATCCCAAGGGTAAGGGTACAAGAGAGAGCTTCCCCACGCTAAACTAAGGTTGAACCTACTACACCATGTTCGGTTCCCCTGTTTTGCCAACCAGTCCCTGATCAATCGCAAATCTGAAGCAAACGGGATCTAATTTTGGCAAACGAACACTGAGATCATCTTCCCAACATCCTCACGATCAATCTGAGCTTTACTTGAGCTAAATTTGTGGCCGAACAAGAGAGAAATCGACCGATGAACAGTGCGTTGTTCATACCCATGTTCTGCCGCCTACCTTCGTCCGATCAGATGCAAATCTGAAGAGATAGGGAGCTCCTTTCGATAAACGGACACTTGGTCATCTTCCCAACACCCCTACGGAGTTACTGGACTTGATTTGAGCGAAATCCGATCAGTATCGAGGGAGATATCCTCAACAGACTGATTCAGGAGGAAATCAACGGCGATTTCCTACAATATCCGCCAGAACGGCGACAGCGACCCCAACGAGGGAGATATCCTCAACGGACTGATTCAGGAGGAAATCAACGGCGATTTCCTGCAATATCCGCCAGAACGGCGGCAGCGACCCCAAATTCGTTAGAAATTGAGTAAAACTTCATATACGGTGATCTGACTTTCTTATGGTTGATTTTCCATGTTTTTTTTGCTTCATTGTTGTTGATTAATCCGTGGAAACCTGCTTTGATTGGCTGGAAATGATCTGAAATCAAGCGGCGGTCGTTTTCCTGCATTGGCCCTGTTTCGGCTTGGCCTGAACCTGCGACCTGTTGGGGGAGAAAAGCTTCGACGACTTGACCTTAGAGAGCTGATTTGGACCTGATCTTTTGGGGCGTCCCATCTATGGTGTCTCAGCTACCTTCATACTAATTTTCGTGATTTTAGGAGATCGGATCAAGCCGTGGTGAATTTTTGAAGGTTGACTAGACCTGAAACTCGTTGGCAGCTTCCCTGAGCATGAACAGAACCTGTTTCCTGTAACAGTCCAGCACCTTCAAGGCTCAACGAGCTGATTTTTGGAGCGTTTCTTCATATCTATTCAAGGATGCTACAGACCAAATTTCAGCCCATTCCGAGCTACGGATGATTTTTGGCGGATTTTTGAGTGTTTGCCAAGCCTGAGAAGACAAAACCCAGACCAGCGAGAGGGATCTCGCCTGCTTCCAAAATATGTTCACCCAAATCCGGTGACAATCTCCACCTTCTCAAGTTGATTTATGTTCTATATCATGTCTTTAATGCACTGTTGTTATTGATTCATGATCTGAGCGTGAGGTGACGAAGGAGGAGCTAGGAGCGTAAAGCTGCTCAGCAGTGCTCGTGCTTCGGCGTTATTCGAAGCTTGCTCCACCCCAATTCCATCTGCTCCTGGGGCTAAATCACGATCTGGTGATGCTTCTCCTCTTGAGGATTTTTGAGCTTTATTACTTGTATTAATTGGTGATTTTTGTGTTCATTTGGAGGGCCCTTCACTTGGACGTGTGGAGCTGGTTCGTGAGGTGTAGAATCTGCACGTGTGGAGCTGGTTCGTGAGGTGTAGAATCTGCACTGTCCCTGTCTACACTTGCATTGCAGAGTTAGAAGGCATAGCTTACACCGGGCTAAGCGGCGCTTGCCTCCCCCTTTCACAATATCAACAGGGGAATACTTGATTCACGGTGCCGAACTCTACCTCATTGGAAATATATTGTTTCCATCTTTATTGAGCAGTAACTCTCGGTTTTATGTTTGGAGCTAGCCACCACCGGGAGGAAGGAGCAGCCATAGCAATCGTGAGCTAGGCTGACCCAAGGGAGAAAAAGGGTGTTCGTTGTCACCTTGTCAGTGATTGCTTCCCCCTAACACAACAAGCACACTAGGGGTTCAACCGTGTCCAGCTAAGTGCATTCCCTTCTCCCTTATTAGTTGTTGGAATTCATTACGGTGACTTGTTGCTCAAATCTTGATCAAGGAGGACTCAAAAACAGCAAGGAGACTGCGAGTTCCTACCCTTGACAAAGACGAAGTGCTGACTGCCAAGGTTCGGCCTTCAGCCTTGGTGTTCGCTGGACTTGCTCCAGCAAGGTAAGCACCTTGATCACCCTATAGATGCAAGGGTGGGTGCTCTTTTGATTCGGACTTGCCTCCGGGCGTGTAGAAGTTTGGGTTACCTCCAAAGCTAGAGAGCTAAGGACACAAACCCATTCTACAAGACCACCTAGGGCTGGTGATGGTTTGGACGTTCTAGGAATGTATGGGCAGCTGAATGAGGATAAATGAATGATGTATGCTGAGTGAGCATGACTTGATTTCTGTACGCTACGTTTGTAAGGCCTTAAACCACCATTTTTTGTAGTAGGATGATCAGTCTTAGCTAGTTGAGGAATCCAACTCTTGTATCTCTACCCAAAGGGATTTTTAGTTGGGGTTGTGTCCAGCAGGGTAGAAATTTTGTAAGGCCAATCTTGGGCCACATTTATTAGCCATCAAGAGATTTTGGGAGGTTTGGGCTGCAGATTTTGGCATTGGCGTTCAGCGGCTTCATCTTCATTTCAGCCGCCTACAAGTGTGGTCGTAACAGTTTGGTATCAGAGCCGCTTGTGGTGGATATCATCCTATTTCAGTTGAGATGATTTTGGTTCAGATTGGACTTCATTTTCAGATTGGTGACAGCGGTATTTTCAGTGTTGAGAGCAGTCTAGTTCAGTTATGGCACCCTGCAAGGATAAACAGCCCGCGAAGGGACCCGAGACAGCTGATATTGTTGAGGAAGAAGTTGTTGTTGCTAATGTTGATCCATCAGCCGGTGAGACATCACATAACAGAGATGATATCAAGAGTATGTTAGCAAAATTGTTGGCCCGTTGTGATGAGACGCACTTGCAAATGACTGAATTAAAAATGCAAAATGCGGAGCTGAAAATGCAGAACCAAAAAGTTAAGAACGACTAGAGAGCCTTGAAAGAATATCTCTAAATGCATCGGTTAATATACAAGGGCATGGGACACATAACAATCATGCCTCAAATACACCGAGCACTTCACATGATCGCCCTAATGAGACTTCCAATCTGAACGTACAAACCATGTTAGAAGGTATCCAACAAGGAATGCAACAAGCCATCGCACAAGCCATAAGAGTGGCAAGTGGGCAAGTAGGGCGTGAGGAAGAGAGGCCTCCTAGACCACCATTGGAACCCCAAATAGGCCATCCAATCCCAGAGCCCGAGCCGGTTGTAGATGATGAGGAGATGGATGACGACGAGGATGACCATGTGCACCATTACAGTAGAGGGAACCAAGTTAGAAGAGGAGGTCACCAATGGGGTCGTCATGATAGACTAAGGGATGAGGAACGCTTGCCTTCCCCAAAAATGGAATGCCCAAGGTTTGATGGAACGAAGGTGAGAGATTGGGTATGTAAGAGAGAAATATTTTCAATGCCAAAGAATTTACCCCAATCATAAAATTGATCAAGCTATGATGTCCTTTGAGGAGGACGCACTTCATTGGTACCAATGGACCATGAGGAGGCAGCCGGAACAAACTTGGGAACAATTTCGGGCAGGACTAATGGAACGGTTTGAGAAGACTAGTCAAAGGGACTTCGATGTGCAGCTTAAAGACCTGAAGCAAACGGGATCCATCATAGAATACCAGCACCAGTTCGAGAAGCTAGCATGCCTAGTTAATCATTGGAATGACGAAGCCCTTGTTGGGACATTTATTGGGGGATTTAAACCGGAAATCCGATTGGCAGTCCAAACTCAAGACTCACGAGAACTTGGAATGTGCATGGAAGTGGCCAGAGATAAAGAAGAAAAGATTGAAATGAAGCAAGTCCTTAAGAAGCAAACCAAGGGGTTTGACTCACACCGAGCCAAACAAGAGTTTAAGGGTAACACATTCAAGAAGAGGGAAATGTCAAAATCACAGCCCAAAACTTATAATCCTCAAAGGCGTTACATCACTCCCCAACAACGTGAAGAAAGGATAAGAAACAACATGTGTTTTAATTATGATGAAAAGTACTTCAAAGGGCACAAATGTAAGAACCTCTTCACATTGATAGTCTTAGATGAAGGAAAGGCACCCCCGGTTACGGATGATGAATGTAGTGATGAAGATGAGGTTCCAGCCGAGGTCTTAGTAGAGGCAGCCGTGGGTGTTGAGACCTCTTGTCACTCTTTGACGGACCCTACAAAACCAAAGGCCATGCAGGTAGTAGGCTATGTCAACAAACAAAAGGTGATGGTCCTCCTTGATTCCGTGGCCACTCATAATTTTATGATTTTGGCGGCAGCCCAAAAGTTAGATTGCAATGTGGATCCTCAAGAACCATTTCCAGCTATGGTCGGTGATCGTTCTAGGCTATCATGCGCCGGGTTATGCAAGGACCTCAACATAATCATACAAAAGGTCCCTTTTAAAGTAGACCTTTTTGTGCTTCCTATTGGTGGGGTCGATATCGTTCTTGGTGTGCAATGGCTGGAGACATTGGGCGTTATCCATTGGGACTTTGCTAACCTTAGGATGAGCTTTCCTAAGGAGGGTGGCAGCGAGAGGATTACATTGACAGCCATAGGTACAAGTATTGAACCAAAGGCAGCCCTCAAGGCGTTAGTAGCCCAGCAGCCCGCGTTCTGGTTAGTAGCTATGACCACGGATGTGCCAACTAAAGAGGCACCGGAAGAGGTGGTTCCACCTGAAATTCAGCATGCGTTGGAAGATTTTGCCGACCTATTTGAGGAGCCAACAGGCCTGCCCCCGAAGCGATCCTACGATCACCAAATTAACTTGTCACATGAGACGGAACCCATCAATGTTCGGCCATATTGGTATGGGTTCACTCAAAAATCAGAAATTGAGTGTTTGGTGAAGGAAATGATGGAAAGCGGGATCATAAGGCCGAGTGCCAGCCCCTTCTCATCCCCGGTCCTCCTTGTGAAGAAAAAGGACGGATCGTGGTGTTTTTGTGTTGACTATAGGGCACTCAACAAGGCTACCATCAAGGAACGCCACCCTATTCCGGTGATAGATGAGCTCTTGGATGAACTCACCGGGTCCTCCATTTTCCCAAAGTTGGACTTACGCGCCGAGTACCATCAAATAAGAATGGAAGAAAGGGATATACATAAAACGGCATTTCGTACGCATGATGGCCACTACGAGTTTCTCGTAATGCCGTTTGGACTTACCAATGCACCGGCCACCTTCCAACGGTGCATGAATGACTTATTTCGGCACCATCTTCGTGACTTTGTCTTAATATTCTTCGATGACATACTAGTGTATAGCAAAAGCTTGGAGCATCATGCCATTCACCTAAGACAAGTCTTGCAAATCTTAAGGGACAACACACTCTATGCCAAGCAGTCAAAATGCAACTTTGGGCAGGATTCTATCGGATACCTTGGGCATATTGTGTCCAAAGAAGAGGTGAGGGCAGACTCCGAAAAGCTTCATGCTATGACCCAATGGCTAGTCCCTAAAGATACAAAGGGGCTAAGAGGATTTCTAGGCCTAACCAGGTATTACCGGAGGTTCATACAAGGATATGGTACTATAGCTTCACCCTTGACACAAATGTTGAAAAAGGGATCGTTTTTGTAGACCGAGCATTCCCGAAAAGCCTTTGACCCACTGAAGGCAGCCATGTTAGCAGCCCCAGTACTTACACTTCCCGATTTTACAAAGGAAATTCTGGTGGAGATTGACGCAAGTGACACGGGTGTGGGAGTCGTCCTTAGTCAATCTGGCCACCCGATAGCCTTTATGTCCAAGGCTCTTACGCATAGAGCAAAGCCTTTTTCCACATACGAGAAGGAGCTATTAGCTATTGTTTTGACCGTGGAAAAGTGGTGCACTTACTTAAAGCAACAAGATTGCATATCCTACGAATAACACAATCATTTGAGAGACAATTGTGTTCACGAATTGGGCAATGACAAAATCAACAAGGGAGTTAATCTTTCTCGAGGACAATTGGAGCCAACTAATGAAACATTTTGTATACCTTCCTACCTAAACAAGGGCTTTTCAAATGTTCCTGTTCCATGGTATGCACTCTCCAAGAAAAGTACATAGACAAGTAATTCGAGGAAATAAAACAGGGATATCTCGCTCTCAAAACGGAACAATATTGGATTTCTTATCACCGATCTGTAAACCGTCACAATCAGATCACAAGACCCCTCAGATTCAGAAAAAAATGTAACCTATTGAACATGATACAGCAGGCGATTATTGCCCAAACGAACCTAATTTTCAATACCAAAGAAACCCGGTTACCGAATCTCTTCTACGTTTGACGATCATGATAGAGGGAGGAGATCATTGGAAATTCATACCTGGGCAGACGAAAAATGGGAAGAACAAGACAGAAGCTGAATTTCCAGGCGGTACCGTGGGAGATGCCGTCGATTCAATTAGCAGGAAAGAGACATCCCTTCACCTACGCAAAGAATAGGGGAGTTAGAGAGAAAGAGGGGGATAGAGAGGTGGAAAGGCCCCGCGTGCGGACTTCACCGCGTGAAAATGCGGGTTGGATCCATTAGAAGTGCAAACCGGGCCTTACAAACAAAACTCCAGTTTTTGTACTGAAGAACGAGTAAGAAGGTCAACTTTTTCTCCCACCTGAAAAATGTTGACTGGAACGAGATCAGTACAAATCAGTTTAATATTATTTAATGTGATCCAAATATTGACCACTCCCCATATCTTTTATATCTCTTCGTAAATCAATCAACTTTCGATTCAGAGATTGGTGGCTATAACCATAATCTCAATCAGTCGGTAGTTTCTCATCCATCGTGTAACAGAAAGCCTCTTCTGAAAAGAACAGAATGAGTGATGATGCCTTGTCGGATCTAGACGCCAGCGAGGTAAGAATTGCAGTCGTAGTGGCTCTACAAGCCGGCGGGAACTGCTTTAATGGTGAATGGAAATTGAGAGTGGTTAATATGAGAATCAGGGGGGCACTAGTGAAGAAGAAACACTCATACGGTGAAATGTTGGGAAACCAGTCGTGGTGGCTCTACAATAAAATTCTTCTCTTCTGACTGCAACATGATGAGCACACATGCATGCAAATTTCGTCAATAGGTTTGTTTTTCCAAGGAAATCACCTACATGGAGTGGTTGAGAATAAGTCATGACGAAGACCATCATTAACCTGGCAAGAGGCCTTGGAAATCGAACTACCAATGCCCTTCTCCAAACATTAGAAGAACAAATTTACACTTGCAACTTCTTGCTGCTCCTAAATATGAAAAATCAGAAGGCACAAAGCACATAAGTGTCTAAACCAAGGAGTTTGGACAACTAAAGCTCGAGCAATTATGGTTCTTAAAGAAGGAAATCTCAACATCCACCACAATCACATTTAGAACAGATAAGAGACAAACCTGGTTTGTATCCTGAGCTACCTTGACTAAACTTTTAGTTTCTTATATATTGACAAGAAAATGTTACATATGTTTGAGTTAAATTCACATTCTATGTGCATCTATTGTGGCAAGTTTTGTTTCACAGATCATACTTACTGAAGCCTGTTTACCAGCAGTTGAGTGCACCAAGGCACTCAAACTAAACTGGTAACATAGCAGCAAGCAACTCTCACAAAGGGGCACTAAGACAAAGAATCACACGACCGAATGAAAATTAAACTTTATTAAAGAGAATGCAGGGGCTGTATAACAGCATCACACACGAAGCATGTTACAAGCCTCTTTAAATAAGAGAGTAAGGAGCAGTTAAAACGCTCAGGTCAGCAGGGACACAAATTCCAGAATCTGACATGTTGAGCTTGATCAAAACAAAGAAAAAGAATAAAAGAAAACGTGTGGCGATTCCGATCAAAAAAATTGAACATTGAAAGAAAATCTGAAAAAAACAAAACCCATTGGAACCCTAACCACTTTCCACTAACAACCCGAAGGACGCTGCTAACTCTATCGCCTATGTAGACCAAGGAACGAATTAGCCGAGAGGGAGAGAGAGGGAAGGAGAGAAACCCACCTCCAACAGCAAACCCAAACACCGGCCGACTGAACTCCATGGCCGGTCATTCTCCGAATCTTGGCTTGGATGAGAGCAAGAGAGAAATCCACCAAAAATCCCCTTGTCTGAAAAGTGTGCCGAGAATCCCCGTTCGTGAGAATCGCCGTCCAGCGATCGCCCTCCCGCGGAGACAGAGGGGAAGGAGAGAAACAGAAAGGGTTAGGGCAGCTCGGGGGACGGAGGAGAAGGAGAGAAAGAGAAAGTGCGGGGGGCAGAGACGGGGGCGGAGAGGGAGGAGAAAGGCAGCACGGGGGCAGAGACAGGGAGACGGAGGACAAAGGCAGCGGAGACGGACGACAATGGAGTCGGGGGGCTCGGGGTCGGGGGCTGGAGAGGGACTGTTATGTGTACACCTGTGAACAGAAAAAATCGATTAGAGAGGAGCGTGTCCTTGTGGCCTGCATTAACTTGTTTCACGTTTTGGCTAAATTTGGAGGAACTTTACCAAAGTTAGCCATCTGTTGTGGTAACCAAAGTACTAGTAAGACATATAAAACAAAGACAAACTAAACATAATGAAAATATTTTAGCATTTCTTTAGACAAAAAGATAAATATCAAAGCCACTCGTGGGCATATTGGCACAAAAATTGTAGACATATTCACAAAAAAAATGGTAATAAAGAAGTTTTGCTCCTTTAAAAACATGTTGAGCGCAACTTAGGGCTCACTGTTAAAATGAATTGTTGAGTTGTGTTTTAGTAGTTTGGATCCATTGTATGTACATTTGCTTGTGAGCATCTCATGAGTGTTGCAAGTGCATTTCTAGGGTTATAAATATCACTTTCCAATTTAATCTCATTAGAAAATCTTAGAAAACAATGAGTCATGGTTGACCCATATGTAAGGGTGGTGTCAGAGTCACGCTCGATCTGCACCCATGAATGCAGCCAATTTTCTAACCTAGATCCAAATAATCTTGGCTCAAGGGTTGTTCGTAGGGTTGTTTTACGAACCATAGATCGAGCTTGGCTCGAGGAATAGTCCTTAAAAAAAATAAATTTATTAAAAAATTAACGAATAAGCTATTTTATTTTACTAAAATAAAAATAGTTATTTTTTCAGCTCGTATAGGTGAGCAATTAGGATCGTTTCTGTTTAGTGGATGATGTGCAGCGACCGATACGAGCCGATAGACGACCCGATCTTAAGTCCATTTATTTGGATCTAAAACAAATCAGGTATGAAGGAACCAAACACCCCACATCCGTTTCCATTTTGGTCGTAATATTTTTGTTGCTTAAAAAATGCATTATTACAGCCAATATTTATTAACCGTTCATCACCAAATAGATGGCTAATATTTACATCATTTTAAAACGAAATATGACGCCTCGGACCCGAACCACGATCGAGGCTGCAGTAGCCAGCAGGAAGCACCGGTTCTTTGCTTGGCAAGGTCCCCGATCGGCGATCGCCGTTTGCACTTCCCGCAAACAAAACCCGTCTTCCTTGTACTCGCCTGCATCACCGGCGGCCGCCGGCGGTGGCGCACGGCGCATCTCCTCCTCCCTTTCCCTTCTTATCCGCACCCACCACCTCTCCGCCTCCACCACCACCGCCACGACGACCCAACTACTTCTTATCCTCCTCCTCAATCGCGTCCAATATTCCGTCCGCCTCGCCATCTCATTCCCGACAGAGAGACACTGGCGGTCTCCTCCTGGTTGAAGCCGAGGCGCCCGTACGGCGTCCTTCTCCCTCTCGGAGCTGTCTCGGCTCCGCGGCACTATTCGAGCAGCACGATCGGCGAGGAGACCGACAAGATCGAATACATGAACGACGTCGCGGAAGTTCTTACGGAGAAGGCCGTGGAGGCCGTCGTCCAGACGCCCGGCGTAGACGAAGTTGCGGTCGCCGCCGCCGACTCGTTCTTACCCGTTGCGGCCTTGCAGTACCTCGTCGACGCAGTTCACTATTATACTGGGTTGAATTGGTAGGATGTACTCGCCCAGTGTACGATCTATTGTCTTTTGGAAGCTATTCAAGCTAATAATTATACTGTCTCTTTTTCACACCGATGCCTTGGGAAGCCAAATGCCGAAACGTTGCTAAACGTTGATTCAATTCTGAACTTGTGCAGCTGTGCTGCATGAACTAGGAGATGCGTCAAACGCCCTGCATTTTCTCATCATGGTCCTTATATTGGTCTCATGCTTCAGTCAGAAGCATTTGGAAAGTTTAGCCACATGTGAGTCCCTTTGTCGTGAAGATAAAAAATGTTCGCCAATTTTATGTCCTACAGATTATTTATAGAACTATATTAGCCGTGAACTGTGTGGCTCCTGAATCCTCTCACATGTGTGTTCTTGGCTATCAATAAGCAGCTAATCATTCATTATGTTGATGGAATGACACAAGAAGCCCCAGGGGAAGGGCATATCTCGTTCAGTTATAAGACTTCTTTTTAGGGTCTGCCAAGTTCTGTACCTATCTATGATTGACTTACTACTGCTTTTCATGGCTGCCTGGTGTTATGGACAAAGGATTTTCTTCAGCTTCAGTGTTGAACGGATAAGATTTATCTGCTTTTACATAGTTGTGGATAAATACTCTGCTAATTGCTTTCAGTGTTGACGATAACTTGTTTGCGTCATCCCAAATCTAATTCTGTAATGCACAGTTTCCTTTTCAAGCTAATACGTGACTTTCTTTTTTTCTCTTTTCCCCTTCGTGATCTTAGGTGGACTGCTATCGCTCTAACAACTCTTCTGATTCGTGGAATAACTGTTCCTCTCTTAATAAATCAGCTCAAAGCTACTTCAAAACTCACAGTATGTTGCAGTTTTGTTCTGTCCTATATTTCTGTTGCTTTGCCTTCTTTATTACTATGCTCATCTCCTATCGCTTAACTAGTTTGCATCGTCTAATCAACCTAGGTGATTGTGTTGCTTGAATGACTTTGCAATTTTCTTCGTAATATGACTTATATTGTGCTTTTGCTACTTGCTCATATATTTTTGATAAACTGTTAGCTTGTCTACTTTTTGTATCATATTTGTCTAGCATCATGCTGGCTTTCTAACTAAGAAATTGTATTTGCTAATATAGTTCTGAAGCTGGACTTTTCTCGTTTGCTTTCACTATCTGATTAGATCATCCTTATACCATGGTTTTGTCTGTTTATTTCCAATTTACATATACAAAAACAAGGTTTTAAGATTCTTTTTCCCCTATCAGGGCATATATGCAGCTGATGCGACCACAGTTAAAGGAAATCAGTAATCAGATGCGTGGGGTTTGTCTTATGCTCCCAGTTTCAAATCTCCGCCTCATGCCTTAAATGGACAAGATCTCTTCAAAGGAACTGGTGTTCGATAATCTCTGAATTTTGAACTTTATAACTAAATTTCTCAGCATGGTTGCAGGCAACAGACATGGAGACACTGCAGGAGAGTAGACAGAGAGTGAAGAAACTATATAAAGAGTACGCAATTTTTGCACTTTATCTCCTGTTTTTGCTTTAATAGCTGACCATGTGAAACCCAAAAGGGGTTGGAATAATTTTTAATTATCATATGTTTAATTCACATGGTTGTTTCATTTTAGACTTAGTGTTTGCCTGTTTGGATAGCTGTTCATGTCATGAACCAGAAGTTTGCGTGTTTGTTTTCTGATACGGTGGTCAAAGAATGCAAGCAAAAACTTGGCACCACCTTAATTGTGTGCAAGAATGCTTCCTCTACTACCGAGCTATTTCAGAGTGAGATTAATACAATTATTGATGGACCTCCAAGTACCACACATGATTTTCACAGTATTCCATTTCATAGAGAACCATTGGTTGGAGAACTGTTCAAGTGGCATTGTTTAGTATAAATGGCACACCCCTGGATATTACACTGGGTCTTAAATCTAGCCAACTATTTCTCAAGCAATTGTTGGATTGGTGATATATGGTACTGATGATAGTGGGATGACATTTTTAGGTCATGACTAGCTAAAATGATTAGTCATTGAATTTTTGTGTGATTATCTGTATGTGTGAGAGAGAGAGAGTTTGCCTTTGAAAATTTGGTTATTTTCTAGCTGGGGCTGGCTGAAAAACATTCAGTTTGGTAGGATGGCGTGTCCCTTGCTGGTGGTGCCATTGTAGTGATTATTTAGCTAATTGGTGTCAAACAATTTCATTTTTTAGAAAAAGCATAATAGTTATCAAAACATACACAACCTTATCTTTGTGCAAATTAGGTTTGTTTAAAACGAGGCTTTCTTTCAACTTGGTTTTGAAACCTATTTTTTGACCATTATTATCTCAATAATGCATCACATATGATTAAATTTTTGAAACTCTGGTTATTGCAAGTAAAAAATCAAAAGAAAGACATTATTAACATTTTGGTAGTCTATATGTGAGCTTCATCTTCCTTAAATAAGAGAAGTAGCTGGTATCCTTGTTAGCATTTTAATCTATCTTTATTTTTACTGTTCATATTGTAGCTTGAGATTATCCATATAATGGGCTAAATGGACCTGACCATAAAAATGAAAGAGCAGGAATTTAGCAGTCTTCATGATTGGCACTATCTATGGGAGACACTTGGTAAGTTAGATACGAAAATAGAGAACTGGTTTGAAAAGGACCTTATGGAAAATTACAATTACCCATAACGGATCTAGGTCTTTAATCAGGTGGATGGAAAGAAAATCCAGAAATAAAGATAATATAAATTATGCAAAAGTATTTCTGGAAACGTAACCGGATCGTCGGAGAACCCTAATTCGTTGACGAATAGGGATGCTTTCACCGTTGGCCACGCCGGTGTAATAGGCCCTTATCGCCGGAGGATTCCATTCGATGGCTGGAACCTCTTCGAATCTGGCCTGAATTCGTTGCAAGTTGGTCTGTTGGAAAGCTGAGATCTGGGCGAAATCAATGGTGGTGGTCTGGTCCGGAGATCGCTGCTGGAGACAACGGAAATCCACCCGAAAGTCTGCTGTCTCACCGGAAAGTGTGCAGCGAACGTCCGATGCCAATATCTCCCTCGTCCTTGCTGGGAATCGCATCAAACTTGGAGGGATGATATTTCAGACTAGGGCGACGGTGATGGTGAAGGATGATTGCTCAAATGAAGCCTAGATTCGCCGGATCAAGGTTTGCAAGTCTGCTACGCCGGCGATATGGACAGGCTGAAACCGACGGGTTGAGGCCGCGATTTCTCCTGTCTCCGTGGATGATATACACTCCCAATCTCATGAGGATCAGGGGATATTGATTAGGAATGCGTTGGAGGCGATGAGATTGATCTAAATGTGGTCTAAGGCCGCGGGAACGGCTCTAAAACTCGGGATTTCGCCAAGAAGAAGAGTTCCACCTTGAAACCCATCAAGCTAGATCTATCCAATCAGGGGCAACCCAAAGGCAAAATTGGATTGGAGATCAAGACTTGCCTGGTCTTGGGGACGCGGGAGGTCGATTTGCTGCTGGTGAAGACGAACTCCAGAACCACGGGAGTCCGAACTTGCAGCAGCCTTCCTGGATGAAGGATCAGCCTCTAAATTTCCTCGTGTGCTAGGAAGAATGCACTGAACCCTTCTTAAACGATCTAGCTGGGGAAAACGCGAGGATGCAGCCTTGGAGAGACGCCGAACAGCAACTCTTCTTGAACTCCAACCGTAGATCCGTTGGCTGAGTGAGGGGAAGAAGAAGAGAAGAGAAAATGGGGAAGAGAAGGGAAGACGAGGCCGCGGGTTTGAGAGATCTCGAGCAAGGGGGAAGAGAGCCGACAACAAATGGGAACGCCACATCTGCTTTGCCACCAAAAACCACACCTGACAGGCAGCACCTGTTGTCATGGCACTAACAGCCACGGCCAATGGGAAGGCAGCAACCCATGCTGTGAATGCTGCAGTAGCTTCAGCGGAAGGAAATGCAGCACCTCCAACTGTGAAAACGGCAGTTACAGGCAAAGATAATGCAGCACTCATAACAGCAGCTGCATCCATGATGGAAAAAGGGAAGGCAGCACGACCAGTTAGTTCCATAACAAATATAAACGAGAGATCTGAAGATTTCATTTAGCAGTTTTGATGGAGATTAGAAATAAGAAGAGGTCAGGTCTAAATGTATCAGTGAAGGTGGCAAGAAAGCAGCATGTTTCTTCAGCTTTAGGTCTAATAAGAGGAAGGAAACTCGGATAAACCATATGATAAGACAGGGTCGAACTAGAATTCCCTCCCGAATGAACATGTGAAGACCATATACCATCAAGAGATTGGAAGTATTGCAAATATGACATGCAGAAGAAAGATCCAGCTTCTTCTTGCAGCGTGGTGCTGAAAGCTAACAACCTATATATTTGAACATATACAGATAAGCATAATTTGAAGGAAGGTCATATCAGCAGAAAGACATATCAAAATTGACTGCTTTAACAATACAGATTGAAACAACTAATTTTCCTAGTACTAAGAAATGAAATATGGATTGTATAGAACATCTTGTCATTCTTCTTAACCAACAAGGATGTGCCAACTTCCTGGATCTCCAAACACATTGCTGCAAAATCTTTCACAAGAGGGAAGAACCAACATTTGCAGCAGAGAAAGCCAGTGAACCATCTCCAGCAATCAGTGCAGAATCTGTCCATAGGCTGCATTTGCATGATCCAGAAATGCATCACTAAGGGCCGAAATATCAATATGATCTTCAAAATGTCTTAAAAAAGAAAGTGATAGTCTGTAGACAGAACTGTAGATGTACGAAGATGTAGAACATAAATTCAAAGGGTTATCAAAATACACTAAAATTCAATCTAAATAAAGTCATGCATATCTGGAACTATGGAGGCCAAAAGTAAAATCTCATGCTTTTACCAGTAAGGCAGAAAAATGTCAAAATTTCCTTACCTAAAGTCTCTTCATTCAGTTGCCAAACTGAAAGTGAAGACTGGCAACTTATAGCTTGACAAAACATGCCAATCCAAATATCCTGTGGTTACCCATATAGTGGAGATGCACCAAGTATTCTCTTTGCAGTATTACAAAACTGTGAGCGATATAGCAGCAGACCGTAGCTTAACACCATCTTCTATCCACTTGGACTCTGAAGCAGTTGCTCCTGCAATATATGCCTGCAACTACGAACCCAATCAGATCAAAGGAAAATGTGAACTTGGGAAAAATAAAAGGATAAAATGATGCATACTAAATAAGAACACACCTTGCCACTATTCACGGAAGCAACCAACGCTATGTGCTGCTCCTCTACATTGAACTCATAGAAGTAGTAGGTCCTGAACGATTAGAATAAAATCAACACATAGACCAGAGAGAACACATATTTGTCAATAAGGAAAATATGGCAGGTAAAGAAGCAAAAATTGAAACTTGTGACATCAAAGCAGCATAAAAAGAAAAATCCATCGAATGCTAATATGTTGAGTAGCTAATCCTGACTCATAGCAATGGTTTAAAAAACAGGCTCATGATAATCAAAATTGTTATTAGACATCAATCAACAAAATACAGATTTATAGTTCCTAACAGAAGAAAATCATAAAACCAAGGTTTTGAAATTTATAGGTCCAATAAAAAGGCTGAAGAGAGGAGACATTCTTTCACGGTTTAATCATAAACAGCTCCAAATTGGGAACCAATAATCTAATTATCAACTTGCTGGAAAGTTGCATATAGATCCAACCTGAGACCTTCTTCTTCCTTGATCTTTATTGTTCGAGCAGACTGTAAAGTTGCTCCACCTGCAATAACACAAGATATTGAAAGCTTCTTTTGAGAACACACAACGTTTTGTCAGCATATGCGTGAAAAAACCAGAACTCCTGTCTTCCTCATCATCATCATCTTCTTGTCTTATAACAAAAAAGTGAAATATTAACATATCTTGATTATCTAATGTCAAAATGACTGTAAAGCATTTATAACATGAAAGGCATGGAGATCTTGTAGCACAAATCGAGTTGCACAACTCAGATTGATAATCCTAATCTGCAGATGGTGAAGGGAGGGCGATTAGGGGAACCATATGAAAACAGTTCTGATACTTATTGGTATCATATTACACATTGTTTTGTTACATAGGTTTCTACAAGATAGAAATATATGTAAAGAATTTACCAGGAACAAAGATCCGAGCTGCCTCTTTCAGTGAGCCAAGATCTGCAATGTCTTTAGCCTGTTCAAACCAGAAAATCCATGTCGAGGACCATCAGACCATGTGCTGTAGTGCACTTAAATTCACCTCTTTCATAGAATCATTTATTTAGCAAGAAAGCAGTCATCTTCAAGAAGCCTGAACATCAGGAACTTCAAAATAAATGGATAGGAACAGGAATGTTAATGATTCAGGCTCAGTTGGATATTGGCTGGATACAGAAATATAGGATCAGAATTGGTGAAGCTAAAAGCATCCAATGAGCCAAAACAATAAATTTGACATTGGTGCTTAAATCTAAATATGAGATGATTTAATGATGCTAGTTATAAATGATAAGCAAAAGCACCAAACTAACTACTTTAAGCTAGTTGGATCCTGATTTGCTATATTATTCCAATCTGCTTAATTGGGGTCCATTTATTTGCAGCTATGTCACATGTGTGCACGTATGGGCATGGTGACACGGGTAGAGGGACTATACTGAAGTATCCATGTGACTTAGATTTCCAGTTTAAGTAACGTATATACTGGAAATGAATCTGGATCATTCATGTTCCTAGGAGGAATCACCCAATAGTTCGTCTGGTTGATACTAACATCATAATAGAAACCTGATTTTAACATCAACGCTAGTTTAGGAAACTTGTTTTCACAGTAGAACCAAGCTTATAACATGGTCTCGGTGTCATGCCAACAGGTAATTAGATAACCATTTATTATGGGGAGGGAAAAAATGATGGCAAGCAAGCCAATAGACGATAGTATAATGATCTCTCTTTTACATACCTCTAAGAAAGTAATCTTCAGTTGATTACATGGCCGGATTATTACACTTACAGTTTCTGACCTAGATTGAAGCCAAATAGAAGCATAAAATAAGCACAAATAACTAAAAACAGCAAGCAAATGCATCAGGCAATGAGCTAAGTTGGTGGTGTACAGAAAAGGAGACTGAGAACATGTCTGTAAGTGGGACAAAGATCTGCTGGAAAAGGAAATATTTGCCTAGGCAGAGGTTTTGTTAGCAGTCTGCCAGAACTTTCCAATGAAAAATCGAATTTTTTTCTCGTGAAACATTAGCAAAAAGGATACGACAGAAATTTAAACTGGGCAGTACAGCACAGGGTAGAAAAGAATAAATTTTATGCTGGAAAATTTTCCCAAACTTTTCTAGCAAAAGAATACGGTTTTGGAAAAAAAAAAATCCTCCCTTTTCTCTGGCTTGAAAGTACGAAAAAATAATTGATATTTTTTTTCCCTTCAACGTCACCTCGGAGAAGTACCAAAATGATACGATTGTCTATAAAACAAAAGAAACGGATCCACGGTCTCCCTATTTTCTGCTAAACAATTCAGATTTAAAGTTAATTCTGTCAAATAATTTGAAAAAAACCTACAGCGTCTCGTATCAAAAAGTTAAACACGGTTCAGTTCTTCATTTTTTTCCTACTGCAGTTTCTTATCCTTAAGTACGGTTCTGAACATGAATTACACAATCAGCAGCGGGAGTTCATGAATCATGATCAATCACCTCGAAGGGGTAACATTTCCGAGTCTGAATACTCTCTTCTGCCAACCAGAGTTGCACAAAACTAAATAGGCCAAAGAGTTAAAGCAATAAACGGTGAACTTACCGGTCAGGTGAGGCGAACTGTGCAGCATACGTCTTGGGCTTTGCTCTGTCCCCATATAAAGTTAAACCGGCAGTATAATCCTTGCAACCAAAAATAGAGATCCACTCTCATAATTTTTCCATTTTTATTGTCAATTGAATTTCAAGGATCGCACCGCTTAGAGGGCATGCAATTAAAGTAAACTGAAAGTAAACTGCGCGAGCCCTGACCATTCCGATATAAGAGGATGACACCAAAGAGGATGACACCATGGAGACGCTCAGGCTATAGGTGGGGAGTAACAGTAACAGAGTTCATACTTGATTCAAGGTCTTCGTTTTCAAGGCATGATCATTTTTTTTAGTATAACGAAAAAGTTGCATTCAAATTGTGCGACTTAACTAAGTTTTCCGCCCCAATAAAAATAGAATAAAATAAAACCTAATGCAGGAACAGAAGCTTAATGGCATTTCGGGCGAGATGGTGGCATTCCCGGTGCCGCAGGATTGGGTGTGCGTAGCCATCTTTCGGACTCGGAATTACCATAAAGAATCGATGGATGCCTTTTAGCCGATGAACTCACCTCGGGCTCTGTGATGTCTTCGAAAAGTGGAGGGACGCGGATGGCGAACCCGTCGCCTACAAACTGATCCCACGTCTTCGTGCTGGAGATCGCAGGGAGCCCCGGCTTCCTCGGAGAAGAGTCGGCGCGGGAGGAAAGAGCCCACCCTGAGGAGAGCAGCAGAATGACGGAGGTGGTGGTGCTGAGGGTGATTCTGCGCCTTGACAGGGGGTGGTGGTAGATGTTATGGTGGGAATGTGGGTGCGATTCGTGGTTGTTCGGGGTAGAGGCAGACGCCGGAAGCTTGATGGTGGTGGCCCTGTGAGGAAAGCGCGGGAGAGAAGGGAGGAGGCCCAGGAGGGCATCCATGGACGAAAAGATGAAGGTGGAGGAGGGAGAGGGAAATGATACAAATGGATAAAGCATCCTCTCTCTCTCTCGTTCCCCCTCTGTCTCCCCATATATTATTATAACCCATCAAACAATAGTTGTACACTCTCTAGGAGGGACTAAATTATGTTTTTCGTCTATACGTCCTAAACAGCTTTAAGGTAGTCCTAGTGAATATCTTGAAACGACATGACTACAAAGTAAATCTCGTACGTTTTTAGTTCATTTATAGGAGTCTGACACAGCAGAATTGTAAGTAATTTTTTATAAGAAATCACTAAGTCTACTCACAGCCCGTTCAGTTGAAAGGCCATGTATCTTTTTATCCTCTACATGCAAAACGTCTCCAAACTATGTTATGACAAACTATTCGGCCAGAAAATACTTAGGTAAAAGTTAAAACCAACTCCAAGAAGAAATTTTCATGTTTAAACAGAAATCGAGATTCGCACCAAAAAGAACGACAGTTTCTGTTGTTTGATTCAAGCATCACCATCACAAGTCACGAAATGTTCCAAACTAAAAGCAAGAGGGCGAGTAAAGAGAATCGGGAGAGAAACCAACCGCTAGGTAAAAGATATACAGCCAAACGCAGAGAGATACTGAATTTATAAAATCCAAGTATATCCACATCCACACTTGAACACTGTCAGACATTCACACAGAAAGATACTGAATTCATAAACCCAAGTAGACCCATATCCACACTTGAACATTGTTAGACATTCTTTTTGTTACAAAACATAATCAAGATCCGGACTCTAAGAAATTGGTCAAACTAGCAAAACCAATTCAAGTAGTTTGATTATCATGTGATTTTATATTTGTTTGCCAGAATGCAGCTGAACTGACACGGATTGGATTGTCTTGAACCCGACCCATTTTCAAGATCCAACTTGGTCGCTTCCGGGTCATGAGATGCGATGGCTCGGACAATTGGATACAAACCCAATACCGGGATCCGAGCAACCCAACGTCCGTAGGTCCAGGACAGCGTTTCCCTCCTCTTCCAACGCGGGGAATGCTCGAGCTCACCTCCTCCTCCGCCGACGAAGTGAGGGAAACAATGGAGGGAACGGTCGACATCTCCCACCCATCAGCCGAAAACTTGTTCTGTGCTTTCCTCGCCATGGAATCCACGGATTGGTTGCTTCAGCTTGCAAGGTTTTTACCTACACCATCCATCTCTCTTATCATCGTCGGAGTTATTTTGGGGATTCTAAGGTGTAGCTCTTCCCGTGGGTGTCTATTTAGTTCACTTCATACGTAGAAATTTTGATGTGGTTGTTTCCATTAGTTAGACGTACCATCGGAAAGTCTCGATTCTTTTCTTTTGAGGAGATTCTTGGTGGATGGATGCATGAGCTGAATGTTTCTGCATTAGAGAAATAAAGAACTGGTTGATGTTTTTCAGTTTTCCTTTTGAACTAGACGAACGAGGGCATTGCATTAAGTTTCAACTGTAAATTTGACGGTGCCATATGCTATTTTACATTGTTTTTTGATCAGTTTTCTTGATAGCATGTCTCAGGGATATTCTGTAGCAGATCTTGCAGAAACGTTACGTGTGCCAGTGTTGAGTTCACTAGCAGTAAATAACAATGGTCAAACTAATGAGCGACAGCCATTGGTCACGGTGGTTGATGTTTAATGACTCTCTTCATGCATCGTATTGCAAATTCCAGATTATTCTAAATTGGTGGTTATATATTCGAACGTTTTTTTCTCAAATGTCTGGGTTATGTACTTCTCTGTTTCTATTTTCATATTTATCGTGCATGAGAATAGAGTCTGCCAGTCCTGTTGTTCATGTTATCTGCTTATATTTATTTCCTGCTTGCACGTGTAGGGAATCTGGTGGAGGATCTATTACCGTCGGAGTCCAAAGTTTCATATTGGAGCATTGCATAAAAAACATCGTATGTTCTTCATCGGATTCAGCTTAGCTTTCCATTCTCTTTATCTTCTTACATTGATTGGCATGGATTGTATTTGCTTGACCGAGTCTTTTAGGGAGTCCTATTTCCCAAGACCTACTTGAGGATAATCTAAAAACCAAAATCCTAAACAAATTAAGTACAAATGTCTACCCGGCCGAACAGGACCCTGGCGCAAAACCCAATAGGTAAAGGAGTACAAGCAAAGGATACCCAAAAATTCTAACTAGGCCGTTCCTACTACAAATGAACTATGAGGGGTGTGAGGCCAATACAAGCACGATCGATACAAAGCAATGCTCACAACTCACTCAACAAACCATCACAAACCATAAACTAACGTGCAAACCACACCCATTCTCAATAGGTAGGTCAAGCCCTCTGTGGTCGTGTCTTTGGCACTTGCGCCTCCGAGGTACCACTAGCAAGGACCGAGGCTGGAGCCGGGCTAAAGCAATAAACAAAGCAAACTAACTAGCACTACCACCCGCGGACTACAAGGGGGTGAGAAGGTGATACCAGCCAAGGCTTGCTTGGCTTATCCGCGAAAATAGGGACCACGGGGAGAAACCCTAGCCCCGGGTATTGCAGCAACGGTTCTAGAAGGCCACTTGAGGAGAGCCTCCACGGAAGTGCTGCGGGAAGGACTGCTGCCTGCAGTTGGGCTATCTGCGGGAAGCCTAGGGAGCCGGTCGCTCGGGCTAAGGAGGGCCGAGGACGACCGGGCCTTCGTAGCCGCCTGCTGCCGAAAGATGCTGACGGGCTTGGGTTAGGCCAGCCTCCTGCTGCCTAAGGGGACCCGAGGATGCCGAGGAAGGATGGAGGAGACAGCCGCCTGCTGTCCGAGGAGGCTCGGCCATGTAAGGTAAGTGTACCGCCGGTGAGGAAGAGCGCCGGCCGTGGGGTTCAACTAGACCAACTTGGTGTTGCTGGCTTAGCCAACCGATAGACCTAATTCCTAACTAAGGCTAGGGTGGGCTTGGTCCGAATGGGCTCTATGGGTAGGCTTGGACTTAGTGCGGTGAGGTTAAGGTTGGGGTACGCTAAGGGGTGAAGGACTAGGTGAAGGCGAGGGTCAAATAAGCTAGGGAATGATCTCGGGTAAGTGAGGCCTGGGTAATAGCTAAAGGTTCGGGTATGTCAAGTTGACCAAGAAGTGGATCGGGTTTGACTAGGCTAGGTGGGTTTAGATGATTAGGGTTGAGGTGGAGTGAGGCTAGAGGCCGAGGGTAAGGGGCCCACTGGCTATTTGAGTGGCTGCTAGGGTTAGGAGATGGAGAGGTTAGGCGGCGGCTAATGGCCTTCCTAAAATGGAGGAAGATGCCATGCGGTAAAGACTTTCCTAAACGGTAGGAGATGATCGGGTAGGGAAAGCTTACGGATTTGGTTTCCTAATTTATTGGGACAGGTGTAGGCGCGAGAGGCTGATGGGTTCTAGCTAGGCTGGGCTGGATTCGCCCAGGTGGACTGCGCCTGAGATGAGGACACGTGCCCTTGATGGAAGGCCTTAGTGAATTGGTGGCTAGGGTTACCTATCGCCAAGAAGGAAGTGGGCCGCGCCTTCCTATTTGGTAGGAAATGAGATTTGCGGCTGATCCGTGCGGATTTGGCAAGGAGGCCAGCTAGGTTGGGGCGAGATCTCCTCGTGCTTGGATGAGGGACATGTGGCGGTGTTGGGTGGTGGAGATGTAACGCGGTTTAGGGCAAGAAGATGGGGTCAAAGGAGGTGGCAACAAGTTAGGAAAGGATTGACGTGCGCCTAAGGGCTTTCCACAAATGACGCCAAGTGGAAAACGCGTGGATGCCGCATGGAGGATGCGTGGACTTGGAGGTGATGTGGCGAATGCCCGGTCGTCCTCGGCCCTCCTTAGCCCGAGCGACCGGCTCCCTAGGCTTCCCGCAGATAGCCCAACTGCAGGCAGCAGTCCTTCCCGCAGCACTTCCGTGGAGGCTCTCCTCAAGTGGCCTTCTAGAACCGTTGCTGCAATACCCGGGGCTAGGGTTTCTCCCCATGGTCCCTATTTTCGCAGATAAGCCAAGCAAGCCTTGGCTGGTATCACCTTCTCACCCCCTTGTAGTCCACGGGTGGTAGTGCTAGTTAATTTGCTTTGTTTATTGCTTTAGCCCGGCTCCGGCCTCGGTCCTTGCTAATGGTACCTCGGAGGCGCAAGCGCCAAAGACACGACCACAGAGGGCTTGACCTACCTATTGAGAACGGGTGTGGTTTGCACGTTAGTTTATGGTTTGTGATGGTTTGTTGAGTGAGTTGTGAGCATTGCTTTGTATCGATCGTGCTTGTATTGGCCTCACACCCCTCATAGTTCATTTGTAGTAGGAACGGCCTAGTTAGAATTTTTGGGTATCCCTTGCTTGTACTCCTTTACCTATTGGGTTTTGCGCCAGGGTCCTGTTCGGCCGGGTAGACATTTGTACTTAATTTGTTTAGGATTTTGGTTTTTAGATTATCCTCAAGTAGGTCTTGGGAACTAGGACTCAAGATTGGTTCGGACTTTCTTGTCGCAACCGGTCGGGTCCTAACAATTTCTCTTGCTCTGCACAATGTGCAACAGTGCAAGAATTTAGGTCCGCCAGGGTACACACCCAAATATGAGAGCTCACCAATAATTGTGGAGACTTGAGAGGGCTTCTTTGATCCTTAGTGACTGATTCTTTGCCTCTTTGTAGATTGTCGAGAGATATCCTCTCAGAGAATTGTATGTGAAAAGGTTTCTTAAGAAGATTATAGTTGCTGTTGAATCAAGTTGTCTTGAAGTGTTGGATGGGTTATATGGGCAACTAATGCTTTATATGAGTTCCTTCAAGGTAAGCAATCCTGTTGGTATTCATAAATCTTCTATACGTATGCATATACAGTTTATCCCTATGAAGGGTGAGCTGAGAAGATTCTGTTTGGCATACATTTCACGAAGACCACCTTTCTAGGTGGGCCTTGGGGTGGTTTCGTTGCATCCCTTTGCAGCACTTGGCAAAAACAATGACTTTCAGGCAGATATGGATTTGTGATTTGAGCACAAGATTGAGAAAATGATGTTTCCAAACATGATAAGATTTTTTCTGTTGCAATTTGTGTTTCCATGGTTGTAGCAACATGAATTCCTTCCAGCAAAAGATATATAAACATGTCATAAAAGATTAGTTGTTGAAATGCGTGGATGGTTTATCAGCCTAAGATTATGGCTGCGATATTAATGGATAAATGGTTTAGACTAAATGAAATATGTAGACCCTAAGACTAATGAACTTTTTGACTCATTGTGCAGGAAGATAATTATTTTGAGTCCAAAACAAAGGTTTGCAAGTGTATATCTTTTATTTTCCCTGATGGTAGGACTTCAATTTTCCTTTGCATGTTTCCCCTCTTCCTTTTCTGGCCTGCACCTGTAAGAGAATTGAATTAGGATCCTTGTATGGTACTTCTTGTAGGCTTTCACAAGAGTTCACTTACTATGAGGTCAGGAAAATTGTTAGTACCACTAAAGTGTTCGTTGAACATGCTTGAAGGTGATACTGGGTATGCCAATGCCCTCCTTTTTCTTCCTCCTCTCATTATCACATTTTCTGATAGAAGAATTCGTAAGTTGGTAGCCATCTTGATTCTTTGAGGTTTGTTGCTTAATGTAAGGATTTCATGGCCAGTTCTCATCCATGAGAAGAAAACAAATGCCTTCTTTTAATCGTCTTTTAGTGTGACAATTTTCATGTCAAACTGGTTCCTTGTTTTTTATAGGTGTTGCATCTGGCCATCAAGCTTTTTCTTGTCAGAGTTCATACTTTCCTACCCGGAAGTGTTCTCAAACAAGTGCTGCTTTGAGGTGATCTCATTACCACACAATTATTTTCGTTATCTTTCTGCCTGCACGCGACAGCATGCTAAGGGAGACTTCTTTGGTTGGAGCTATGATAAATATTAATTGATCCCCCATTTGCTAAAAGTCAAGAAAGAGCCTCGACAAAAATCAATTTATTATTGTTTGTTGATGATGTTAATTTTTGCAGTAGGTTGTCTATCCTCGTACATGACACTTGGAGTATGAGTAGCAGGAAGGTCCTTGTGAGAAGAATGAGTGGGAAAGTATAGGTCTCCATGGTTATAGAAAAGATCAGGCATTATCAATTTCTCTCCTTGCAGCAACCTGGAGCAAAGTAGTTTGTCTCGCGGCTGCTTTCTTTGGTTGGGTGCTATGTCATAACTCACAAATATAGTTGCATTTCATAGATGAACGTGAACATCACTTAGTGAGCTTACTATGCTTGTATTAGTGTGTCTGTACTCTGTACTCTGTAGTCATGATTCCATGCTGTTAACAACCAAAATCCCTTTGTTGTGCTTTTGTTTTCCCATCTCTCTTTCTTTTTTCCTATCACCAGCAGATCCTTACAAGATTGCTTTGCCAGTCCGTATAAGTTTCCATGCCTCATAGCGCTTAGTGGTTCCATTTGATGCATCTGCTATATTCTCTGAAGCAAGTTATTTGTCATTTATGCTGCTTATAAAGCTTCAAATGCCTATATTTTTCTTTTGATAATTTATTTTGGGGGATTATCCTGTGATTCAGATGATTATTACGTTGAATCTTGCAGGTCGGTTCAGGAGTTGGACTAGTTGGTATTTGCCTTGTCCATGCAAAAGCCTCCAGAGTATGTGTTTTGAATACATATTGCTTTTCTACTCTGTTGTCCACATCGTTTTTCAATATTGACATTTTGACCCATTAAGCTGTTTATCTACACTGTATGGAACCGAATTTTGTGTTGTTGCTCACACATTAAAATTTGCTTGTGCATAGAGAGTATGGGTTCTTTTATAACAATATATTTTATCTGTCTTGTCTCGTAGTGTGCCTCACAGGATTCACATGATGTAGGTGATATTAAGTGATGGAGATTTGTTGGCTTTATCTAATATGCGACTTAATTTGGAAATGAACCATCCTGATGTTTTAAGTGAGGTAGAAGGACAAATGGAGAAGGTAAGCCGTTGTTTTGATTGTTAGTGTTTTATGCTATTTGAGTTTGTCAAAGTGTCAATCACCTTTTGTTGATATTTACCTTCTTTCTTACTGCTTAATTTAGTGTTTTATGCTATTTGAGTTTGTCAAAGTGTCAATCACCTTTTGTTGATATTTACCTTCTTTCTTACTGCTTAATTCAGTATGTCATGACTGCAATTTTAGGTAATTTATTCTTGTTCTGATGTGCAAGAAATGTCAAGTGCTAATCACTTTTTTGTTGATATTTACCTTCTTTATTGCTATCTAATTTGGTAGATCATAGAATATTACTGCAATTAGGTTGGACAAAAATGTTGCTTAGCTTATAGCTACAGGACCTTGGGCGTGAATCACCTGAAAAAACATATTTTCCACCCTGCTCATTGGGCAAAAAATTATACTAAAGTATTTTTATGTTGTTCTTCGTAAGATATTTCAGAGAGTTATTCTTCATGCTTTGAGTTACTTTCCTTTAGGTGATTGTCATTGTTATCATTATTGATGTCATGGAATGACATGCATCAGATTGGTCCAAGGTGGAAACTAGGGATGTAAACAGTTTGGATTCAGCTTGAGTCCACTGTTTACCAGATTCTGCTTAGTCGGATTTTATTTATGCACACACACTCAGACTGGGATTCAGATTTGTATGTCTTGGACTGGATCCAGATCTCAGAGCGGTATTATGTAAATTGGGTCATATCCTAGTTGGATTGGATTGGATTCAGACTCGGTCACCTAAACCATAGTCCAAGCCCAAGTTTGAGTATACTTTGGATGCATTTCTTTGACCATGTCTTGCTAAATGGATCTGGTTTTGGATTGGAAATAGGATCTTGTTGATCCATTGGCATCTCTAGATTCAACCAATAGAGCCGGATTCTATGCATCTTTTTGCACCACTATTCACCTCCTCAAACTATGTGAGTGATGTTGATGAATGTGGTTGGTGTTTCAGGTAAAATGTCTGTTTCTGCCATGGGAATCTGCATCTGAGAGTGAACTGCAAGGTTTCGATGCTGAAATTATGTGAGAAATCCTTACTTTTTTGCTCTTGAGTTGGATGCTGTTTCTCCTTTTCCTTTTTTCTTATTCTGACTGTAATATTTTCCCAGAGCAGTGTGGGTGCAGATGTAATCTACGACCCATTATGTGTTCCTCATCTTATTCGTGTTCTTGCTATGCTTCTGAAGCCAAAGAGATGCAGCTCCCATCAGCAAGCTCCAAGTTTGTGCGAAGAATTAGATGGCGTTGACATTCTTCAAAATAGTGACCATACTGATCAGTTTCATCAGGAAGAGATAACTTGTTCTGATGGTAATGATCTCTTTAATGAAACCGGAAGCTTCTGCTTCAGTAGACTAAATGCAACTCCCGGTTGCGGTGAAAATAAGAACCAATCAAGCTGCTTTGAATTGAAACCAAGTAATAGAAGCCAGTTAGACGAGACAGTTGATCATGAAATCAGTCGTAATGGTGGCAACATGGATTATGGGAGGAATCACAGCAGCAAGCGAAAGCGCCCAGTTGCATATATTGCAACAGTGATCCGCAACAAGGAGACATTTGAGCATTTCCTCTCGCAGGCTGAATATGCTCGCCTTTCTGTCGTCGACATTACTGAACTGCAGCCACCCCTGCGTTTTCTACCTTACATGCATTCCTATGATAGATCATGTGTCCGTTTGCTAAAACTTTGTTATTCAGGTGAATGAGCTAATAAATCTTAACTCTTTCTCTCACTCTCTTTGTCCACCTGCAAACCGCACAGGTGAACGCATGACAAGTTTGATTTGCAAGAGTTTTTTCTCCTTGGCTAACTTGAATGCCTTCCTCTTGGCTAGGTAGTTGAATTGGAGACCTTGAAGTTAAGAAGGGTTGGATGCCTGATCTGAGTACCTGTTGGCTTAATAGTGTGAGGTCTTGTGAGGTCCGACCAATAGTTGCCTGCCAAAAGTAAAGATGAGGTGCACGTGGCAAGTACCATCGACCATCCACTTGTTCCTTGTCTCAATCCTCCGAAGTTTCTCAAAACCATTGGGAGCTCAAAGTAAATTCGTTATTTTTATTCATTTTTGTAGAAGATCCTTAACAATCTCGGTTCCAAGCAACAATTTCGCATAAAAGAAATTCATGTACCAAGTTCAACAAAAGACCAGATTCCTTGTTAATTAGGGAATATATATATATATATATATGAAATGTTTTGATGTAACGGACACACGCAATTAGATGACCACAAACAAGCGTTACACTTTTTTGAGTGTGAAGCTTTCTTTTGCCGACAACCATAGAACAGTGACCTCAAATTAATTTTTGTTATTCTTGAAGATGGGGAAAATCTGTATAATTTTAATGTCTGTTAATGAAGTAGGAAAAATTATCACAAAAAGGATGTTTTTTTTTTTTATTTAATTCAAGAAACCTTTCCTTGACCTAACAGATCTATCTGGCAGCATTCAAAAAATCTATGACTCATTTAAGAACAATTAACAGATCTATATTTTAAAATTTGATCCTTCAAGTATCATATGTTTATTTTTCTTTGTTCACAAGCAAGCTAGCGGTATATAGGGTCACTCATCTAACGGGGCAGAAAGAGATGCTGATGACTTCCTTTATATTTCAATTTTTTCCTATGGCCCTACCAAAGCTCTGTTGCCGCCTCAATTATTGATATATATGTGGCTGATATTTCATATAATATAAGGTGTCCCAACATTCAGCCGAGACAATATATCATGGATCATCCATGACCAGATGGCATTTATTTTTCATTTGTTTTACTCATTACTCTCAATCGTCACAAATAATAAAATATGTGGTTCTGGCTTGCTTTGGAGTCTGAGTGGAACCATTAATACCCACTTTGTATGAAAATAATATTAAAAACTTCTGATATAACTTTGAATTGAGTATTTATTATAGATAAATTTGAAAGCCATGGTTCTTTTGAGATGTCTATGTTCATGTATCGTACTTCTATGTAAAGAATGAACTTTCACAATAAATATGCCCAGCATTTGGTAGTATAACAAAAGCACTCAAGTCTAGATCTTTTTCACTTAACCATATAGTTTGTATGTAATTTACTTGTTTAGATGAAAATATGTTCAAACTCATGCATGTTTTTGTCATACAACCAAGTGTTATTGTGAATCGTTCATTAACCTTTTTTACCTTCGTTCGCTCTACTTCTCTTGTTGTGGACAGCTTCTGAATATTTTTAACTGTATGCATTGAAATCTTTCATAACTTACCTACAAGTTGTCTCCACCGATCATTTTACTTACGTATAAGTTGCCGTATTCTTTAAAAAAAAAATCATTTTATATAGAAAGATTGAACTAAATTAATTTTAAGATAAAGATCTGTTCTTCTGACTCATTCTGTCCTGTAGAAGCCAATGTCCCTTTTTTTCACTTTTCTTGTTTGGGAGCGAACTTGCTGCGTTCGATATCTAACAGGAGCCCTGTGTTAGATTTTCGTGAGAGCAACAATATTTTTTGTTCTTAGAAAAAAAATGAATTTTTAGTAAATTTGTGGAAAACCACATTTTTATATTTTCATGCCTTTAAAGGTGATTTTTTTAATCATGTGCAAAAAAAAAAACTAAAAACTAAAAACTAAAAAGTGACAAGATTTATTCGAAATTTTTCAAAAATAAAGCCCATGCTTTTCTATGGGTTAGCAGCGATGTGGGAACACGTCGAAATTGATGTTAAATGTATCTGCCGCATTCAAGTCTTACAGGTACACTTACTACCACTGTTCTTAAAAGCTGCTTGAACGCAATACTAAAGGGACGAGTAAGATTAATTTAAAAATATAAATGAAATTTCAAGTTTAATTTTCTTTCACAAGATTCACCATGCTCTAATAACTGCAGAAAAAAATAGTGAACAGAAAAAATGAAAGAAATAAACAAAAGATTGAAAACCCCAGTTTTAAACCCGTCGAACCAATTCCCCTCTCTCTTTCAATGAGTAAAAGCCAGTTTCTTCATTTTCATTGATTTTTCAAGTCTCTTTCATTTCCCTAATAGGAACGGTCTCTTTCATTTCCCTTAACAAGGGGTCTGAATTTTGAAGTCTCTTTCGTTTTCCCCAACAAAGATCATGTGTCATGGGCTGAAAATTACCAGAATGCCGTTGGAGGTTAACTGGAAAGCCCTTTTCTTTAGCGAGGCGTTTCATGGTTTAGAATTTTGATCCAAGAATGAAAATTCTAAAATTATAACTCCTCCTCAAACTGGAATAGCATAAAAAATCTAGGTTTTAGTTTCTTAATTCTCAAAATAAAATACCCGGCTAGTTTAATAGATCAACTTTCTTAAAAAAACGCTCTTTGATTCTAAAATTCCATGATAGTTTTTTTTTATATTAAAACACAAAAATACCTCACACTCAAACATGTCTTCCCATGTTAATGACATAACATGAAAAAATATCCTACCAAAAAATTAGTAAGGCGAAGATGATAGTTGAGGAAATGAAAAATAAAAAGAAAGAATTAAAAAAAAGCGTGACTGTGATAAATAAATTTAAAAATTTCCTTATATATATATATATATATGCATGTAACAAGACATTTTCAAAAAAATGCTTACATTTTAATAAAATTTATTTCTCTTTTAATTTTAAAATATAAGTATAATAATATATCTCCTTCTCATTAAACAGCCACCTCAAACATTTTTTAAGCTTTCACTTTTTTTTTTTAGAGGAATTGGTGCAATGGATTGGGAGCTCTTTATATGCCACAAAAGAAATGACGGAAACAAAAGTCTAAAGATAAAAAAAAAGTGTCACGTAAGATGGTCCTTTTACTTTTTGATTTTATTTAATTTTTTACCTTATCCTTTTATTTTTTTACTTTATCATTTTCTTTTATTGGGGCGTGGTTGATTTTTTAGCCGAGCGTCACTCATGCGGCTAGTGATGATATTTCACGCACGAAAATTAATAAAAAAAAAGGATCACTTCACATAATCGCCGTTCTATATAAAAGTGACTTTGGAAATTCTTCTTTCCCATGAAAGCGCTTCCGTTCCCGAGCATTTGGCTGCCGTTACCTTCAGCTTTATAGGTGATTGTAAGGGGTGATAAGCGGAAGGGCGAGTCTCCGAGACTCACCGTCTTCAGAAGATTCCATCATGGTGGCTCAGGAAGTGGAGGTCATCCATTCGTGGTCGGCTCCAAGATCGTTGAGTACCAGTTTAATGTACTCCTTTGCTCAGGCACGTAACTTGTTTTCTGTTTTGATTTTATTCCCCGCTCGATGGAGATTTATGTTGGTATCTTTTCGTCTGTCCAGATTTGTTTATTTTGTTTGTGTTTTTGCGGTTTGAAATTGGTGGCCGTTTTGCTTCATGTATCATTTTGTCGTTGCCTGCATTATTGTGGTTGCCTTTCAGTTTTGTTGTTGTTGCATGTGCTTTTATATGTCCAATGCGGTTCTTTTGATGTGGGTGATTGCTGTTCCTACGCATGATTTGAGTTTTGCAATGGACTGTGAAGTTTGTCTAGTTCACTGTTCAGGACCTGATTCTGTGCTGGAACGGTGGCGTTTTATTCATGCGAAGTTTTATGCAGCTTGTAGTTTCTTCGGCATAATACGTTGATACTCTTTTTTGAGATATTTGATACTCTTTCTGGTGGAGATTGCAAATTTCAACAAATAAAACTTTTAAGAAGGAAAACATTTCTCTTTGCTGGTTTTAGTGTCTTTATTCTTTCTTATACTTCGAGAATTAGAGATTTTCCTTAGTAAGAGCTTTGATATTATAATGTTTTTGGAATGACTTATTTGCAAAAATGGTTATCTTCGTGTGGAATGCGGGTTTGTATATGTAGAAACAGTTGTTATAGTGAGAGATGTTCTGCCATAGCCTTTGGTTGTTGATTTGTATTTTTCTTTTACGACAAGAGTGTCGATGTGGTTTATTGTGCTTCTTTACTTTCTGTTTTCTGAAAAAGTTGAAAATTTCCTTGTAAACATGAACCTTTCTGGTTGAGGCTGATGGTTGCCGATAATTTCTTTTGGTGTACCAGAGGGATGACATAGAAGTGCTTGACGAACCTCTTTATGCACATTTTCTCAAGGTTACTGGTGCAGAAAGGCCTTATCGGGCAGAAGTACTCTCCAACATGGTAAGTGTCGTGCTTCAGTCTGTGCTCGGTTGTTCATTTCCTTGAGAATGAACTGAGAACCACCATCTGAGATCAATGATGACCAACTTAATGATCACTGTCTGAAGCGACCTTTAGTACTTTGCATGGTTTAATGCGCGTTATAGTTGTCCTGTAGTTCTTCAATCAACATGCATTTAGGTAATGCTGTAGTTTTGTCTGCTTCGTTGATGCAGGACTCTGATGGTGACAAGGTTGTTAAAGAGGTCATATTTGGACCTGGAGAAAAGAAATATCGTTATTGTAAGGTATAACTTCTGGAATGCTTTCGGCAAAATATATCTCCCACGGGGTTAAGTATATGTCTGCTAAAAATACTATTGAACAATGAAAACCTTAGCAAAAAAAAAAGTTTTACGGGAATGTGGAGTTCACAAGTTCTTTATCCATACATCAAGAAGATAGGCAGACACACAAAATAGATGGACATATGGACTTCTTTAATGAGCTTAATGCATAAACATTTTTGTTGTGTCACAGTGTCAGATGTTTTAATATCTTGTGGGTGGTGATGTTCTGTTTCTGTATATTTGTATTATTGTATATAACGGAAGGTGAGTTTTGCTACATGGGTTCAGCAGGAGCTGAGGAACATAAGCTGAAAAGATTCATCTTACTGCTGTGCGTTGAATTTCATATGTGCAGCACATGGCAAAACAACGTCTCCCTGGCCTACCAAGAGATTTAATGGGAAATGGAAAACATTTCATTCTGATAAGGAACCCACTTCATGTTCTGGTGAGTTCTATAATATGCCATGATCCTTTTGTGTTACCACGGTCTGGTTTGCCAGTGACATAGACTATTCTTATCTGAGATGACTACTGTGAATAATCAATGGTTATTCATGTTTGTTTTTTGTTTCCAGCCTTCCTTTGACAAGGTTGTTCCACCCTCTTTCCTTGAATTGGGGTTTGCAGACTTGGTGTCTATATACAGTGAACTGTGTGAACTTGGGAAGCCACCTCCTATCATAGATGCTGCAGATCTGCAAGAAAATCCAGAGGTTCGGTAACTCCCAACAATTTTTCTTCTGTATCAGAAAAATAAGAAGGCGTTTGATTTGCAGCAGGACATGTTTTGCCAACTTTTTCCTATACTGTTCTGTGTTGTGTGGCAGCATTTAATTTTTTAGTCTCTTAGTCTGCTCTTTTAGTGACTTCCTACTTGTACAATCATGAACTGGCACCAGCAACCAAATACTTTTCTTGGAAAACTGTTGAAGTCATTTTCAATTGCTAGATGTTTGTAATGCCTCTTATGTCTTACATTTTAATATAAAACCTTTCTGAACATTGTCTGTTATTTTCCTTTTTTGGATATACAGGCTGCTCTGCGTGTCCTCTGTGAAGATTTAGGCATTCCATTTCAGGCCAGAATGCTGAAGTATTTCTTTGCTCCCTACAAAGTTTCAGTTTATTAATTTATACAGTTGGAACATTTTAGATTTGAGATGGATATGGATAATCTGTAGAATGTTATGCATATTCAGCCTTTCCCCCTTGACAACAGATGGGATTACCTTTAGCAAAGGCCATATGGACTATAGCCAGTTGAACCAATATAGCTCGCTTTGATGGTTGTAACAAGTCCGTCAGGACTTGGTTGCAAATTATGCCCAAAATAGCATGTTAAGTTTATCCATATGACTAGGAGCTTTTGACAAGCAGTGGATACCAAATAGATTCATCTTTATGGAATATAGGCATTATAGGTTGCTAACTAATATGCCTAAGTTACACCAAAATCACAATATAGAGCTTTGCTCCAAGTATGTTGGCAGCTTACTGATGCTCTTATAACTTGTGATGTGACATTTTCTACTTTCAAATTCCATAGAAGTGCATAATGAGTTTCCCCTACACATTTTTTCCTTGCTTCTCAATCCCACATCACAATTTGGGAAAAAGATGATCAATTGTTTCTTATTGCTCTGTAGTTGTGGGCCACATAAGTGCATATAATAAAATAGCAGTACATATGACTGGCTCATTTGATATATCTTTTCCCCTTTCAGTCAACATGGCTTCCAACTGACCAAGATAGGCCACAAAAAATTTTCACTCTTTAAAAACGTTCTTTTGTATCCACGTCTCTCTCTCTCTCTCTCTTTCTCTAGCCTCCAGAACCCCTCATTTTCAACATGGTGCCTGCACATAAATCTTGTATGCTTGCATACATACATATATATATATATACACATTTAATTGTTATCTGGCAGAGCTAAAACATATGTATATGTACATGCACATGTACGTCTAGCATGAATTTTGAGTTTTTGGGAGTCTGAGTTATGCTGTGCATGCCTTTTGCTCTTTACATATAAAATATTCTTAATTTTGGATGGGGAGCTATGTTCATAATCTCCCCATCTGTTATCAGAAGTGAACTGCAAAAGTTCAATGAGTCAGTATCTGAAAGTGTTAACAACATATTGAGAGAACATTTATTTAGATTTTGTAAGGCTTCTTGTGGCTAGTTAGTCCACTTCTTGACCCTAATGCCTCATGCAAGATGGAAAGCAACAAGATATGGACCTACAAGTTCACATACCTCAACTTATCTTTCTCTATCAAGAGATTCCTAAATATGCAAGTCAGCAAGAGGATATTTTGCCACTGGTCCAACATTTATTGAATTTTATTCTTTTGTTTCCCTTTATCCAATTTTGTGTGTCCCATACTTCATTGACACCTAGTGTGTGAATTGGTTAGATATGGAAAGAATCTAGAAAATTTGATCATTTGAATACTTTGACAGCCAAATAGTAAGCTAAAATTTTATATTGTGAGTCTGCATCCTGACATTCATGTCAAAAGTGTTGAAGTCAATTTTTGATGTAGGTGGGAAGCTGGTCCGAAACCAATGGATGGGGTTTGGGCTCCATGGTGGTATAAAAGTGTACACAAATCTACCTGCTTTAATTCAAAACGAGAATATCCTTTGGTATGCCTTTTGTCGTTTAAATCCGACACATTACTAACTTGATGTTGTGTTGTTATTGTTACTATTATAATTATTTTTACTATCATCTTCATATCTTTTCTTTGTTTAGGTGATGTACATGCATGCTGTGAGGCCTTGTATCAGTATATAAATCTTCTGCTAAATTTAAGAGTGGGATGGGGATGGTGGGAGGGGTGGGGCTTGATCTAGTGAAGTTGCTAATGTCCACCGAAGGTCTTGGAAATAACAACATGGGTTTTTATGTTACTTTTTTTCAACAATGAAAACTTTTCTAATTTTAAGGATATTAATGGCACATATTATCTGTTTTCATAGAAATTACTTGGTTTTTTTACTGTTTATCTTTAATAAATAGAGTTCATGGATGATGGGTCAACAACAACTAGTTCAGCTGATGATGTCTTTACTGTCTATAGAATACTGGGACATTTTCAAAATGACACCTGAAGAAGTGGCAATAATAAAATCAGAAACACACCTAAGTTTTGATAGTAAAACATGGTTTTACTATCAAAACTGAGAATTTCTTACTGTTCGTTTTAGAGGTAAGATGGTATTTATTTATTGATTTAATTATTATTTGCTAATAATAATCTTATGGATCTTTTTTGCTAATCATGGGAAAACACAGGTGTACTTTTAGCAATATTTAAAGGCTAGGTGTATTTTTTATTATTACAAAATATTTAGGTTTGTTTTTGAAAATTTCCCTAACAGTTTCACATGTTTCTGTAGTTGGGAAAAACTAATCAGCTAGTCACATAATTTATTGTTTCAAAAGGAAGTTTATGTTAAAAATATTTCTATTCATCATGTTAGAACTCAAATATAGGTTTGTCTGTTCATATCATCACTATGAGCATTTGTACATATAGATTTCACATGCGCAGACTGTTTACTCATAATTAAGTTGTGAATTTTTGTCTTACTTTCCTCGTCCAGCCATTCCCATCTGAGCATTATGATCTGCTGGAAAAAAGCCTACCTTTCTATAATTTATTGAAGTGCCATGTGAGGCGAAGCCCGTTCTCTAAATTATCACCAGAACTGCCTTTTCCTCGTCTTCCTGTCCCGGATAATGAAAAGATCCTTGTCTGGGTTGGTGATGAACTTTTACCTCGTGGTAGTGCGAAGGTTTGCCTCATAATTCTATGACTCTGAATGCATATATGCATGAGCAAAATAGTGTCATTCATATGATAACCTTTTTATCTTTCATTTCTTCAAAGGTCTCTGTGTTCGATTCTGTTGTCCAAGGTGGTGATGCAGTATGGGAAGGACTCCGGATTTATAATGGGAAAATCTTTAAGCTAGAGGAACATTTAGACCGGTCAGTAATGAGCATGTATTCATGCTACAGCTTGAAATTAATTATTAGATTCTAAACATATTTCCAGTCAACAACTTTAAGCATGCTAGTGACTTGATGGATGGATTCAGACTGGCACTCTCTTAATAAACAAATTTCATGCTCCATAGAAAATTGCTGGACATCTGGTGGTCAGCAAGTTATGTTATCAGCTTGTTGGATCTTGATTAGCCTTCATATGAAGGAACTATGGCAAAAAAAAATGATCTTCTGACTGGAGGCAGCTGCGGGTTGACCATAGTTTTGGATCTAGCACAACTACTGGTTGGAACCACATACTATGTTATTTCTTTCTCAGAACTTGTTAATGGAACTTTGAAATGGTTTTCTGGCTTCTGCGCCATATTCAGGTGGCATTATTGGATCAAGAAACCATATGCTCTATTATTTCTTTCTCAGAATTTTTTAATGGCACTTTGAAATAGTTTTCTGGCTTGTGCACGATATTCAGGTGGCATTCCATTAAAAGTGCCTAGAACAAAAATTTGTTTCAGGCCATCCCCCAAGATCCCGCTGATGATATACCAGGAGAAGTATGGTCAAGATGTCGCCATTGATAATCCTATTAGAGATGTGGAAATGTTGTCCCTGTACTTTCTTCTGTAGTTCAATGCAGTCTGACATTCTTTTTCATGGAATTGTTCAGGTTATTTGATTCTGCCAAGGCGTTGGCTTTTGCAAATATTCCTGAAAGGGAACAGGTTAATTCCCAAATTTGAATTGAGTACCCTTATACTAAGTCGTGTATTCTAGTCATGGCTTCTAAAACTAAACTAATGTGTGCCTGCAGGTTAAAAAAGCTATTTTCACTACTCTTATTTCAAATGGAATGCTAGATAAGGCACATGTTCGACTTACGTTAACACGAGGGAAGAAGGTTGTATTTCTAGTACACTTTGCATTAACCCATTCTTTTCTACTAATGTTTCATCTAGATGGAGCATATGCTTAGCTATGTTCAATTTGAGCATGTTAATATTCCAGTGTATTTCCTATCAAACATTTAAGACAGGGGGATTGACACAATCTTTTACCATTTGGATGTCTTTAATGTGTAGGTCACATCTGGCATGAGTCCAGCTTTTAATTTATATGGTTGCACTCTGATTGGTAACATATCAAAAGTAACTTTCAATTGTTTTTAATTTTTCCCTCTGCAACTTGTTCCCATTAAGCTTTTTCATGATCTCTGATTTTTCTTCCTCGTCTATGTGAATATTGCATTTCTTTTCCTTTTTGTGCTTTTATCTTTTCTTAGTTTCCATTTAGATAGAGGTGAAATATTCTGTGGTTTGTGCTATTTAAACTATTTGGTTGTTGATTACAGTTCTTGCTGAGTGGAAACCTCCAGTATATGATAATTCGAGTGGGATATCCTTGGTAACGGCAACGACACGTCGCAATTCTCCAAATGTGAGTTCAAGAGAAACTCTCATTCCCACCATATGGGGCTAAATAGGAATGAAGTTTCATCTTGTTACTGTATATTGATGGATCTAATTAACTGCAACTTTGACTAACTGTTTTTTTCCCCAGTTCTGGTTAGCGCAATTTTTTTTCTGGATTTTGTGTCCTATCATCTGTCATAAACTTGCTGCTTATTATGGGTTTCTGATCATAAGGGTGCAAAGAAACCAGCACGCTCAAGAGTTTAATACTTTTAATGAACATGAAAAAAGCTCAATGTGCATGACATTTGGATGGTACAAGAGTTCTCAGGAGCCAAACACTCACAAGAAGTGACCATGAATCCATATATATATATATATATATACTGTTATAAACAAAGAAAAAAAAATCTTCCTTTTCCTTTTTTTGGAAAAAAAGCTCCAAAATAAAATTTTCACGTTTTTTGGCCTTTTTCATGTTTTTCTCATTATTTTTACATTATTTTTGCTTTAATGTTTAAAAGTTAAATTAAATTAGTTCTATCATTTCCAAAACATAATTTTTATCATTTTAACAAGCTACTTTTTATGTTTTCTTGTCACTATCTTTTATTTTACTTTTCCTAATTTTTAGGATTTTTTTTTTCTGAAAACATTGCTGAACTTTCCCAAGATTTTCAACTTTGCCGAAAAAAATACTTGAGAAAACCTTGCCATTTAAGAACTATGGGACATATTGTCTTTACATGGACAAGGGAGGTTCATTGGACTGGCATGTTGGCTTGTTCAATGGCTAGTGACATGAATATTTTGACAATCATTGCATGCGATCAAAATGTGCTGGTTCAACTTGAATTACAAGTGCTATTAGTATTGTGCCTCGAGCTTGTAAGTTTTCCAAGTGTCAATTATATGTTTCTTAAGTTTGGCATGTTTTATGCAGAATCTGGACTCCAAGATTCATCACAACAATCTTCTCAACAATATTCTTGCGAAGGTTTTGCCTGTTTTCTCTGTAATATCAATTTTGTGTCAAGCCACAGTTAAAATACAATTTTATGTGGTGTAGAATGTTATCTATTCTCTTGGTAATATTTTACCTTTTTTAGCTGTACAGATAGAAGGTAATCATGCTAAAGCAGCGGACGCTATCATGCTTGACCAAGATGGCTTTGTGTCTGAAACAAATGCTACAAATATTGTAAGTGTATCTTACAGTCTGATCTGACATCCTTCCGGTTATGTGCCTTTTCCTTTCTCATTGGAAAGGAAATGACTAAACTGTTTCTCAGTTTTTAGTGAAGAAAGGCAGTGTGTCCACACCTCATGCTGATTACTGTCTTCCTGGCATAACCCGACAAACTGTGAGTTACTGTCTATAAGCTCTGGTTGAGATTTAAGTTACCTTTCTTGGAAGAATGAGTTGCGTAAATATATGGTCCTTTTAAATATCTGGTTGAATAGCTATTAAGTTGTGAGGACAAAGACGTACAACTCATTGTCTGCTTAGCTCTAGATGCTAGTTTCGAGTACAATGAGCTGCTGTTTTAGTTTGGAATCGCTTGTAGATTCATCCAAGTTTAAGATACTACGCCAGAAATCTAAATATTAGAGGACCATGGATGTAACCACAAACCTAATCAATTGTTGGATGAAAATATATCTTTCTAATCTTTTGTTGACAGACAACTCATGTTCTGGTGATATTTTAAGTTAATTGATGGACCTGCTGCTAAAATTCACACTTGCTATATGAAGATGTACTGGACGCAAGCTGGTTGACTGTTTCCATTCTATAAGAAGGGCCAAAGTACATGGCTGCCATTGTGGAGAATAGTATCAAAGAGGTGGGGCCAGGAATTGGCAGGTGCAACTTTCCAAATGCATAAGCTACCTCGAAGTGCCAGTTTCCAGGAAAAGCCTTAATAGTTTATTAGTTTATTGAGATAAGCGAACTGAAGGGACTCTGCCTCTGACAACGTATATGAGAATTTTGTCTTGTAAGTCTGAAGCAAAAGCACCCCCGGACTGGTTCTGGGTTTAACATGCAATAGAAAAGAAAGATTTTTACACTTGTTTTATAGACTTCACATGATTCTCTCTTTCCAGATAAAATGGGACAACCAAAACCCTAAATTTCTCTTTTGTAATGATAAACCCAAAATGTCAAGTTGGCTCATCTAATCTCTGTCCAATACTGCAAATAAAATTGAAACATTATTTTATTGAGGGCTGGCATAGTACCTGTCAGAAGACAAAGGTCTATTCATTTATTTGAATAGATTCACATTAATATATAAAAGCTCTGCTGCATGACCAATAGGGCTGGTATTTGACATTGCCAGAAATTGCTTGAATGATCTTAAATGATTGATTTAACATCCCTTACTAACTCAGAGAGACAAAGAAGAGAGAGAGAGAGAGAGAGAGAGAGAGCTGCATTATTTAATCAAACATGTTAAAGTTTTCCTTTTCTTTGGTGATCATAATCTAAAAAAAATTCAAAATTTCTTCATTTTATTTACAGGTAATAGACCTGGTTATCGAAGAGAATTTAGACTTGAAGGAACGGCGCGTCAGTCTGTCGGAGTTCCACACTGCAGATGAGGTGTATATTTTGTAGTCTTCAGTTCTGACAGTATGCATGGAATTAGCTGTTGGTACGAATATAAGTTGCTAAGTTCAAAGGATGCTTCTTGTCTATTGAGTTTAGATTCTCATACACATGATTCCATTGGAAGTGTAAACTTCAAACTGTCCATTTAGCTGTTTTACCACATAGATACACTCTTGTTCTTTTCCCAGTGTAGCCTGTATTATTTGTTATACAGCTGTGTATTGAGTTGAGTGAAGAGGCATTGTGGCTCTGCTTTGTTTACATGTAAATATCTTTATGTCACTCCTTAAACTATGTGGAATTTTTTGCTTTACATTGTTAGAGCTCTCACATAGTTGGGCTTCAATGGTGGATAATTAGACACTATTATACACTCATGGCTCAGGTTAGTGTTTCATTGCAGAGTGATGAATTATCCCAGTTTGCCTGCCCGGAAGGGGGAAAAAAAGCATTAAATGGTTAGACTTTAAAAGTCTGACTTGAGAATTTGTACAGATTTGCTGGTTGGGGGAAGTCAGAACTTCAGCAATTCTTTACTATGGCTGCAGAAATTCATCATGAGTTTTGTACCAATAGACACAATACCTTGTTTAAGTTATTGCAAATTGGTAATGGTGTTGGCATGCATGGGTTTTTCTTCTTTTCCCATATAAAGTTGGCATGAGTTTCACAAGTCCATTGAAAGTTGTATTTCTCACTAAACTGTCCTGGTGAGAGTAGAAGCTGTATAAGTTGAGCATCTTGATCATTTTTTATGGTCAGAATTATGTTTTCATGTGTTTATGACTTCGACTCAAAAATATTTCTCAACAGTAATTAGTCTCTATTTCTACTGTATGACTCTATTTTGACAATTCTATCCCTTGATCAGGTGTGGACCACTGGCACGATGGGAGAACTCACCCCAGTAAGATTTTTAAAGATTTTTTTTTTTTTTACAAGCAGACACGCATCCAAATGTGCTTCCATGTCCCAGAAGTACATAATTTGCTGAACAAGTTAGATAACCAAATAATGATGGCCCTCAAATGTTGAAAAAGGAAACCATTCTGCATTTCAGCCAACGACTGCATGGGGGCCATTAGGTTAGCTGCTGTCTGATGGAGAGGTTCATCTTGATGAGTGTGTGTACTGTGTAGTGTGTTCCCATTAAATTTTGATTTATTTTGTTTAACTATAGAACATCTTGTAATTCCCCAATCTGTTTTTAGTGGAAGATCTATTTTTTCTGATATCCAACTGGAAAGGAGACGAAAAAAAAACATAACATGATAGAGAGAGTCTTCTCACATGTATTGTCTTTGTGCTGAAAATCCATTTCAGTTACCAAATTCTTAGATGCTTTCCACAGCATCATTGCATGTCGAGATTCTTTCAGTTGATCAATGTAAGCAACTGTTCAGTTCTTTGTCAATTTCTGGGAAATGAAAGTGATCCGTTTTTCACCAGGTTGTCAGCATTGATGGGCGAACCATTGGTCATGGGGAAGTCGGTCCTGTGACTAGAAGATTGCAATCTGCCTACAGATCACTGTCAGCAGAATCAGGGGTAACCATACCAGCATAGCTCGAGGAAGGGCCTCAGACATCGCCCGTGGCTTAAAACTATCAACTATAATTCACTGCCTGGATATTTGGTATAAGTGGGATTATTACTTACGTCAGCAATCTACTTTGTTTCTTTCAAACGAAGTAAAAGGACTGCCTTTTTTGGGTTTCTGGATGACATCAGAAGATTGGCGTGTGTATCCCCCGAATTGTTAGCCAAAGGATATTACTGCTGCATACATCAATAGATTAGCTCCTCAAGTGAACTTTGTTCTCAACAAGAAAATGTTTTCTTCTGGTTATTTCTTGTGCATTATATATATATATATATATATATATATATATATATATATATACGTATATATATTTGTGTGTGTGTATTTTTGGGTGTACCATCCTTACGGGAACAATACTGTGGAAAAAACTAAGGGTGCAAAGTGGTAGAAACTTGATCCGTAGTCTTCCTCTGTTTACCTCCCGTACCAGCTGAAGCTGTATGACAGCGAGGAATTCCCAGCCTCAAACCTATATCACAAGATCAAGTTCACCTGAAAATTGCAAGTTCTGTTTGGCCTTCAGCTGAGGGCAACGCCCAGGAACACAGATCACAAAGTTGCAAAAATTCTCCAATAAATACATGAGAGAGTGATTTTGCGAAAGACTGTTCCAGGTCAAGCCGTAAATATTGTCTCAAGCCTGTTAGAAGTGTGCATGCATTTCCATCAAAGTTTCGTGAAACATAAGGTTGACAATTTTTGCCTGTTTGGATGAAACCAAAGACATTGTATGTATGTCCATCTCATGAACATTATGGAGATATTCTGCCATTGTTAAGGCAGTCGAATTGATTCTGGTGCGAGCTCCTGACAATTCATTCATTTGTTCATATACCTGAGTTGTTTTAGGTTCTGTAAGCATTTCTTCGTTAATCACTTCCGGTTCTACAATTTTCTTGTAAAAATCATTTCTTTTAGGAGACTGTTCTCTACTCTGCATAGATCTGATCTTCCCACTTTGTAGCAGATCGACATCAAACCCCATCAAGACGCTGAACTTTATACACTAGCAAGTTTAATGCTGTAAGCTCCGTTCCTTTGTTACATGAAACAAGGAATTGTGTTTGATATCAATTCAAATTAAGCCTAAATTAGGTCTAGGAATGTATAATTGTATATGTTGCCTTCACAGTCCATATATCTCATGTTTCTTTTCGTTAAGATTTTGCATCCAGAACATAAAGCATGGTCGCCACATCAGTATCATTCTTCTCAAGGACTATACTTGGTTAAGTCTGCAGAGAAAGTAGTACTCATGAAATTTGAGTTCTAAATGCTTTCTAGAAGCCACATTTGACTCACTGAACCATTTTTCCTTTTTTTTAAAAAAAAAACAGAAATTCATTAAATTCATAGATTCATTAAACTGTTCTTCTCGTTTTCGGTTTCATTTCATGATTTTTTTTTTAATTTAAGGAATGTTTCCTTTTGAGCTTTACTTTTTGCTTATAATTTCAAGAAAGAGCTATCCTCTTGATTTTGTAAAAGAGCCACATTTATATGAAAGCTATGAAATAAGAGCATGAAGTGAACTTTCATTAACTAAAAAAATTAAAAACACTAGCAGTAATTTTTTTTCAGTATTATTATCTATCATTGGATTACGTTCTCATAGTCTTAGCTAACATTTCCTGCTTTGCATGTTAAAGAAAAATTCAATCCATGCTCTTATTCAACAGTTTTTATAAAAAGAATCTTAAAGAGTTGGTTTTGTTTTGAAACTATACGCAAAAGGTAAATTAAATGAAAACTTTCTATTAATTTAATTTTTTTATAAAAAATTTATACCCCTTCTTTGCTTCCAGTTACCACTTACCACCTACCTGTTCCCATCTCTCTCTCGATCATAAGCGGCAAGGGTTTGGTCCGTCCCAAGCTCGAGCATTCACGTGAGAAAGGATTACCTAGGAAAGTGGACGAGAAATAATCAGAAACCACGCCACTTGGGAAAAGGCACTTCTTATGCTAACGGGTTCGTCTGTCTTCTAATCCCATGTGGCCATGAGTTGCAGAGTCCACTCTTTCCCTCCAATATCCTTTTGGGTACCTCCAAAACCCTTCCAGAAGTTGCAGAATGTGTGCGTATCGGGAACCATGTCACGAACAACCACTGCTCTTCCCTCCTTGAATCCCCTAGCCTTGCGCGCCGTGAAGAGAAGGTTGTTGGCCTTCTGTGTTACGGCTTCTTCTGGAGAGAAGGGTGGCGGATGGAAAGCGAGGTGGAATCCTCCTGAGATGGTGGGGGAGAATGTTCTCCGATTGATTGCCGGAGCCACGGCGAGCCCAATCGCGCAATTTGTCCCTGCACCCACCACCTTCCTTCATTCCTTGGATCCTAGAGTCAAACTGGTAATAATATTTTATTCCTGTCTCACCTATTAGGTATCCTTACCGATCATTTGTCTGATTTCGGGTTAGAAGTGAAGCGCCAATTTTTTGCCGAAATGTTTGAAAGAAGGTTGTGGGCAATTTTTCTAGTGTAGCATTTGTGTTTGGACTTGGACACCTGTCTTCTTCCATCTTTATCTTGATGGACATGCTTTCTTCTGTTGTTCCTGACGCTTTTTAATCCCGGTTCTCTGAATTCAGAACAAAAAGTAATGTTGGCAACAATAGTTCCGCATACTTCTTTTGGCATTTTGTTTATGTCCCCCCTGCCTGCGTTGAGGGAAGCTGTGCAATGAACAGTCTCACTCGTCATTTGGTGAAAAGTTTCTGTCACTATTCGATTTTTTTTTCTGATGCCCATTGATAACAGGTTTGGCTTTTGACCTTAGTGGTGCTACCAGCACGGTCTCACGTTGTCATGCGCGTAGGCATAGTCGTTTACCTCTCGCTGCTGTCGATATTGACACTACCAAAGCAAATTTGGAAGGTAAGCTGCTCAGGACCATTCTCATTTGTTATGATATGATGAGACGAGGATTTATTAGGTAAATCTAGTAGCATTTGAAATGTATGGCGAAGAAAAGTGGCATGAAACGTTTGTTCTTGTTGTTTTCTTACCTCTAATTTTCCTTTAGCTACTTCCTAGGGTCTATTGACTGCAAACATCAATGCTGCTAGCATTTCTTCACCACTTTGTCTAGGTATGAATAATTCTGTGTGTGTGTATATGCGCACAAGTATGTTCTTGCATGTTATCTGTCTGGGGGATGTCTCGGCTGGACTTCTTCATGTGAGTTATATTTAGCGCTACTGGTTCTTGGCTATTGGTTACTAACATTCTATTAAGTATTAAGGTTTTCTTGGAAGCACAGTCTTAGTTTGCTTAATGAGATCATGTTTTAGATTAGAATGCTATCATGTTGAGACAGGTGTCTAATAAATTTGAAAGAAATCAAAGAACTTGCCAGTTGCAACTATGATTTTCTACTGTACATTGTGATGCTATTGATGGAAAAGGGTTATGCATGTACGTTGATGTCAGTTCGGTTTTCTGAAATCCCATGAAGGCGTCCTTATATACTTGAAATACAAGAGAAGGAAAAAAAATTCTAAACCTAAGAACGTGATTATTTTCACACAACAGAGGAGATTTTATATTTCATATCGCTTGGGTTTGTTGCCTTACCTACATAGCTTGGAAATAATTCAGCATCAGTGGAACCTGTATAGCAACCAATTTCTTCCCCCAGGAAATAATACCCATCAAGGAGAAAGTTGTAGGTATAGCTTTCTTTACAAGGCTGATTCATGTTCACACCTCACACCCATTCATATGGCATGAAATATGATTTATATGAAAGAACAAGGAGGCTAGTATCTGTCACTTGGTAGACTTGCTTCTTCCTGTTTAATAGCTTCATATGTTTGAGTAAGCAAGTGATTATGCACCTTAATGTCAGGGTATTTCTGTTCATTTTAGAGCATCCTAAGATGCATGTTTAATGCAGAGGCTGTTCATTGGTGTTTTCTTTCATGTATTTTGTAGGATCAATTGGGAAGAGTGTTCTTTCTGTCTGGAGTGTTATTTCTTATGTTGGCACTGGGTTCTGATGGTGTACCTCCACTTGTTCAATCAAGATCGCCCCCAGCATCAGTGACAGGATTACCCAGTTTGCCAATGTCCTTAGATGGTTATTCATATTCAATCATCAAGCTAGGACCATTACAGCTCACAAGGAAAGGCTTATCAGTTGCAACTACGGCAGCATGCTTGTCTTTCACAGTAGGTATTTCTCTTATTATGTTAGCTGATAATATTTATCTTTCAGCCATTAAAAAAATATTAAATTGGTACACCTTTTAACCATTCCCCCAGTCTAGGTAGTCTGACTGCCTAGGGCACACTAGTTTCTGTGCGTACTCAGTTCAAGCCTTCAATTTCTGTATTATATAAGTGGGTGTCAACCGATTTCTCTGTGTGTGTCAAAATATCAAGTGGAGATAGTGTCTGAAACCTGCGAAAACCTAATGCTAATACGGTTCGTATACTCTTGGTTTCCGTCAGTTTAGGGCTTTTCACTTTGGTTGCTAACTAAACTTTTTTTTCCTTAAAGGTCTTCCAAAGTGCAAGCCTCTGCTTGGCAACAACGATGCCTGAACAGCTTGCATCTGCTTTCCGTTGGTTTATGATGCCTCTGGAATGTGTTGGAGTTCCTGTATCTGAGATGATATTAACATTACTACTTTCTTTGAGGTTTATAACTATAGTATTTGATGAGGTAACCACCCTTGCTTTCCCTAGATCTGCAAGGGATCCTTATTTACTTGAAAATAGCCTGTCACTGGAAATAATCTGTTTAAGAAGGTCTCTAAGTTTCATTGTTGCTAAAATTTTGCTGTGGTAGCAGGTAAGGAATGCTGCTTTGGGAATTGTAGCTCGTGGAATAAATTGGAAAAGTTTGACATTCATGGAAACTCTTGATGGTGAGTGGAGGCAATTTGACAGTTGACAGCCATAAACCATGTTATGTATTGGATTTTGCTGACACGTAAAAACCATTTTCTTGTTCCATTTGTAGAATGTTGTGGTCATATTTGATTCCCTCATACTTTTGATCCCATGGTCTGATTGGATTCTATAGAAGTCAAACGTGTTACAAGTTTAAGTGCTACTTGGGATCAGAAATTACAATTGCGACATTGACAATGCAATTTTTTTTTTCTTCTGAGGGTGCAGGATGGAGGCATTAGCACATAAGTTTGTGGGACCAATAATTTGTTGTTTTCTTGTTTACCTGTTATAGATTAAGTTATATCAGCATTATATTTGGTTGTTTGAACTTTTATCATCATGGTAGGTTCCCCAGGCAGTGGTTTATGCTTAAACCATTCCTCTAATGATGGTGTATTGGTGCAGTTTTTGCCATGTATATTCGACGGATTTTCACAAACATATTCAGCCATGCTGATCAGATATCCCAGGTATATGCCTAGATCTTGATATTCTTTGCTTATGCCGCATGCCATAACATCTGAAAGTTAGGTTGCTTAGAGAAAGTTTGGTGGCGTGAAGCTGCTGTTAAAAATTCATATGAACATTCCAATATGTACTGCAACAATCTTAATGTATTTAGCTGTATTCCAAAAACTCTTCTTATGTGCATCTTTCATGATCCAGGCCATGATTGTAAGAGGCTTCCGAGGTAATAGCAGAACCCATAAACTCTACTGCTTATCCAGCTCATCCTTTGGACTATGTGATGCTGTTTCTGTGGTGTGCCTGCTCGCTTTGGTAGCTGCTGCCATCCTAACCGAGCACTTCCTTGTGTGATCATTTCGTGCTTGCGTTCTGACTTTGGTACACCTCCAACTTCCAATATTTTCACTGGGCATGAATTATATGATGACGATGATGCTTATATAGCTAGTAGAAGAGCATCATCTAAACCATTACTCTTGAAAATATGTTTTTTGGATGCTTATAAGCATGTTCCACTAACTAGTATAGCTTAAAAGATCAAGGCCTTCAGAGTTTAAGATAGAACCGTCCGTTGTAAGGCTTTACTGAGTTTTATAAGCTTTACTCATGTAGTCATACCTCTGTTTTGTGTCACATATGCTTGAGTGGACGGGAAGAGCTCTGGCAGGATTGTCTGTGGAGTTTTGGCTATTTGACATGCAACCTTTGATTCAACCCCCTAGCTTTGGTTCATCTCTTTCTGCACTGAATAATGTGCTAATAATAAATACCTCCAAGGTCTTACTCGACCAACTGTTATTATGATTGGCTTGCAGTTTGACATGCCATTATGCTGGGTTAACTGCCCCCCTCTCAATAGCACAGGTAGCTTAGAATTTTCGAGCTACAAGAGTGTAGGAGCACGCCATGTGGAGAATGCTTCTTATTTTAAATTTTTGCTGATGGTGATTTCTTTTCAAATTTAGCAGTTCATTAATCAGTATCTGCTGTTTGTGCAGCTACTTTATTATCTTAAAAGAATCGGTTTCCGGCTAGTTCACTAGCTCGACGTTCGAGACTGTAATTCTCATGAGATGTTGGAACATTCTTCACCTCCGGCAGTCACCTAAAAAGCCACAGAAACTGTCTATTATGTCTTGTGGAGGGTTCTTGTAGCAGGTTGGAGGATCTTCACAAAAAAAGTTACACCTATAGATACAGTAGATTTGTATCCTCAATGGACGGACCTGGTAATTTTTTCTCTATTCTGCAATATATTTTCTCTCAAATTTCTGAAATGCATGATCGCACATTCGCCCCTCTGCAGGTCATTGAAGTGGTTGTTCCATTTTGCAGGCAGCTCCAGCAAGAATCTTCAGATCGAAATGTTAATGACTTGCATTTACTGTTTTTTATAAAACATGCAATCTGCACAATATGGGAAATTCCAAAACTGCAAATTGCTGTAAAACGTTTGGTCAAAACTGCTTTGCAAGCATAACCTTTGTTTCTCTATTTCCTTTCTTTGTCAAAGAACTGCTGCTTCTCTAGAACTGCCGTTTTTTTGTCACTCCAGCTATATTGTGATGATTTACATGCAAAGGCATTGCTCGGGTGTCAATGTCAGTCAATGTCGAGATGCTCTGTTACAATCTCATTTCCTATATAATTAACTAATTCGCGTTCGGTACACGTTTATGTCCCTAAAACAATGACTCTTCTTAGGCATTGCAGGCAGCGGCACCAGCCCAGCTTCGTGATTCTCACTTTTATCAGTATTATGGGGTCTAATGGTCCCATTCATGTCAGCTGAATACATGGAGAGTAAGTTTTTGATTAGGCTTAACGTCACAGGAAAATGCAAAAATCCGGGTTTGCATTGGATTCATCCATTTGCATCCGTATAAAGAATATCTCTACCATGTTCAACAATATTTCACATCCAATGGATTGAAGTAGCTCGATTGTTGTCAGCGGCAGGCCCATCCTCTTCTATCCTGCGCGTGCGTGTGTGTGCCTGCATGTGTATATTTATCATGTTTCACAGTCCAATTCCATGAGAGCTTCATCACGGGTCTGTAAGATCACAGAAGCGTGCCAATCTATGTCGAGATTCGAGAAACAGTCGTTTTTCTTAAAACTCATTTATTCACTTCTTGGTTCACACGAAAGAATATGAACATTGATGGTAATTACAGAAGAGAAGAAACCGGTGGGGATTATGAGCACCCAAAAAAGGTGGAGGTGTAAGACCACACTTAGAAACACAACTGTAAGGGGAGGTGGACTGATGGGAGATTAATGGCTGAACATTGCTGTGAAACAGATACACAGATACAAGCTAGAGAGCATGGACACAAGCAGCACACTTGGTGATCTGGCGTGGCACAATCTAAACCCTTCCGGCTTGGTGCCGTCGACTTTCGCTGACCATGCCGTCGACCCCAACATGGAAGGCTCCAACACAGAACAATTGGGTGGCGGTCAAGATGATGGTGAAGGCCTCCAGTGTTCTCTGCATCACCAGAAATGAATTGGAATGAAAAAAACTGTCATCATGTCTTGCTCTACTCAGAGTGAGAGCTCCGCAGTCTAAGACAACGGCCATGACATCAGTTTTTTTCTTTTTTTTTTGAGAGCAGCAGCACAATTCTACATGTTCCTCCCAACAACCTCATGAAGTGCACCTACTTTTCGGCTTCCACGGTTCGACCGGCGATTGCAAAAGTTTTACCAACTGGTTTAGCCGTGGCAAGGGGATTATCCTTTAGTTTTAAATACCGATTCGATGCATAACTCGATTGTGGTGCCATATGTCACTCATATTGATTATTTTTTGTGTTTTCTTTCTTTTTTTTTTGCCTTCTACAGTTTTTTTATCAATTCAAAAAATGATTGGATTCTGATTAGATACAGCCGATTCACTGAATCTTCCAGCTACCCCATTCGATTTTAGAACCACTTTTTTCCATTTCACAGGCCATATCAACCACAGTTAGAATCAAAACCTGGAAAATTTACACGTAAAAGGCAACTGTAAATTCGGATAAAAGGGATGGATTCATCATGAATCATTTTCTTTTTAATGTTCTTGTAGTTATTATGAAAGGAAAGGAAATTTACCAGGCTTGCGTTTCTTCCCTTGAGATCAATCTCTTTGCATGCCAACCTGAAATTTAACGTAATAAAAAAAGTTAATCTAAAAAAAAGAAAAGAAAATAAAAGCACAAAGCAGTTTCTCTAACATTCTGTTGCGCTGTTTATCTCGTTGAGTTCCGAAGAATCTAGTGCAATAATATATATATATATATATATATATATATATATATATTAAAAGTGTTGCAAAAGGAAAAAGAAATTATTGAAGAAAAACTTGGGCAAACCATGTGCAATAGAAGATGGGAAAGAAGAAGGGGAGGAAGAGATTACCCCATGGCTAAGAGCGTGAGGGCCCAAGCAACAACGGCAAAGGAAGCACCTGATGCCCAGCTCCCCGGCCTGTCCTCCCGGATACTCAGGATGCCGGCAATGGAGCTCCCGATCCCCACCACCCCTGCCACCAACGCGAACAGCACGAACAGCCCCGTCGCCATGTTCCCTATCGGAAAATATATCGGAAATAGCCGCAGCGGATATGATAACCTGGATGCTGCGCCACCATCACCACCACCATGAAATTCAGTTATTCCAATGCTTTCATTTACCACCACCACCACCACCATTAAATCCACTTAGTTGCAATTCTCGCATTTCCCCCCTCTTCTGGTACTTGAAATTGGCAAAGAAATCCTTTGACAAAACTTGGTTGTAATAAGTTCATTTGAAAAAGAAAAACATAGTTTCCAGATCACATCAATCATATCAAAATTCGGCTCTTTGAAAGGTTTTCATGCACTAATATTCAATGTAATTGAAAAATTTGTGAAAAAATGTTAATACCAAATGCGTGCTTCTGCTGAGTGTCTAGAGTTATGCGTTCTGTACCTGCGTCATATGTTTCATTGATGCTGTAATTGACGGCCCAACCAGCAATGGCAGAGACCACAGCGTACATGGCGAGGTTGAGCATGAGCAGAGGTTCAACTACGGGCCTCTGGCTTTCGGTCGCCATGGTTAATGACGAGTCAGGCTTGGAACTTCAGTTGGCCGATTTGCAATGTTCATCTTTACATGTCTATATATATATATATACGCGGAAAAGCAACTGTGTTTTGGTTCTGAAAAATATGTGGCAAAGATTTCTTGAAGATGTGGCAAGGACTCTATACCTTGCCTTTTTGTTGGCTTTGGCTGTCTGCCTACTTTGAGAGCGAAGAATCTCTCTTTGTTGTCCGCAATTATTATTGCCAGCAGGAAATTGATGGGTAGGCCCTGCACAGATTGTAAGTTTATTCGTGAGGAAACTAACTCAAAAACATTGATGCCCAAGAAGTTCTTCTATCAAGAAACGAATCAAAGTATTCACAACGGGAAGTAATTGGAGAAGACGCTAGTTTTTAGTTTTTATCAATTGTTAGAGATTATAAATGCAAAACTTCCCGAAATTGTTGGTTCTACTCTTCTTCTCTAGATTTGGGTCGTGATCATGTGTACTTGCTTTGCCCTTAAACTAATTATTTGGCTTTAGTTTTATCTTCTGCAGAAGAGAGATTCCACTATTGAAAGAAAAGAAAAGAAAATATGTCCAAGTTATCAGAGTTTGGATGACACGAGAGGTGACTGAAAAGCAGCACAGTGCACGCACGCATCCGGACCAACATTTTGCGAGGGGCATTTTAGTCATTTATGAAAAATAAGCGTTTTGGGGATTGTACTTTTTCCACTTTCCATCTTTTGTCCCTATAAATAAGGGTTTTTTCCTTTTGATTGATTAGGCCAGTTTGGTAATTTTGAAGATGTGCATGCAAAATTGCAAAGGGTTGTTGAGACTAATCCCACCATTTGAACGAAGGTCGAAGCTTTTCTTTCCCTCTCTCCTGCATTCACTCAAGGTTTAGAACTATTTTATGCTGTTTTAAGGTAGATATCCTTACTATTCACTTTTTGTATATCAATGTTTTTCCTTTTGCAGCACGTAGAGTTGATGGGAATCCGAAACAGAGAATGACCACATATCAATCCCCTTGGGCGCGGGCATTGCATATGGTCAATTTTAAAGAGAGTAGTATTCTGGTGTTACCACATGTTTAGTCGGGTCCGAGCACCCACCTAAGTGCTTAGGTGTTGTAATGACCAAAATATTTTTAAATCTAAAAAGTGAAAACACCCCCATAAATGGGAAGAACAACAATAAAACCTTTTTTGGAAAAGGTGAAAACTGGGTTGTTAAGTGTACAGTGGTTAGACCCAAGCATCCACAACATTGTAGTTTGGTGTAGAGGGTAGGACCGACCTTTTCTCTGGACCCTGCATACAAGTTTTCCAAGCACTTCAATAAGGTTCTCATACCCCATATCACCGTAAATAAGGTCCTTGGATACTTTTTATATCGAAACTGATCTAAACATATAACTTTTAATTGATTTAAGTTGTCTTTTACTCGGGCTTTATTTTGTTTGTGCAAGTTATTGGTCATTAACATGCACTATTTTTATTAAGGATGTTGACGAAAGATGAGAGAGAATGATAAGGGTTGTTCATGTTTTGCTTCAATGGAGCTTATAGTTGATTAGCATGCAGAGTAGAACGTTTAAGCCAGCCCATTAGATTCCCTATAAGCCCAGCTTATGGTTAGGCTAGAGAGAGAAATCAGGACAATTGATTTTGTAAATCAATTATCTTTACAGCGGTCGTCTTGATTTGAGTACATGTTGGGTGAAGAATTGCTGATAGAGAAGGGGAAGGTTATAAGAAGTGTAGCAGAAAAGATGAGAGAGAAAGTGCAATTCAAGAAGAAATTCCAACGGTGACGACATAACAATCATTCCTGAAGTTTCATGCTTCCTTTATGAAACATTTCAATTTTACTTCTGGAATGAAAACTCTAGGCCATCAAACGATGCAAACTTGAAATTTTTATACAGTTTCAGTTTCAAGTAAAATTATGACTTGGGAATTGTCATTTCGTAATCATACAAGCCTGCTCACATGTCGCATGAATTTAAAATCTATGCTACTTACATCCCTATGTATATTTACACTGAGAATCTTATAATGCATACCTTTTAATACATCATCGGATATGAGATGTGAGGTTGTCAAATACTACCTAATAAAGAACTTCGATCTTGTACGTCAAGGAAATGAAAGAGAGGAGCATTGCAATGGACACCTAAAGGGAAAATGTGATAACCGAGAACATCAACACCATAATTTCAACCTGTTGCTTTAGTGGTGAACCCATTTTTATTTCTATCCCAATTTGAACTGAGAGGTTGCTCTTCTTATGGAGTTGCAACTTTGTTACTGCCGATTTGTACACATTATATAGACATGAGGCCATGGCAATTGGAACAAGATCACATATGACATGCCTTTTCTTTTGTTTTAAGTTACCATGAACTTAAAATTCTAAAACGCAACCAGCAGCTCGTCATAGAAGTGATTTGCAGAGAAGAAACTTAAGGACTATGTATTCTATTTCATTTATGATATATATATATATATATAGATCAGTTATTGAAAGCGCGATCCAAACAAAAAAGACAACTTCTTCTTTGAGACTTCTTACTTAGTCAATATTTATTAAGTAAAATTTAGAAAAAAAAGATTAGTATTCCTCACCGCTTATATTTGGAACAAAACGATACATATTTTTGTCGTTCACATATATTTTTTACTTAGTTTAACCTTGTAAATATGACCATATAATTATTGAATTGGGAAGCATGTTAAATTTGACCAAAATTTCCCACAAATATGTTTTAAAGGCGTCTGATGTGTGTGTGTGTGAGAGAGAGAGAGAGAGAGAGAGAGAGGACAGTCCAGTCAGTTCAGTCCATTACCAGCTCTGCAGGAGTGACGAAGTTGATGTCCTCGACCAAGGGCATTCATGTCATTTCCCATCATTTCCCTAAAACCCTCGTTCTGCTTCACTTCAGTGGTTCTCCCAAAACCCTTCTTCTCTCTCCACTTCCATTTCTGTCTTCCTTTTTACTCTTCTCGAAGAGGAAATCTCCATTTCCATCTCTGAATCCTCAGGTGCTGTACCCTCTCCTGTCTCTTGGTTCGCATGAACCTAGCCTCCTGCGAGGACTAGGACGATCCTCGTCTCGTTTCGTCTCTTCCTCAGACAGCACTTGCCCCAATGGCGTCCTCTTTACTTCGAAGCCGCTCAGCCAAGAGGCTCATCGATCTCTCCTCTCCCCTTTACTCGTGTTGCAGAGGCGAATTTGCGGGAAATGCTAATCTTTTGCAAAATGGGGTTTGGAACGTTGATTCTGTTTGCGCGTCTTGGTGGATCCGGTCGATGGCGACGTTTACGCGCACGTAAGCTAGTTGCTTCCTTGCTTATGGTTCTGCTCAACTTCGTGGTTTATTTGTTTTTTTTCTCTTCTTCGGGTTGATTGAGTGGTTGCTTGTTTGGCCCTACGATGGTTCTGGTGGTTATTCATTTCGACGATTTCAACTTTAGCAATGTGTTTTGGGGAAATGTGGTCTTGTGTGTTGTTTTGTTTCCTGCAATAATCGACAGTGATGATTGTCATGGAACCTGGATATGGTACTAATTTGAAAACCAAATTTATTGCGATGGATGTATCTATTCACTAAGAGAAGAGTTGTTTAATTACACACTTTTTCTTCTTTTTAGCTGACCCGTCGCCATGTGGAACTATTTCTTGATGAGAAACATGATTTTAGATGTTCTTAGGTCCGTGTAAGTATGATAGTTATCATGTTATCTTGCGGGTATGAACTTCCGAGTTTTAGTGTCTATCTGGAAAATATAGTAACTTGTTAGAGGTTTAAGATATGTTCAATCGAGAATGACTCCACAGAGGCCGCTGGATCATGTCATGACGCAGCATTGTTATTGTTATTTATTATTTATTTCTTACTAAGCTAATCACGACCGGCCGCACATTGGCTGGCCTCAATATATAAGCCTTTGTTTTTGCCTCCCCAGAGTCAAGTATACCAATCCTCAACTTCGTGGCAAGAACTGCAAACTGGTGGGATTAAACTTGTGATATCTCCTTCAATTTAGAAATCCCACCTGTAGGTGGTTGCTCATTGGCTGGCATAATATGTAAAACACCTTCAAAATTGACATGTTAAAAGTTTGTCCAACCACATGAGCAGAAAAATTACATGTAGCTGGAAACGTTAATTGCGTGTTGAGTTGGATTTCTTTATTCAGTCTCTACTCACCACTTTATATATATATATATATATATATATATATATATATATATATATATATATATATATATATATATATATATGCTGAAGTTGGAAAATTAATGTTTCTCATATATATTCATTCACTGTTGGTTTAGGAAGCCTCATGTAAATGTTGGAACCATTGGTCATGTTGATCATGGAAAAACTACTCTCACTGCTGCAATCACAAAGGTCAGACAATCCTTGCCTTTTTGTTTTCCATCTTGTGGTATCTTTTCAAGTCTTCTAGATGATAAAAGATTCTTCTTTACATAAACTGACAACTCATCGGATGTGGCTAGCTATTGACTTCCATTTGTTTTTTATCTTCACATTGGTCTGTGGTAATGAATTTCATATTTGTCTTTAATATATTCATTATCTATTATTTGTTGTCACAGGTGTTGGCAGAAGAGGGAAAAGCTAAGGCTGTTGCATTTGATGAGATTGATAAGGCACCAGAAGAGAAAGCAAGAGGAATTACTATTGCAACGGTCTGAAGATTGTTACAGTCATTCTGTTTTGTAGCTTATGAACATTTCAGTTATTATTAAAAAGGTTTAATTTTTGCTTAAACTAAAAGTGACATTTTGACTGTGCAGGCACACGTTGAGTATGAAACTGCGAAACGCCATTATGCACATGTAGATTGCCCTGGACATGCTGATTATGTAAAAGTATGTAACTATCGTTTTTCTTGTTTCTGCTGATGCTGTTTCCCATTTCATTTATAGTTTTCATTGCAATCATTAAGGATAATATGTCTATTGTATTTGTTCTTTTTTGATGAGTTCATGAGTTTCTCAAGCTGTTGATGAATGATGCTAGATCAGATGCATCCTTGCTCTTGCAAAGTTGTGGATATGTATGAGTAGTTCAATTGGGATGAAGTGACTGTTAAATTGTATATTTTCGCATATACGAAAGTTTGTTGATAATTAGTGTTGTTCCTTACTTTTTTTTTTGTTTTTTTTTACCGTTTTCTGCTTGGTAGAATATCATATGTACTTGCCCTTGCTGAACCTGTTAAGGCACTGGCTTTCTAATTCTTTCCAGTACCAGAATGTACCAAATGGCAACAGTTGTGGATATAGTTCTCAATTTATAGTTTTATCTTTGTAGCATTTTGTTTAGATTTTTCTTCCTAACATGTAAGATTTGGCTGACATGCAGAACATGATTACTGGAGCTGCTCAGATGGATGGTGGAATACTAGTTGTATCTGCCCCTGATGGGCCTATGCCACAAACGAAAGAGCACATTTTGCTTGCACGTCAGGTTGCTGCTCCATCTTATATAGAAAAATGTGAACCATTTTTCATGTGAAAAAAAAAATGATTTATATACTGTATATGTTTTAGGTAGGAGTGCCATCCCTGGTGTGCTTCTTGAATAAGGTTGATGCAGTTGATGATCCAGAGCTTCTGGAACTTGTAGAAATGGAGCTACGCGGTATTTTGCAGCTGACTCTATTGTTGCTATTCTACCAAATCTCTTTCTGCTGTCATGCTAATCGTTAATGATCCCTGTGCCAACTGTTAATTGCTAATTATAAATCAAATCATCACTAAACTTAATGTTCAATGAATGGTTCTTAAGATGCAATTTGAAAAAAGAAATTATGACCATAAACTAGATAAGGTTCCAAAAAAGTAATGTCTACCCTCAAATTGTTAGAGTTGTTTACAGTTATGCTAAGTATTAGTTAGTTTAGCCATCATATTTGAAGATTATTAGTGTTGCAGTTTGGATATTCCTGTCTTTTAGGAGGTCTCCGCCTCATTGTACCCTCTTGCCTCTTTGCTTAAGGTGGTTCTTAGACATGCGAATTTTAGCCCATCCCATTCAGTCTGCCTTATGGCTTACATCTTCATTTTATCTTCCAGAGCTGCTAAGCTTTTATAAATTTCCTGGTGATGAAATTCCCATAGTCCGGGGCTCAGCTTTGTCAGCCTTACAAGGCACAAATGAAGAGATAGGGAAGAAGGCCATTTTGAAATTAATGGACGCTGTTGATGAATACATACCTGAACCAGTACGACAGCTTGATAAACCATTTCTCATGCCTATTGAAGATGTGTTCTCAATTCAGGTGAACTTGCTTTTGCTTTGGTAAAATCTCACGATTAATTCCTCTTGGGCACTTTTTGTTCAACCATTTAAACTTGACATATTGTGCAAGCTCTGAATTGTTCTTCTAGGTTTGATTTTGAGAAGCGAGTGGAGGCTATTGATTCTTCTTGGTTAAAGCAAATTGGATAAGGATGATCCAGTGTGATGATTGTTGTCCTGTCCTGTTTCATCAAGAATTTACTTATTTCCCTTTCTTCCCTTTCTGTTGATATGGAACAAACATATTTCTTACTGAATTTGTTAAGAACAGCACAAATGTGATCCTAATTCCCATAATTTGCTCTGCTTTTCATATGGTGAGTCGGTGATGTGTGCATGTGTAGGTGTCCAGTTACGTGCAGCTATAATGTTCTTCGACTACCCTTGGTCTACCTAGACCTCATAGTTGCATTCTATTCTCATGATACTTTGGATATGATTTCATGGAGTGTAGAGGCTGCATTTCCTTTGAGGTCATTGATTTTTACATGCTTTTTACTGGCAAGTTAGGTGAAATTAGAATTCTGTAGAAAGCTGTTCTTCACCAATCTAGGTAGCCTTGTAGATTATTTCCATTTTTGTGTACTGGGCTCTCCCTTATGTTTGCTTAGTATGAGCAGAAGGTTTATATTCACACACTTAACAAGTAAGAAGTTGGTCTACCAGAAGATGATTTCCATGAGCACTGTAAGATTTGGGCACCTGAAAATAGTTTTTTGATGTGATTTCTTTTGCTTCTGAGAGTTTAAATGATGCTTTGTGTGATCTCTGTGAGCATCTAAAAGAGAGTTTGTGGCACAGGTCATGAGTCGTATGATCTACATTTTCAGCACATTGTTATGCTAATCATTTACTACTTTGTAATGATAAATTGCTGTCAACTGCTCATCCTTGTTCATATGGGGCATGTGTTGTAGCATTATTGGAGTTTGATATGGGGTGAATGTAGTAATAATTTTCTTAGTTAAAGAATAAAAGTGTGATGTCTTATTTTCTTTTTCTTTTTTTCTTTTTGGTTTTGATAATGAGGAGGTAGTTTTCCTAATGTGGTCATAAGTCAACCGTGTTTACTGTGAAATTGGTGTGACAGTGTTCTTTTTCTGGCACTATAGCTGCTTGTTGAGTTTTTTTTTTTGGTAAACCCTTTTGCCTCTTTATATGCAGGGCCGTGGAACAGTTGTGACTGGTCGCGTTGAGCAGGGAACTATTAAAGTTGGAGAGGATGTTGAGGTTTTAGGATTGACTCAGGTTTATTATCAATATCTAATGTGGACTTTAAATTTGCTTTCTTGGTGTCTTTTGAGGCTTATCTGGCTGCACTTAAGTTTTTTTTGGACCAGATAACTGGTTATACACAGTTGTTAATGATGTATTATAGGACCATGATCATTAATAACACTAATGAATTTTGAAAGTTGCGTGACATGTTATCAAAATATCTCTGAAACAATAAACATTGTGAATGTTTCCCACTTTTTCCTTAGATTTTTTTTTTGCAATTGATGAATTGATTTCATGTGTCTTTTTGTTTCTTCTCTTTTTTGAAATTTTTTGCATTTTTATCATATTTTTGCAAGAAAAATACCATCTGACATGTTATTTCATATTTTATGTTTTTTTTTCTTTTATATATCTTGAAGTTTGTACTTCTAAATTTTCCAAAGGAACGCCTTGGAAGTTCCTTCAAGGGAAAACCTTACTGAAATTGCTAAGAGCAAATTTTGGTGATTATATTAGATCTGGATCATGAAGGTCGTAGGTTCTTTGTTATTTGTGTGTATTCCCTTTTCCATATTTGCAAACACTAAAGGAATTCAGTTTCAAATTTTATTTATCTACTAGGCTGGTCCTGTGAAGACTACTGTCACTGGTGTGGAGATGTTCAAGAAGATTCTGGATCGTGGAGAAGTAATCCTTTCCCCATTGTCTCTAGAATTTCTGTGATTCAGTTGCTTGCTATAATTTATGACTTGTTCTTTTTAGGCTGGAGATAACGTGGGTCTTCTTTTACGTGGTTTGAAACGTGGAGATGTGCAACGTGGTCAGGTAATATAGAACGAAAGACATTGATTATATACTGTATTTTTTCCTTATTTATGTACAGGGTCCCACTTAGGTTTTTGGATCATGAATTGTCTGTATTTGTAAAGTAGCTTTATATTTTTGATAGAATATTTTCCCTAACACATTACTTTTGAGGGGCTTGATAAGAACAAGCTCATGAAATGTTTAACTTTAGCTGCTTGAACTAAGTTGCATGTCACACACAGTAAGCAGTTAAATTAATCTTTTTTGCAACTTATGCACATTTTAGTATTATCAGGATGGTTCCATTCTGTCATGGAAGGTTCTTCAATTTTTATTTGAATTTCATTTATCCATATTCCTTCGTATTTGAAGCTTGTAAACCTACGTTAAACTCTAATAATAGATAAACTGGAAAAAGCTTTTTCTTTCATGTCTTGAATGGCCGTTTAAACCTTTGTCACCATGTATGGGATCTCTGTACTGTGTATATTCCACTATCTTGCCTTTTCCCTTATATTTTTAGCCATATAATGTGGGTTGAGAGCAGCTGAATTGAAAGAAGTCTATTATCTTGGAGCTACTTGGTTGTGGATGTTATTTGCTTTTGTTCCTGGATTAGTAGACCAGGACCAGACTTAGCTTTCCAGTTCTTGTCTGGGCGTTCTTCTCTTTTTTGAGAAACTCAAGTGTAGGCAGTTGCCATATCAATCACATTTTCCAGAAGTGGAAATGCTTCTTGTTTGGTGCTTCATTCGTCGAGTTGCTTTTGAGAGCTTCCACTTTGCATATTTTCAGGTTATTTGCAAGCCTGGTACTGTTAAGACATACAAGAAATTTGAGGCAGAGATTTATGTGCTCACAAAGGATGAAGGGGGTCGGCATACTGCTTTCTTTTCAAACTACAGGCCACAATTCTACATGAGAACTGCGGATGTTACTGGGAAGGTGGAATTGCCTGAAAATGTAAAGATGGTGATGCCTGGTGACAATGTGACAGCTATTTTCGAGCTTATATCGCCTGTTCCACTTGAACCAGGTATACGTGTGACTAATCTCTCATAAGTCACAAGTTACGGAAGATATCTTACTGTACTTTCACCTGTTAATCCTGAGGGCATTTTGTGGTTATTATTGACATATACTAGATTGTCGTGGGATGAAAAAGAAGTGCTTAAAGAAACTTCAGTAATTACAAACATGTTGTGCTCCATTAATGAGCTTTTTATTGTCTGATCATCTTCACAAGGACGGCTGACTTCTTGGCCAAAGCTGAGCTATTAATTAGACAATGCATAAGAAATAAACAGATGGTGATTACTGATTAATTATTCTTTGAAAAAGTAAGATTGACATACCAGAACAGGATTGTGTCTCAGCTTAGTTGTCCTCATTCTTGGCCGCAATTCTTAGATGGACTTTGAATTTCTTGATTTGCTTTTTTCTTTGTACACGTTAATGGAGCTTATGATTCTACTGATCACTTCATTCTTGCAGTTCTTAGCGCATCACTCACTATATTCCTTTTTTTTTTTTAATTACAATATAGCAAAAGACTTCCTGTCCTCCAAGACTGCTTTCATTTTTCAACTTCCAATGTCATCCATTTTTCTGTTGATTTGTCTTGATCGATCCTATTCCATCCTTGACGTGGGGAAATGGGGAGAGAACAATTCATTTTATGTTTGAACATCATAATGAGGTAATTCTTCAGATGTAGTTATAAATATTCTTCTCAAAGACTATGTAAAGCGGGCTTAATGCCTCACTTTTTGCCTTCATGTCTGGAAACGTGTTGAAAGATGGGTGCTTGGATGATGGGGTCTAATGTCATGTAAGCTTGTTCCTGTTTTTTGAGAAATATACCTTTTTTTGTGGTACTCACTGTAACAGATTGAAAAAGGTGCAGTTTGTCATTTTTTGATTTGCGTATCGTAAGGCAGTACTAACTTTGTCCTGAGTGCTCTGCCACTTTTTTGATGGGATTTGTACCTCTTATTTTACCTGCTTAATGTTTCCTTTTCTTGTGAAGCTTCAGTTTCCTGCTTGTACCTTCTATCATTGCAATCCTGTGCGAGTCCTATCAGCTTTATGAACCAAAATAAAGATGATTTTCCAGTGTTAGCCATGGTTGCATCTCTGATGTAATCGAGTGCATGAATTAGGCCATTTAGCTCTTCCCTGTTAAGCAAGGACTTGTTGTTTTCTCTATTTAGCCAATGACTTTGCATTGATTCCCCCGTTTCTTTCACTTGAAATTATGCAGTATGCAGTATGTTTTACTGTAGCCAAGGAGTTTCCTTATTATTTCATTACTTGTGTTGCATGAAGAATAACATGCCTAGCAATTTTCTTATGGCAGGACAAAGATTTGCCTTGAGAGAAGGAGGGAGGACAGTTGGTGCTGGGGTGGTGTCCAAAGTTATAAGCTAACATGTTTATGACAGTCCATTTTTCCTTCTAATTCCATTTCAGATGGTAAACAAAAATGGAGAAGCGACACATTCAAGTAGCAGAGTGGGACAGAAAACATAGGTTCCGGTAATTGCTGTTACATTCTTCAGGAACGATTGACGTTTTTTCTCTTTTGGAAAATGATATTGCGGAACCTACCCACTTCCTCACAATTTTGAAATCGTGAGATCAGAGGAATTTCATTTATGCTATGAGTCTGGACATCGAATTTGTGGGATGTGTTGCCTCACGTATTGATCTGCTTTTTTGTTAGTTTGGACTTGATAAGTGCATTCATGGATGCTTTTTTTAGAAAGATAATAAGAATAAAGATCTCTATAGTTGTACAAAAAATGTTTTGTTAACAATTTGTTTTGGGTGATTGATTGAAATTGTTTGGCTCAGGGTGGAAATTAAGGGTCCATATTAAACAAAACCCCTTGTTTCTATAGCCATTAGGTAGCCTCTTATGTTTTAGTTATTTTCTGATGCTGCAGGTTCGTTGTTGGATCTGGATTTGTTCATGCTTCAGTATATATTTTAGATGCAAAATGGTATACAAATTTAGTTTTCACTGTATGGTTGAATAGGAAAAATGATGAAATCGCATCTATTTTGAAAAAGGCTGTATAATATTCTCATGTAGTAATCATAAAAGACATTTTATCTCGATAGGCAGTTTTCTTTTCTATTGATATCTAGCCTTGGAAAGATCAAATTGATGTTCAAACATCTAAACAAAATATATTTGTGAAAAAGGCAATTATCAAGATAATGTACATATGGAGTACTTATGATCTGAAAATATTCGTCCTTTTCCCATAATGCGGTATTGCGAAGAAATTGATCCTTGATTTAACTATCATCAACTTGGATCAAATCATAGCCCAAATCTGAGTTTAGACATGGGAAAGATCTCTGTAGGGATGGTAAGTGGTGAGATCTATCCCATCGCAATTGAATTTCTTGGTTTGTCAATTAAAACAAATAATCGCATCTTAGATTTGATAAGCAATCTTAATCCCAACTAAATCGGAGCCTGATTGTGGTCCAAACTAAGGGTGGGTATCGGGCCGGCCAGCCCGACCCGAGTCTCGTTTTGGGCCCCGTTTGACCCGGTCAATTTAAATTTAATTTTTTTAATATAAAATGTATTTATTAAGAATAAAAAAATAATATTAAAAAAAAATATATATATATATTTTTAACTTACCAGGCCGAGCTTAGCTGTCGGCCAGGATTTTCTCGGCTCAAACCCGGCCCATACGGGGCCGGCCCAGCCCGACGCCCAGCCGTGATTGCATGTAAAATAAAAGTTGGACGTTGTGCTGATTGATCTGAGTTTAATTTTACGGTACAAACTCCCAACCTGAGTCTGAACCGATAATGTAACACTAGGTTTCTCAACGAACCGAATCACAATATTTTTATAACAGGCATTAAAAATTTACCCTCTAACAGTGAATTTCCTGGCCATCAAATGGCCCGAACATAACTATTTTCTTTAACTTCATTTCCTTTTCCGTTTAACAGAAATGCAACAGCTTGAAACCATTGAGAATTCGAGACAAATCAAAGCCCCAATATAAAAGAACAAAGAAAATACCGAAGTATGTTTTCCATGTCCAGCACCCGCACCTGTGTCCAGCCATGTAGGCACCTACTGTTGTTGTGTCCAACAGTCCATGTGATATATGAAGAAAGATACGTTAAAGCATTAGCACACCAATGAAGTACGACACGCGAAAAAGGATCGTTGGTCTCAACAATTACAACGTTTAGATACACACACGAAAACTGTAAGATGCTTTCTGCACTAACAAAAATTGTCAAGAAATGTACACGAACTTTTGGGTCAAATTGACATGGATTGCAGGAATTACAATTTTCTATAAATTCTCGTATTGTTGAAAGGATGAGTATTCGTATGACCTCTTCATGTTTCCCTCGCGCTAGTTGAGCTGTTGATGGGGTGCCAGTTCATATGAATGCCTCATCTACATGTTTCATCAAGTTGGGTAGTAAGACTATCTTCAGTTCAACCACCAGTACTGCAAATGTGTTCATGAGCTAGTCAAGATTTCTCTCCAGTGAAGAATATTTTGTGAGTATTCTTTTGCAATGAGAAAATAAAAAAATAATAAACAAAACAAGGTGGTGGTTCCACACTTCACACTAGATAGCTTCTTCCAGAAAACATGCTCAAAGCATGGTAAGAGGTTAAATCCATTTACTGAAGGAAAAACCATACACATGACGTGAACTAACATCAGAAGATCATATACGAACCCTTTGCTCATCATCACTTATGATAGAGCTCAACATTCTCGGTACTTGTGTTCCATTGAAGCAGCACCTTTTGCTTTTATCCTTCGTGCTACCTGTCAGTACTTCCTTCATCCTTCAAAGTAAGGTGCCCAAAGTATCTCTGTCGTTATCATCCAGCTATAGTATTACAATGGTAGATACAGGAGGTTCAGGCATTTAAACCAACCCAGTTTTTGAAAGAAATGAGTGCTTCCAGCTTCCTGAAACTCTTTTTCCTTATTTTTGCTAGCTTTAGCTTCTTGTGACTTTCCATGAAGGCTTGCTTGTATCTCCATTTATCCACAAAAATTTTCATCTCCTGCGCTTTCTCAACAACTTGCATAGCTGCATCAAAGAACCCTCCCTTGATTAAAGCATAAAGAAATGCATCAATCAGATTATGGTCAAACTTTATATTTGTCTGTTCCTTCATAGCTGGTCGTTTTCTGATTTGCGTCCACAGCATAAGGACGCTGAAATACTTCTCTGCCGTGCTATAGCCATGTACAAGAGAAAGATAAGTCTGCTCATTTGGTTCAAATCTTAGGAAAACCATTCGCCTAAGCGTTCTCCTAGCATCCTCCAGCCTCCCGAGCTTGCAAAAGGAGTGAATGATTGAATTCCAGTCATGAGTGCCCACCTCAACTCGTGGATCTGTCACAACTTCATCGAGAAAGGAAGCCATTAATTCAGGTCTATGGTTCTCTGTCAATCCAGTCATGATAGTCAAATAGCTTGTCTTCAAATTAGGCATCCTCGCTTCTCTCATATCTCTGAATAAGGAGAATGCTGATTGGAAATCCTGCGTTGTCATTGCTACATCTATTAGAGCATCATAGCTGCTCTCGTCCAACCTAAGCCCTGATGAACTGATCTCTCCAACCAATTGAGCTGCTTCAGCTGTTCTATGCTCTCGACAGTAGGCTTTCAAAATGGAGGTGTAAACCCCGATCCCCACTGTAGCACCCAGTGCATTCATCTCATCCACAATGCTATGTGCTTTATCAAGCATCCCTAGCTCAACACAACCGTTAATTATTCCAGATCCCACGGAGCAGCCAGTGCCAAAAGATCCTTGCTCTAGGTCTTGTGATTTCTCAATCAACCTAGCCAAATCCCTGATTCTCCCCATCCCAAGAAAACCTTTCACAATACCACTATAAGTTTCTTCATCCAAAACAAGACTATCAGAGGAGATTTGCTTCTGGCACACCTCCCCATTGCCGTCTGGAACTGAGCTAGACACCCGCTGCCGCACTGCACACAGCACAACCTTTTCCACGGCCTCCAAATCCCCAGACCTCAGGTAGCCTCTGATCAAGCTGCCATAGAGCTTCTGATCCGGAGAAATGCCCAATTCCTTCATCATTTGGTCCAAATCAGCAATCTTGTCGACAAGACCCTCAGAAGCATAAACAAATCCCATCAACGCGAAGGTCGTGCCGTCCGGCATCACGCCCATGGCGGACATCATGTCCAGGACAGCCTCCGCATCTCCAACTGATCTCGATTCGCAAGTGCAGCCCTCCAATGCAGCGTTGAATGCCTCAATGTCAGGTTTCATGAATCCCAATGATTTGTTTCGCCCGATTACCTCGCAAACCTCTTCCAAAACCCTAAACAGCGCGACCAAGTTGCCATTTTTCCTAGCTAACTCTACCAGGACAGGTCCCCAAATTCCAAACTCAATATAAAACAAATTCTTCAACATAGATCTAACAGCAGCAAATGCAGGAAGCAGCATGTTCGATTTTCTCATTGTTTCTAGCATCTTTCTTACTGTTTCGGCGGTTATAATGTTTGGCTTCCTCTCCAAAATGAAGACCAAGGCGGCAAACGCCCGTTTGAGATTGTGGGCATCATTGAAGCAGGACAAACTTGTGATGAGGGAGTTGGCGAGGTGCTTACCGGGCAGAAGGGAATGGGCTGTGAGCGCCTTGAAGGCCTTCCACGCTTCATCGATGCTTTGCTTCTCCAGTGAAGCTTGGAGTTCGTTCTCGAGGGCAGCTTTATCTACGGTTTGGTGGAGGTTGGGTGGTGGTAATTGGTCCGGGTTGTGTGCGGCGGAGGCGCTGTGAGGAGAAGGCTTTCTAAGAGAAAAAATGGACGGCTGCAGGAAAGAATAGAGAGCTTGGGTGTCGGAATTGGAAGAGAGGAGTCTGGTGGAGGAGAAAATTGAAGGTTGGGATCGAAACGTTGGGTGAAGGAGGAGGAAGCCGAGAGCCCTTCTCCACATTCTTTAGCTTCGTTCTTGCTGCAGCCTAGAGGCTGTGGCCATTATGTGTGTGTGAGAGAGAGAGAGACACGGAAAACTTCCGAAGGACGAGCTTCTGACTAAGGAGATCGAAAGCTCGTAGGAAACAGTATTATGATTATCAAAATTGACTTCACTCTGTCGATTCTGGTGGAACCTGTGGCTGATTAATTCGACTTCGTGGCTGATTTAAGTGTTACTTCGTTGGCTGATTTAAGTGTTACTTCGTTGGTTTTATAAGCAATATTGCGAATATTTTAAGATTATATAACTGTGATTATATATATATAAGTAGTTCTTTGCTTTTTTTATTTTTTTTATTTTTTCAGAAATTCCATTTGAGTCAGAAATTATCGAACGCGCATTGGGGACTGGGGTCGTTTGCGGCGTGGGAATTAAAATTCCAGAAACATTGGTTGGCAACGAACAAACATTTCATGTTCCATTTTTAGCTCCCAGTTTGATGGCCTGGAATTCTGTTCCATTCTTCTTTTTGTTGAAACAGAAAACAACATTCAGGAATTTACTTTCTTACGGTTGGATGGTTTGGCTTCAGGTTTCGGTTGCTAAAGTTGGCTTTATGGCTGAAGTGTGTGATCTTCACAGCTGAAGGCTTGAAGCAGTAACAGAGCCAGAGATTTTTAGCTAATGGGCACTATTAGTTTAAATTCTAAACTTTAACGGACACCTATATATATATAAGTAAAAATTATGGAGGCATCAATATATAGGCAATTTGTGTGAGCGTGTGTGGGCAATTGCCTGCGGTCGCCCATACCTGCCTTCACCGTTAGAATAGAACATTCCGGCCTCATTGTTGCACACAGTTGTTCTGCTCTTCTGAATCAAACCCAGTTGGAGGGTAAGCCTCCGACCAATTTATAACACTTGTTCTGCTTATTGCAGGTAGCTACCAACAGATTCATGGAGTCCGGATCTAGACAATTGAGCTTAAATCTTGTCCCTGTATCCTAACTGCAGAGGTGATTGATCGTTGGGCGGCTCTGCACAATGAATCATTGGACCAGTCTATAGATAAATTCTACTGCATATTTCAAGGATTGCTCTGCATTACTGCGTCTTGGTTCACTTATGTTGTTGAATGACAAGGGATTCATCCTTTTTCCTATATATATGCTAGTCGTACGTTGTATGTAATATGAATGCTTCTGCAGACGCTCAGGGTTCGGTTCTCTAATATTCTTACTTCTTGCCATCAAACGCAGGTGTAAAGTCTATAAAAAGGAATGTGCATTTTCTGCAAGCAAGACGACAGTCTATTTTATAAGAAAAACGACAGTAGCAAAGCATTCGATCCACACACAAGAAGCTGCCTTGGTATGAAGCATCATTGTCATACCAAGCTTCTATATATGTTGCGGTGTCTTCTCTGTGTTCATGCATATGAGGACATGAGGTTTTGTCCTTTAATGAGAGCCAAGGGATGTAGTAAACTCATTCCTTGAGAATTCCTTCTTCCATCGCATTGAAAATATTAATGCATTAGATGCATTGACTATCAACAAATTGATCAAAGTGCTTTAAGGCCTAAAGAAAATCATTGTTCCATACGTGTGTATAACACCACTTAAATATAGAGTGATCATATATGAAAATGGCATAAAAATCAAAGTGGCGGTGTTTAGATATATCTGATACTGGCCCCCAAAGGTCCGCATGGATCAACGTAAGAGGTTCATAACAAATTTCAATATTTGAAATGAAAGGATGGCGGCAAACCTTTCCATTGGACAACTGAAGCAACCATGATCTTTTGTCGACCAGATACACCAATGAATTTTCTGCCAAGAACTAAAAGAAGAAAAAAAAACTCATTTCTGCCATGTTTGCTAAGAGAAAGTCATGAATCTGCTTACAAAAGTCTGTTGGACAAGTATCCATGGTGTAAAGGCTTCCTTGATCCCTACTCCAGATGGCTATTACTTGTTGAGTTTCCTATCCCCAACAACACAACCAGTAGTGGATTGGCTGACCGAAAGAAGATCCATGAAAACCACTATTTAGGAGGACAGCTCCACATGGGCATCGGAAGTACCAAAGAAATGGATTGCCCATCGCCAATAAGAATAGAATCAAACCCATGATAAGAATTCAAGTTGAAAAAGTTTACCACCATCGTTTGTCATATGAGATGAGGCGCCGGTACCAATAAACAAATCGGAGTCTTGAGAGTCGTCAATTGAAAGAACGGCCAACACCTGATCGAACCTGGTTACATGCGCCATGCACCTCACTCTAATACCTGATGGGCATCTTCACCTTGATACGAGTGAGTGAAACGGTGGTAACAGTTGACAGCCAAATGGTTCTTCCAGCCGCAAATCTGGCATCTCATCCCATGATATTTACCGCCAGCAACATGCTGAGAAGTGGCGTACTTGTTTCTGGGAGCCTCTCTGTCTTGATCTTTATTTTGGTCGCCATTCCCCTGATGGCCTTTACCTTTGGACTTAAGATGATTCTGTTTATTCTTGTTGAAATGGCCTTGGTTAGAAAATTAGGCTGAAAGGGACGATACATCAGCATGACTGAGATTTCTGCGTCTCTCATAGTTCTGAAGCAGAGGCACGATGTCTTTGTAAGCAGGGACGGGGGGCTTACGCATGGCTGTTACGAATGTTCCGTAACCAGTCCCAAGTCCCCGTAACAACCAGAAAACCTTCTCGTCATCTTCTACTGGTTTCCCTATGGCAGGAAGACCATTGCAGATATTTCTAAACTTGCAAATGTATTCATTCAGATTGGTGGTACCTTTTTTCGTGGTCCATATTTCCCGGCGAAGACAAAGTTCTCGTTCCTGCAAGTCTCGTAAGAAGGAATCAGAAAGAACGCTCCATATTTCCTTGGAGGTGAGAGGTGTCTAAGCCAACGACTAAATGCAAAGCAGAATCGGATAGGGTCGCAATGATCCAACCCTTGAGCGGTCGGTCTATTTCCTCCAAGCAAGATAAGCGGGATTGGGGACGAGTGGCTTCGCAATTGCTGCACTAGACGAATCTTCAATGAACTGAGGCGGCATTGTGATCTCTCCATCAAGAAATCCATGCATGTCCTGGCTTTCAACAAGCGCCAACAGTTGTGTCCGCCATAGGATAAAATTCCTGTGATTGAGTTTCAGGGAGATTTGTTTGGTAGGAGGGAAAGGAAGGGATGGAAAGGAAAGGAAAGGAAATGGAAGAGAAAGGAAAGGAAAGGAAAGGAATAGAATGGAATGAAATGGAAAGAAGTGATTAAAAAGCTTGTTTGGATACAAAGAAAAGGAAAAGTTAATACTTTACAATAATACCCCTAACAATCAAAATGTTTAAAAAATTAAGAACGTGAAGGAAGGGGTATTATTGTAAAAAATTCATAACAATATTAATCTAGAAAGCACAACAAGTCAACAATTACATAACGATTTTCATAACAATAGATTCATAAGTAACAAGGTCCATAAGTCTATGAGATACCACATCAAAAAACAAGTTTTAGATGTTACGTATTATTAATGAAATTGTGAAAATGTTCAATGTCAATACATATAAAATGAAAGCACTCTTGACTCTCGTTCATAATTTTCATGATATTCATTCTCATCCTTATCTCCATCTTCTTTTTCATCTTCATGATTTAAAAAAACCTCTTTCCTCTCAATGGGAATCAACCACTCATGCATAAATCCATGGTTAAATCGATGATTTCACGGTGAAAATCAATAATTTAACGGTAGAAATCGATAATTTCCCTCCACTGTGAGACAATTTCTAGGTTGGAAATGAAGAAGGGGCGAGTTTTTATAAAAAAAACTCGAAAAAGGATGATTCATGCTCCCCTTTTTTGAAATCAGCCCGTATTGTCTATATCATACAATACAAGCACGACACTATTTACGATACAAGAGGTGTATCACATCGTATTTTGTAAACGATACGATACGTATCATATACATAACACTGGGATGTACCACCATGCGTTTTCAGATGATTAAGCAAACGTGTTTAATTCTTTTCGACTTTCATTCATCGTTAATCAGAAGCAATCTATGATTTACCATTCCAAAGTGAAGAATGACTTGTGGCATTGTCATCATATTAGTGTTTATTATTTATTTATTTGGGAAAAAGTACTAATAAACAAACTCTCTGTATGGATTTTGCGTTCCAACCTCTAAAGTTTGCATCTTGAAAGCATAAGCAAACTTGAATTCTTCAGCTGCATAACAAATTGAACTTCTCTGTACATCATCATTCTGCTGCTGTTATCTTTCAGACTGCGATATTACAGGACGAGTCATTGTTCAACAATTCCTGTGCCGTATGTACAAGTGAGTGAAGGGGGGTAGTATGTGGGCTCAGGCCTACACTGCCTGAGAAAATGTTGAAGCATTCAAGTTCCGAAGTGGTCTCTGCAACACATTTGAGCTCCTTCTCCAACTCAAGCTTCTTGAACAGTTCTCTGCTTTCCGTCTCTGCCTGCATCATTGTTATCATCAGCTCTACTACAAACCTTCTCATCCTTGGTGCCTTGGCTGAGGGATTTCGGTGATTTTGTAGAACTTGCACTAGTTTTTCTGCTAATCTTGATATGTCCATGCCTGCACATGCAAGTACAATGTGAAACTGTGAAGCATCTGTTAACCTGAGCACTTGGGCGGCAAGTCCAATTGCCACTTCTAGAGATTTGTTCTCTGCTGACATTATGGCCTTCAATACCTGAGACAATTAGAAAGGGAGAAACAGTTGTTTAGTTTGATGTATGAGAAAACGACACACTCAGAACAGAAGATTATTTGTTTTTTTCAGCAGTTCTCTCTATTATGATGTAGCTTTTGTGGTGAATTAATTATTTTAGTTTGGCTTCAGGAATTCATTGGTTTCTGGAAGTAAAATGGCCTTCTAGGGTTTAGTCATATGAAGCTTCCCGTCTGTATTTTTGTGCCTTGTATTAGAAGCAGAAAAGAAAAACCAAGAGAAAATGCCAAAATAAGTTGAACAATGTGCTCTTATCTCTTTTGAAAACTTTAACTGTTGACTTGGTTCAGATACTAGAGCAATCGGCCTTTTAAGAAGGAAACACGTAGACTTGATTATGTCATGTTCAGTGCAAAATGCAGGTGGTTCTTGGTTCTGGTTCTGTGATGAACAATGCAATTAAGCAAAGACGGTTCTTTCTTTTATCCATCTGGCACTACAGCAAGTATGCATTGTCTTTGAGGTCTATCTATTTTTCATTTATATGTACTTTTTTCCTTGAGAACACAGAATCTGTGTAGCATGTATGCATTGTTGAAGTATACCTGTTTTTCTTTATGTATGTAATGCTATCTCTGGGCATGCTTTTCATAGCAAAGATATAGGAATATTTAGATAGTTTTTCATAGTTTTCCCTTTTTGTTAGTTAGAATTTATTTGTGTGGTCTACATCATTTATTTAGTAGGAAATAAGATAATCATGTGGCTCCAATTTGTGAGTAGGCTTTTGAAAGTGCTTCACAAATGGATGATCCACAGTGTACAAAATCCTGATGGATCATGAGATCTTTACGTCCAATATATAATCATTATATATTATCCAGATTTTTATTCTTATTGAATAAACCACATAGGATATTGGAACAGTTTTGTCTCGAAGCAGCATTTATCACAAATGATGAGACATTCAGGAGGTTTTGTGTCAGAAAACGGAGAACAAGTAAATGGCAAGATGAATTTCTGAGAAGAATAATGAATCAACTCAAATGATGAAGGTAGTGGACAGGGCTGGCTAATGCAATGGCTATCTCTTTTTTTTCTTCTAGGGAAGCGTGATATGTCCAATGTCGAGGTGCTATCTGCCAACCATGGTGTCTATTAGCATAATCGAAGTATGATAGTATACAAACAACTTAATTAGGAATTTCCTGCCAGATTTGAAGTCCTACGGTTCGAGGCAGAGAAGTGGCATTGGGCCTGAACCATGATATGGACAGCTGAATGATTTCAAATGACAAAAAATAAAGCCTAAATGTTTGGAACTAAGGGATAGTTATGATCCACTGGCAGAATTGTTTCAGTATCATGAAGTATCTAGGTAAAGAATATTCAAAAGAACAGAATACGAAATGTAAAAAATGGATGGGCTAGGATAGCACTGTAATAATCATGCATCTCAGTTTGAATCTTGTTGGGCAATATAGGGCAACAACTATGATCTGGTATCAGGAGAAATATGAAGGCAAGCGAAAAACACGTTGATGTAAAAGTAAAATATTTTAATTTTATGCCAATAAATTCGCAAAATGTTTTGGGTGGATGAAAATTAGAACCGAACTTACAGGTTTTGTAGCTTCAGCAACTCCAGCAAGCTTATATTGATAATCAGTTCCTGCATATGCACATAAATTCCGTAAAATTCTGGCCGAGTTGATGTAGAGTCTGGTATTGTCAAGGCAGTTGACCAGCTTATCAACCGATTCCAGTTGTATGATCCTCTCACAGTTCTTTGGACTTTCCAGTGTCAGCATTGCCAGTGCTTCTCCGGCTTGACTGCTCAGGTTCTGAATGATATCAGCACTCTGAACTGCTTCTTCATTGAAAAAGATACCCAATAGCAGGTCTAGCATCCCACCTGTTCTTCCTATTTTTTCTCGTCCACCTTGGTCCAGGGCCATACTTGCTAAAATACCTATTGCTAATGGCTGCATATTCGTATGTCTCTTCCCATACTGCAGGATATCTCTCAAATTCGTGATTGTAAAAACAATGCTTGAAATTTCCTGCCGCAGGACCTCTCCAGTGCCACCTGTTGTCTTTGTCAGTTTCTTGAGTAGTTTCAGGGACTGCTCCACTGTCATTATCTGTAAAGATCTCCCACAATTTAGCATCCTTTCTTCAGTATGTGTGAAATTGATAATTTTCGTTAGCAAGCCTCTAGTTGTACCAATCTTTCCACAGTTGTCATGATCATTTGCAAGCTTTTTCAAAATCCGCAAGCCTAGAAGATTGAAAGCAGAATATTCATAGTCCACTTCATCCATAACTATCCCTTTCTGCAGGATCCCATCATCAGAGATGCTGGCAGTGCCCATGTATAATAATGATGATATGGACTCCAAGGCACCAGGGATTCCAGCAACTCGTAATGAATTCTGTTTTTTACCTGTGATCTTTGACACAATTTGGGCTGCCAACTTCCTGATCTCCTCTTCCTTGTGGTTCCTCCAACTCAACATCTCAACAAGCCTCTCCATAACTGGCATTGATGTGCTAATCCTCCGAAATGCATCAGCAGAGAACCGTGCACTGTCTGTGAATTTGACCAGCATGCGGGCACCTGTTAACTGCTCATCAACTGAATTGGACTGCAGCAGCTCTGCAGCAAAGGTCAGTAGATCCATCTTCAGGCCATCAAAGATGCTCCCCTCCATGCTTTTTGAGTATGCGTTGTAGAAAAATCGGCGGATCCAAGCAATTCCACACTCATCAAAACCACACTGCTCGTTAACTTGCTCAAGGAATTTCGTAATGCTCACCTTCCATTCCCAATATCCTTTTTCTATCAGGAAAACTAAAGCTTCAGCTAGTGCAAGGCTGTAGAATATGTTCAATGCAGATGCCCTGTTTTGTGCTTCTGGGGTGTCTGGATTGCCATAATCTTGTTTGCAGAGCCTTAACAATGAAAGCAATGCACATGCAATAGCTGCAGCTAGCTGAAACCAGTAGAGAAGCTTGCTTATGTTTTTTGACAGAAAAACCCAACCTGCGTATGGTAGCAGAGGAACCTCAGATGTTGGCCATGTCCTAGAATTAATTTGTGGTTGACTGTCATCAGGCATATTTGCTTGTGTGGAGGAGGTGAATTTTGACTGCCGATCAAAATATGGTAGAGTAGAAGTAACCGGTCGGTAGAGAGCCTTGATCATGTAAACCAGGCGACCGGAACTGGACCTGAATGCTCGTGAACTATATCTTGCTGCATCAGAAAGGGACCATGTATTTTGGCACTGCCATTCGAGCTCATGGCTTCGGCTATAAATCCTACTTCCTTCAACTAAGAGAAGGACAGTGACAAACCAGAAATCAACTTTCTCGAGTTTGATTGCAAGACCACCAAGAAGAACAACTGTTGCCCAGATAAAACCGAGAGCACCAATTCCACTAGCTGTTTTCTCAAACAATGCTAGCCGCAGGGCGAAGAGTGTAAGCTTCTTTTCCGGCGCTTCTTGATTGACCGGTTGTTGTGAGCCGCGAGGACTTGGTACTTGCTCATTCCCCTCCTGTGGTTCTCTCTGGGGCTCAAACACTGAACTGCGGCTTTGCTCTGACCTCAGTTTTGTCTGCTCGTTTTGCATTATTCTACTGCCGAGCTCCATCTGCTTACAGGATGCACAAGACTTTCAAACGTAGAAATCTTCACCTTCGGAGCACTTTGAAGCTTGTAATTTTCTCTCCGCCGTATTCCTGATTGCTGTCTGAATTTCCCGTAAAAGAGCTGCCTTACGGATTGCTGGAAAGCTTGCTACCAGCCAATTTCAACACTGCATTTCCAAATGCAACCATTGTCTTGGTCTCTCCTGATTGAAAGCTTTTGTTGGCAGATACCAATACCAATGCGACCCCTGCTGTTGCTGAAATTCAGTTAAACTCGAGGCTCCTGCGTTAGAATGTCCCAAGGGAAAAGATTCATGGCAAGTGCTCTACTTGAGTTGGAATTTTCTGCATTGGCTGGAACAACTCTCTAGTTGTCTCCGTCCACCTAAACTTTCCAATCTCTGGAACAAGATCGAATTTCAAATCAAATTATAAAGCTGCTCAAAGACGGCCAGTTTCTACCGGAAAAGAGAATGAGAAAACAAAGAAAGACAACTAACTCGATCAATTCTTTGCTGGAGAATTGGTGGGTCTGCCTTGCACTCATTAATGTGGATTTGCTTGTCTCCTTGAGGTTGCCTTATAATGCGTATCTTAAGAAAGGTGGCAGCGGCATACGTTGTTGGTGGTTGAAACAATCCCTGACGTTCATGCACAGATCGAGATTTCTTACAGAAGTTGCCTTAGAGTGACATCACTTAGAAGGTGACCTTGTGCGGCACGTTAGTGGTTGGTACAAGACAGTGAGAGGGATGACGCCATCCCACGTAGTTAGTGATGTATTATATTCACGTTTAACTTTAGTCAATTTGCATGGCAGGATATGTGTATGGATATTTATGGCCTGAACCTTTGTTTGCCATGTAATAAAAGATGCAAAATCTTGAATGGAAAATCTTTCATAAGTAGGATTGTTTCCCAGAGAACACTTTACGTGGGTAATTTTTTTCCTAAAAAATTTAGGCACCTTGTCGCTAGAGATTTACAAAGGATGCAAAATTTTGAATAGAAATTCTCTCCGAAGTAGGATGATTTCCCGAAAACACTTTACATCGGTAATCTTTTTCCTAAAAAATTTATGCACCTTGTCTCTAGGGATAAACCATTTTCCCAAGAGCCATAAATTAAGCATATAAAAGATTTTTTCCAAGTACCCAAGTCGTTAAAAAGAGGTCAAAACCGCCTGCATCTTGGTATATCAAAAAATCGATCCAAGACAAACATATGCAACATTGGAATATGGATTTAAAGTATCCAATTACCCAGGTCGTTGAAAAATATAAAAAACCGCCTGTATATTGATATATCCAAAACCAGATCCAAGATGTAAACAAATGCAAAATCTGAACCTGGATTTGAAAAGTGCATTATCAGAACAGAAAAAAAGGGTAGGAAATCAACAACATGGCACTCGTATTAACGTTTATCTAATTGAATTTTAGTCTGAACCAAACTATGATGGTGTGGATCCCAACAGATCTGAATGGAGCCTTCGTACCAACCCACTCTGCAATATGGAAGACGAAAGAACATTGATTGTTGTAAATATCGGATTTCGGATCCCATTGGAATTGCTCAAACCCGACGTTTCTCCCCAATATACATCGCCATAAAAGATTAAAAAAAAATTAATATTAATTTGTTATTAATATTAGTTATAGTAATACATAGGTCAATACTATAACAGCTGACACTTTGAAGAGGCCATATGGAACCTTTTAAACATTGGTTTACTGGCGATAATATGTGTATCAGCTAACATGGATTCATATGCACCAATATTGACAACATTGGAAAGTTACACTCTTTAGAGAAAAAGCAAGAACTTTTCTTTAAATACACAAAAAAAGGAAGAAAGCTTCTGTCTACATGCAATGGTAGAAAGAGGGTTCACGCGGCAGTCTTCTTCTGAGTTCTTCTTTGGGTTGTACTATGATGCTATAATGTGATCATCGTTGGTGTCAATATATTTAACATATAAGAATAAGCCATTTATCAGAAAAAATTCACGTATTTTCTTAACAACAAAACCATTTCCATGATTTCTTTTCCCTCTTATTGAGATTGAAACAGGGAGGGTGTGTTGTTGAAGGCAAAGACTCGGGTTTCAAATTACTCGATTACTTTAAACTTAAAGCTCTCAATTGGAACAGACTCAAGTAACAGAGCAAAGCAAGGATCTACTGTCTTTTCCTTACCAACACACAGATTCGCCTTCTTTTTCTTTCTGGTGCTGACACGAGTCCTTGACAACTAAGAGCTTTCGGGTCACCTTTTCTTTGCATTTTCCCTTTCTTTTCGTTTAGATCTGACGCAGTTTCCATGTTCACTTGAAGGGACATCATAAATGGAGTGCACGCGTCCATGGCATCAAGAATTCCTCATCATCTGCATCATTTTATTAATGTGGTCATGTTTTTATCATCATCATCATCATGAACAAGCATCGTCATCTTCGCGCTGTTCATGGTGCCCCCATGCGTAATGCGTTTCTCGTGATCGTTACGGGGAAGGAACATCATAAGTTTGTATTGGTACATTCCGTCTAAGCATTAATCTGCAGGTTGGCAAGTTGCACACGTCCGTGTTCTAAACCATCCCCCAAATGGACGGCTAGAATTGGTTGTGAAACCAAGCTGCCATCAATCTCGACGGCACGATCATGCTAGAAATTCAGAGCAAACCACAAGAATTGGTTGAGTCCTACGATATACACAGAGTGGGAGCGAGAAATTTGATTGCGTGTAAAACTTCTTGCAGGTGAAGGATCTTTCGTTCTTATTTGAAACGCTGTAACTCCAAAATGAGGTTTGAACTATTAACGGACAGCTTAAGTTCACCAATCTCTCTTTTTGTCTCTTACATATATATACAAATCTATGTATGTTAAACTAAGTTGATGCAATGAATGCATCTCAGGCCTCTTGTTGATCTAATTTCCATATAGATTGGTAATTAATATAAGGAAACTACTAATTGAAAGGATTGAGTAAATGGTAGAGATAGATTTGTGGGTTGGTAACCGGTGGGTATGGATTCGTATTATGCTAGCAATGATTGCTGAAGGAATTGGAAGTTTCGTCTCTTGATTAAATGACGAATGTAACAAGAGAATGTTTGTGTTTGGATCATTAATCATGCCAATCAGCCGTTTATGTCTCCGTGCCCCCAATAGTGGCGTGATTGTGCGGAGGCCAACCATCAATACTAAGGCTAAGCATTGACTAGAGAGCAATTTCCAGACAAAAACCACCGCAGAACTAGCAAATCTAAAGTATTTGATTGAATATTCGAGCCGGATCAAGTTCTGGTTACCCTTCCAAACATTTTCACAGGTAATGATTTTATGAAAAATTTCTTCTTGTGATATTATTGGGTGATCAAAAATTTTGCTTCGTATTTCCTTGCACAAGTTCACATTTGCTGAGAATTTCTCGAGAAAGAAATTTTAAGAGAGACAGAGAGAGACAGAGAGGCTGAGCTCCACAGTAATGCAAAAGTTTGCTTCTCTGAACTCTCGAGATTGGTGCGATTCATGACGCTGCGAAAGCTTGGAGGATGAGTTGGTGTTGCGCTCTTCAGTCTGAAGAACTAAATAATCTGGACCGCCAGAAGGGCCCAGTCGTTCGAGCTTCTTCATTCTGAAGACCTGACTGGTCTGAAGTTCTCAACGCTGAAGGTAATGGCGCCTTTTAGTTTTTCAAAGTAATTTGTTCCCTGCTTCTTGCGGCAAAAGCTTCTCCGCACGATTGGGGAGGGGGAAGTGGATCAGCTAACCATTCCACTCATGATTGGCTTAAGAGAATGAAACCTCATGTCAGTGGATTTGTGGGAAGATCTCACACCTTCCACTCGTCCGACTCGGGTTCATATTATTTCAATCAATCCTGTTCAAGTTTGCGTCATTTGCTCACACCCATGTAGCAATGAACCTTCATATGCTTGTGAGATGTGAACGCATGTCTGGAGGGTTAAACAAGCACGGTAGTAATTCTTTTCGAGTTTCAGACATTACTCATCATGAAGCATTTCTTATCTATCTCATGCCATAGAAAGAAGAATGATGTGTGGCATTGCCATCATAAGATGATGTGTTTGTTCAATCATTTATTTGTTCAGGTAAAAAAATACTCAAGCCCCTCTACACAAACTGATTGAGTTCTAATTTGTAACAAGTACTTTGCATATTGAAAGACAAGGTAACTTGAATTCCTCGGCTGCATAACAAATCGAATTTCTTGTTTGTCTCTGCAAATAAATACACCTCCTTTACCATCCTGATTCTGCGGTATTGTGAGATGAGACATTGTTCAGCAGTTCGTGTGCCGTATCTACAAGTGAGTGAAGAGTAGTGGTATGTGGGCTCAGGCCTACACTGCCTGAGAAAACGTTGAAGCATTCAAGTTCTGAAGTGGTCTCTAGAACACATTTGAGCTCTTTCTCCAATTCAAGCTTCTTGAACAGTTCTCTGCTTTGCGTCTCCACCTGCATCATTGTTATCACCAGCTCTACCACGAACCTTCTCATCCTTGGTACCTTGACTGAGGGATTTGGGTCGTTTCGTAAAATTTGCACTAATTTTGCTGCTAGTTCTGACATCTCTGTTCCTGCCCATGCAAGTGCATCGTGAAACTCCGAAGCATTTGTGAACCTGAGCACTTGGGCAGCCAGTCCGATCGCAACTTCTAAACATTTCTCTTCTTCTGACATTATGTCCTTCAATACCTTAGACATTTAGAAAGAGATAAGAACATAAGTTTTGATTCATGAGGAGAAAAAAAAAAAAAAACACAGATCAAAGATTATCTGTCTACGATTTTCTCCAGGATATATTTGGTTGTCCAAGCAGTAAAATGACATTTTAAGGTTCATTAGCTTGTGTACGTTATATGAACCTTATATCAGAAATAAAAGAGAAAGATTGGGAGAAAATGCTGATTTACTTGAAAAATGTCCTTTCCTTCCTGATGTGGTCTTTATGATTTGTTTAGTAGAGAACAGGATATTCATGTGATTCCAACTCGTAAATAGGTTTTACTCTTATATCTAATCTACACTATTCAAAGTTTTAATTCTGATTTAGTTAACCACTTGGAAATGGTTTTTCCTGGAAGCAGCAGTAACCATCAACGATGCAGTGGCTGAAAATTTCAGCAGAGGGGCTCTAGATCTGTCAGAAAAGGGAGAAAAAGAAAGGATAAAATGAACTTCTAAGCAGATTAATGATAACCTCCCAACTAATGAAAGAAAGTTCTGGCAATCATTCAACAGCTACTAGTTTTTGATTGCTAACATTACAAAGTTCTTTCAATGCCAAACTCGTGTTAAAGGAATCTCCATGCCTGTTAGTTTTCATGACTGTAAAGAAACTCAGAGTAGAAATTTTTTTAAATTGATTACGAAAGTGGGATATATCCAATGTGGAGGTGTTCTTTGCCAATGTATCAGAGTGTGGTAGTTTATAAACAATTTAATTGGGATTTCCTGCCACGTGTAGTCCTACTGCTTGGAGCAGAGAAAAATAACTGACGGAGAACCATGGTACCTATTGCTGCAAACATCGACTACAAGCAACAAACGGACAAGCGAATTCAAAATATCAAAGAGAATTGAACTTACAACTTTTGTAGCTTCGGCGATTCCAGCAAGCTTATGTTGCAAATCTGGTCCTGCATATGCACACAGATTTCGCAAAAGTCTGGCTGAATTTTTGCGCAATGCGGTATTCTCAAGACAGCCAACCAGTTTACCAACAGATCCCAGCTGTATCATCCTCTCACAGTTTTGTGGACTTTCCAGTGTCAGCATTACCAAGGCTTCTCCTGCATTGTCGCTCAGCTTCTGAGTGACATCAACATTCTGAACTGCATTTTCCTCGAAGAAAAAGATACCAAACAGTAGGTTTAGCATCCCCCCGGTTCTTCCTATTTTTTCTCTTGCGCCCTTATCCAGAGCCATATTTGCTAAAATATCCATTGCCAATGACTGAAGATTGTCATGTTTCTTCCCATATTTGAGAATAGCCCTCAAATTTCCAATTGTGAAGACGATATTTGAAGTCTCCCGCCGCAGAACTTCTCCGGTGCTGCCTGTTGTTGCTACCAGTTTCTTGACTAGTTTCAGAGATTGCTCCACTATCATTATTTGTGAAGGACTCCCAAAATTAAACATCCCTTCTTCAGCATGTGTAGAATTGATGATGTTCGTTAGCAAGCCTCTAGTTGTACCAATCTTTCCACAGTTGTCATGATCGTTGGCAAGTTTTTTCAAAATATGCAAGCCTTGAAGACGGAATTCATGGTCCCCTTCATCCATAATTATCCCTTTCTGCAGGATCCCGTCATCTGAAAGTCTGGCATTCTTTATGTGTAGTAGTGATGATATGGACTCCAAGGCACCAGGAATTCCTGCAACACGTAGCGAATTCCGCTTTTTACCAGTGATCTTTGACACTATTTGGGCTGCCGACTTCCTGATTTCCTGCTCTCTGTGGTTCCTCCAGCTCAACATCTCAACAAGCCGCTCCATAGCTGGCATTGATGTACCAATCCTTCGAAAGGCATCAGCGGAGAACCGATCATTTTCTGTGAATTTGACAAGCATGCGGGCACCTGTTAACTGCTCTTCAACGGAATTTGACAGCAGCAGCTCTGAAGCAAAGGTCAGTAAATCCATTTTCAGGCCATCAAAGACGCTCCCCTCCACGCATTTTGAGTATGCATCATAGAAAAATCGACGGATCCAAGCAATTCCAGAGTCTCCAAAACCACACTGCTCGTTAACTTGCTCAAGGAATTTCCTGAAGCTTACCTTCCATTCCCAGTAGACTCTTTCCATCAGAAACACGGACGCTTCTGCTAGTGCAAGGCTGTAGAATATGTTCAATGCAGACGCCCTGTTTTGGACTTCTCGGGTGTCTGTACTGCCATAATCTTGTCTGCATAGTCTTAATAATGAAAGTACTACACATGCAACAGCCGCAGCTAGCTGAAGCCAGTAGAGAAGTTTGCTGATGTTTTTTGACACAAAAACCCAACCTGCATATGGTAGCAGAGGGACTTCAGATGTCGTCCATGTCCTAGGCTTAATTTGCGTTTGATCGTCAGGAGGCGGCTCTGCTGGTGCAGAGGAGGCGACTTTTCGCTGCCGATCAAAATATGGTAGATTAGAAGTGATTGGTCGGTGGAGAGCCTTGATCATGTGAACCAGGCGACCAGAACCGTATACTAATGCCCGCGAACTACTCCTTGCTACATCAGAAATGGATGTACTCTGGCGCTGCCATTCGAGCTCATGGCTTCGGCTATAAATCCTGCTTCCTTCAACTAAGAGAATGGCGGTGACAAACCAGAAATCAACTCTCTCCAGTTTGATTGCGAAGCCACCAAGAAGGACGACGGTTGCCCAGATAAAACCGAGAGCACCAATTCCACTGGCTGCTTTCTCAAGCAAAGCTAGCCGGAGGGCAAAAAGCGTGAGCTTCTTTTCTGGTGCTTCTTGATCCCTCGGTTGTATTAAGCTTCTGCTGGTAGGCATCCGTCCAGTTTCCTTCTCCGGTTCTGTCTGAGGCTCAAACATCGAACCATGGCTTTTCTCTGAGCTTGCTGTTATCTGCTTACCAATCTGCTCATTTCGCGGTGTTGGACTAGCAAGCTCCATGTACCTCCAGGATCTGAAAAGCTAGAATTGTTCACCTTCAAAACGCTGAATCTTCTGGCTCGTAACTTTCTTTCTGCAGGATTTTTTCTTTTCTGAATGCAATCCTCACCTCAGGCTTCCCTTGATTCACTGCTTCTGCTGCAGACACCCACCCTCTGGCTCCTGGCATTCGAATGTCCCAAGGGAAAAAACATTCATGATAAGAGCTTTTCCTTCAGCTTGAAGTTGTTTGTCTTGGCTACGAAGACTTTAGCGTGTAGCAAGTTGATTTGAAACTCACAGTGATCTGTTAATGAAACTGCCGACAAGCCAGCTAGTTCCTGGACATCAAATTTGCACAACTAGCTGTGGAAAAAGACAACCAGAAGGCGAAAGGTCATTCTGAGCTGGAAGAAGAGGCGCGGTTGGTAGGCGGCACTGGTACCCATATCTTGCATATGGCTTTTCTTCTTTCCCTGCAATTGCCTTCTATGCGTGCCATGGCAAAGGTTGAAGATCCATGATTGTGTGGCTGACATTCATTAGAGTTTGCGATTTCTTACAGGGATGATGGTCTTGGTGGGACGTCGTTTGCAAGGTGAACCTGTGGGGCACGTTAAGGTGAGGACATGACGAGTGCAAAGGCAGTCAAAGTGGTTGTCCTCTCTAAAAATTTATGAGCCAAAACGTGGAGACGTTTTGTTTATACACAAGATGATGACAGTTAAGGGGCAGTCATCTCCAAGGGCATGTTTGAATGGCGGTGAAAATTGTCTCATGACTGGCCGTCTCAGGACATAGCATCTTGAGACTCATTTTCTCGAGACGCCCGTCACGTGTTTGAAGCAGGGGGTTAGAACGAGACGCAGAACGCTAGTTTCACATAGATCTCTAGCCGCAAGGGTGAGCGAAACAGTATTACCAGACTCGGACTGACTCGGCCGATTCTGATCGAATCGGTGGCGAACTAATTCGTTCTGGTGGCCGATTTTAGAGCGCTACAAATTAGTTTAAACAATTTTTTAAATGTTTAAAGATTTTTTCAACTTTTTAATTAATTTATTTATAATTTTCACATCTATTTAAAATATATCCGACTCAGAACTTATCAAACACCCCATGGCAGTCAAACGTGCTCCTTATTGCACCTATTTTAAGGCGAAGTCTCCTGCTTTCAACTCCAAAACTTTCTTTATCTTGAAGGCTTTTCAACGTCCAGCTCTGACAGATTCGGATTACGTTTGCTTATGAGCAGAAATCTCAATCTTCTTCTTTTTTTTTTTTTGGTTGACATGCTTTTTTTAATCATGAAGGCCTTTTGACTCGCCTTTTTTGCTATTTTCTTTTTGACAAAAAAGACAATGCATTTATGAATTTGAAAACAAGACAAAAATGCACCTAAATTTTTCGTGTTGTTAAAAACACAATTAAGAATTTTCTTTATGGTATCTCAAACAGGTTGGTAAGCTTATTTTTTGTTAATTAAATATTGGTAAGTATGACATAAATTGCGATTTCAACAGGAAAATTATATAAAAAGTATACATAATTTGTTAATACAATTTAGTCTACCTTGAATAATCTCCACCATACAATCTCTCTCTCTAAAAGTGTCTACATCTTCATATACGTTAACCAATCTCAGAATATTAAAAAAATCTCCACCATCCAATCTCTCTCTCTCTCTAAAAGGGCTACATCATTATATACGTTAACAATCTTAGGATATTAAGAAGTCAAAATGCCTAATTGGTAGAGGGCAGGGGTTGAGGCGAGGTGGGGCCTTCATGAGCTCTCACTTCAATTTTTTTTTTAAAATTTACATGTAAATGTTTTAAAATTTTATTTATCCTATATAAAAATTTTGATAAATGATATTTTGGTCTATATTAAAATTTAGAAACTTTAATTCGGTCTTCCTCATAAAAAATTTCTAATTTCGTCGGTGGTAAAAAGACTGTTCTTAGGTAGTAGGTACACATTTGTCAATTGTTAATTATGTTAGCAATAACTGCTGAGTGAATTTGAATTTTGTCTATAGATTAAGTTTGAGTGGGAAACAAAAAGCCGAAATTCTGGTCCCTTTTCTCAGTCTGCAGAGTCCACGGTAGCATTGGGGTTTAAAGTAGAGACAATGTCCTCAGTCCTAAAATCCTTAAGATGAAATGAAAAATTTGTCAAGTCTAATAATAAAGAACGTTCAAAATCCAATCACCTGGCTTTAATCCATCGACATATTTCAACTTCATATAGTGAGAATTCTTAAGGTCCAATGGTTTAAAAATAACTCAATGAAAGTCCTCTAAGATTGATGAGAAATTGTTACAGGGTTTTATGAATCTACCTCCTTAATTTTAAACAAGTTTCAACTATATGGCAGAGCTGCTTTTTGACGAACGGCGTCTTGCTGGGGCATCGGCAGAGTTAGATGGCGGAGCTGCTTTTTGGCGGACAGCGTCTCGCTGGGGCATCGGCGGAGTTAGTGTCTCGGCTGCTTCCAATCCAAAGAGCCAGTTTTTTTTGAAAAGAAAGGAAAGAAAAAAGACGAAGAAATTAAGTGCTCTTTACTGGAAGAGAGCGAGTTCACTTCATCCGGTGTGCTGCGAGAGATAAAAGCAAAAAAATGATTCGTCATTTTAATTTTTTTCTCTTTTCCTCATCCTTTTCCTTTTCGCTGTCGCTTTCACTTGAAATAATTTGATTGTTTGGAAAAGATGGGAAAAAATGAGTAGACAGCACACCGGGTGAAGTGAACTCGTCCTCTCTTCTAGTAAAGAGTGACTCTTTTTTTCTCCCTTTTTAAGAAAAATTGGCTCCTCAGATTGGAAGCAGCTTATGCAGACAAGCCCTTGCGCTAGCTCCTGCGATGCGCCAGTGAGACGCCGTCTGCCGGAAAGAAGCTCCGCCACCGGAATTTTATACATGATGTTAGCCCGGCCTTTAGCACACTGCCTCGGCAGGGATACCCTCCGATATCTAAGACCAATTTTATGAGTCCAGAAAGTCAAGTTCATCATTTTTAAAGATTTTCTAAATGTATAATCTCTACACATACAAGTATTATGATTTTTTTTTAATCTTAAAAGCCTTAACATTTTGCATCTGCCAATTATAAAGTTACGTTCAATAGAAAAGATACAAATTGGAAGGCCTAAACAAATATACTTTCGAACATGCTTGTCATAATTCCTTTGGCTTAAAATTGGTTGCTGAATCAAGTCGAATGAAAACAGTGTCAATGACTAGCGGCGTAGTGCAATGTGCGTTCAATTAGCGGATCGGAAATTTTTTATTGTAAAGAGGGTGGCGCAAATTATTTTTTTTAAAATTTTGACATTGACCGAAATATCATTCTAAAAATTTTTATATGAGATACATATTTTTTTTAAAATTTACATTTAAAAAATAAAATTTTTTTGAGGGGGTGAAGCAAGACCAGGCCTTGCCGGCCCCCCTTGGCTCCGCCTCTGTTTTCAATAGTCGCCTCTGTATGCAAAGGCCCCCCTTGGCTCCGCCTCTGTTTTCAATAGTCGCCTCTATATTTAATAGTCAACAACCATCTAGTGCTTGGCAGTGATCGATAGCCGAATGAGTTTAAATACTGCTAGAACCTCTAAAGATTTAATTTTTGGGATTTTATTGGTATATAATATATTAGTAATAATAGTCATTTGTTAGATTTATTATTTACATCTGCGATCTTTATAGTTGTTAGATATAGATTTGTCTTTAATCGGCCGCAAATTATTCCCATTATAGATCGAACACAACAAATCTAGCTAGAGGATATGAAATATTGGAGAACAACCGATGATTTGTCAATATTTTATTGCTATCTAAACCAGTGACAATATCCATCTATTAGATTTATTATCCATATCGGTAATCTTTACAAGTGGCACACGCAGATTTGCCTTTAGCGGCGCTAGCTATATACATTGTTCCGGTTGTAGATGACATGTTTTTTCTAGTGTGCCATATGGTTTAGAATTCAGATTGAGGCTGTGATATGAATCTGAAAATTGGATTTTAATGGGATTCGGATTATGAAATCGGATTTTGGATTTAAATTCTGACTTTTTTTTTTGTTTGTATTTACATCTGAATTTGAGTCCAAATATTTGAGTACATGAGAAGCAGATATGATTGAGGATATGTCCCGTTCAAATCTGATCCATTGACATCTCTATGTATGTGTCATTAATATATGATGCGTAATTCTAAGTTTGTAATTGTATTTATTTATTATCGCATAGTAACTTTGGAGTTAGAACTTGATTTAGAGTTTTTAATTGAACTTTTATTTTATTGTATATAATGGGATGTTCTGAAACCAAGTCTTGCTAAAATATCACGACAATGTTAGGACTTGACTGACAGTCGTAGACCCAACAAGGAATTATTATATATTATAAGCTAGCAGCTAAACATATATGAGAAAAAAACATTTGCTTCATATTTATTTTGTGTAAAGCGAATTAGGAATTTCTCAAAGAAAAAAAAGGGGCCAAACACATGATTTTCACTATTAAAAATATCTCTAGAAGGAGCACTCTTCACGAATTTTGATATCCAAAGTATATATAATTTGTTACTACAATTTTGTTTCCCTTGAATAACTTTATGGCATTAACAAAAAGGAAAGTAAAAACTTTTAAATAACTATCTTTTAGATATTAGTTAATACAAAATTACCCAATCTAGATAACTTTAATCACACATTAGTATTGTTACATATGCAATTAAAAAACTTCAAATTCATCTCCACTCTGGTATTCTAGTCGTCACATCAACCTGAGCTAGCTTATATATGTTGGTTAATCAGGGTCAATTAGCACAAAATTATTTCCGATTAATGGTAAAACTTTAGCGTACTTTTAAAAATATCAGAAAAGTTAGGTGTGTGTCTTATTAAACTGGTCGTATTTTTTTTTAAATGTTCAAAAAATTAATTTTGAAACAAGTTCTCTGTGGAGTTGGAAGGCATGCCATTATGGTGTGCATGCGTTCATACCATCCTATTTTATTGGTCTGTTCTTGGTTTAAAAGCTTATGGTCTAACAAATCTTTCTCTCTTTACTTTTGATCACCTATAACGCTTTGACATTAACTTAGCTAACCAATGTCCACTCTCTCTTGTTGCGGCTGAATCTTGGGTTCACCTTTTTACCTAATGTTCTTTCTATAGTGTTCTTGCCTCTCTATGGCTTTTTAAACCTACCCTCTATTCACATTCTTTTCCTCTTTTGTCTTTTTTTTCACCTGTCATTTTCTTGGGGTCGTGTCTGGAAGTTGTGGTTCATATCTTCTTAGTGACGCATTTAGGTGAAGAGCAACAACATGGTCTTCAGGGACACCTTTTGATCACCGAATTTTATAGCATGCATTGTGTAGTTTGCTGTTCGGCTACGGCACCGTTCTTCATTTGATGCTGGGTGACTCTGTTGCCCCGTCTATCCACTTTCTTCTCACCTCTCTTATTTTGTTTTATTGTGCTACTGTCTTGTATAATTTGTTATCTCTATTTTGTTTTTGCTGTTTACTCTTGTATCTCGTGAACTTCTTGTCCACAAATTTTGTTATGCATTTCCATTTTATCAGCTCTCTCTCTCTCTCACAAAGTGGCTACATCATTATATACCTTAACCAATCTCACATATTTAGAAGTCAAAATGCGTAAGAGCAAGTGCGGAGGCAAGGGGGGCCCTCATGGGCTTGGCCGCACCTCAATTTCTTTTTTAAAAAATTTACATGTAAATTTTTTAAAATTTATTTGTTATATATAAAAATTTTAAAAAATGATATTTCGGCCTGTATCAAAATTTGGAAACTTCAATTCGGCCCCCTCATTAAAATTTTTTATCTTTGCCCTTGATTGAAAGACTTGTGCATCTGTTCTTGAGGGGATTTCAATTTTGTCTCTAGATTAAATTTCAGTGGAGAACGAAGAGCGAAAACTCTACCTCCTTTTCCCCCTGCCTCTAGAGGTCACGGTAGCGTTGGTGTCTAAAGTAAAGACAATGCAAGAAATTTGTCAAGTCTAATCATAAAGAACCTTCAACTATGTTTCTGGATTCATATGAACAAAATCCAATCACCTGGCTTTAATCCATCCAAATATTTCAACTTCATATAGTGACAATTCTTAAAGTACAATGGTTTAAAAATTACTCAAATGAAAGTGCCCTAAAATTTGAAATAGATGGACGGCTGGAATGGCACGGTCATGGGCTTGGCCCCACTTCAATTTCTTTTTTTAAAAAAATTACATGTAAATTTTTTAAAATTTTATTATAAAAATAATAAAAAATGATATTTTGGCCTGTGCTAAAATTTAGAAATTTTAACTCAGCCCAGCACATGAAAAATTTCTAGCTTCGCCCTTAGGTAGTAGGTACACATTTGTCAATTCCTAATTATGTTAGCAATAGGTGGTGAGGGAATTTGAATTTTGTCTCTAGATTAAGTTTCAGAGGGGACGAAGAGCCGAAACTCAACCCCCTTTTCCCAATCTCCCCAGAGTCCAGGGTAGCGTTGGGGTCTAAACTAGAGACAGTGTAAGATACTACACGCAATTCTTAATATCCTCATATGAAATGAAAAGTTTGTCAAGTCTAATGATAAAGAATGTTCAACTATATTTCTGGATTAGATATGAACAAAATCCAATCACCTAGCTTTAATCTATCGAAATATTTCAACTTCATATAGTGAGAATTCTTAAAGTACAATGGTTAAAGAATAACTCAAATGAAAGTGTCCTAAAATTTGAAATAGATTCATGAAAAAGGTTTTATGAATCTACCTCAATTTTTAAGCTGTTTATGTTTAAACTATATGACTGAGCTGCTTTCTGGCGGATGGCGTCTCGCTGGGGCATCGGCGGAGTTAGGGTGAAAGGCGCTGTCTGCGAAGCTGCGTCCAACCCAAAGAGCCAATTTTTCTGAAAAAAAAAGGAGAGAAAAAAGACGAAGAAATTAAGTGCTCTTTTCTGGAAGAGAGGACGAGTGCACTTCACCCAGTGTGTTGTATTCTCATTTTTTCCATCTTTTTGGAACAATCAAATGAAAATGAGTAAACAGCACACTGGGTGAAGTGAACTCGTCCTCTCTTCCAGTAAAGAGCGCTTAATTTCTTCGTCTCTTTTCCCTCCCTTTTTAAGAAAAATTGGCTTCTCATATTGGAAGCAGCTTAGCTGACAACACCTTTGCGGTAGCTCCGGCGATGCGCCAGCGAGACACCATCTGCCGGAAAGAAGCTCTGCCACCGGAATTTTATGCATGATGTTGGCCAGGCCTTTACCACATTGCCTCAGTAGAGATACACTCAATCATTCTGAGCTTTCTTGCACGCCAACGGAGAAAATCCAGACTTACGAGAGAAAGTCCGACATCTAAAACCAATTTTATGAGACAAGAAAGTCAAGTTCATCATTTTTAAAGATTTTATAAATATATAATCTACACATACAAGTATTATGATTTTTTTTAATCTTAAAAACCTTAACATTTTGCATCTGAAAAGATACAAGTTGGAAGGCCTATGAAAATAGACTTTCCAACATGCCTGTCATAGTCCCTTTGGCTTAAAATTGGTTGCCGAATCAAGTCGAATGAAAACAATTTCAATGACTAGCGGTGTATGTGATCTAGTGGTGCAGTGTGTGTTCAATCAGAAGTAGAGTCAGAAATTTTTTGTTGTAAGGGGGTGGCTGCTTTGAAAATTTTGACATTGGCCAAAATATTATTGTTCAAAATTTTTAATAGGATACATAATTTTTTTTAAAAATTTACATGTAAAATATTTTGTTGTAAGGGGGTGGACCGCTTCGAAAATTTTGACATTGGCCAAAATATTATTGTTCAAAATTTTATATAGGATACATAAAATTTTTTAAAATTTACTTGTAAATTAAAAAAATAAACTAAAAAAAAAAAAATTTGAGGGGGTGAGGCAAGGCCAGGCTCCTCCCGGCCCATTTGGCTCTGCCTCGGCACTCAATATCAGTAGTCAACAACCATCTAGTGGTTGGCAGTAATGGATGGCCGAATAAGCATAAATACTGCTAGGAACCTCCGAAGATTTAACTTTTGGGATTTTATTGCTGTATATTATATTAGCAATAATAGTCATTTGTTAGATCTATTATCTATATCTGCATCTTTATAGTTGGTAGATATAGATTTGTCATTAATCGGCCGCAAATTATTCCCATTATAAAGCAATGGGTATTTTAGATTTTTCATTTTTGATAAGCCTTTTTTACCCTTTTAAAAAGTTTTTTTAATCTAAATAAAGTTATTTTGATTATCGCACACCTTTATGCATAATTATTCCTGTACACGAGTGTGCACATAGCAATCTTCTCGTTGTATAGGAAATGGGACACTAATTAACCATGTTTGTTTGGATCATATACATGCATCTGTGCGTTCTTTGCAATCAAATAAATTGAAGGCATTGCTAGGAATGGCTATTCTGCACATATTTTTATTCCATCTCAAGTTGGAATTGAAATCAAAATTCAAGTTCTAGCCTTTTTCTGTTTGATAATATATAATTTTGATTTCAGAGATTTCAGAATGAAAATAACATGTTTGATAGAACAAGAATTAAAATTCTAAAATTCATGGATTAAGACCTTTATCACTTGTACTTTAAAAAAAGATAAAAAAAACTCCAAAATTCGGAAATCGTATTTGGCTTGGGAATGTTATTCAATAGGGAACATGTAAATCTAGAACCAAAATTCTTTGTTTGATGCAATTATTATTACGTTCAAAGATGAGAATATTAATTCTAAAATTTCACGATTCCGGCGTCATGAAAAGCCAGCAAGAGCGTCGGCTAAAGGTGAAGAAATATGTATCGCAATGTGGGCGTTTGTGAAGGCAGGTGGATTTGCACAATATACAAAAGCCAAACAGGAACAGCCCGCGCCGATGACATAGTCGTCTTCTAGCGCTCAATCTGAATGGTCACATGGGTGATGTTGTGTTCTTTCCGAATGTAAGCAATCACGTTGTTGAGGACAGCGTCTGCGTCTGCGTCTGGTTTGATCTTCACATGGCAAGACATGAGAATCTTCCCCACCGTGATGCCCCAAACATGGAGCTCATGAACGGCCACCACCTCCTCCATTTCGCAGATCTCCCTCTCCAGCCTCCTGGCGTCCACTTCACATGGCAAGACATGTACCATCCCATTGCTTCTCCCTCAAAGTGGAACACCCCAATGGCGACCCATAAGTCCCTAGGGACTTGCTGGCAAAGGAAATACTGATGGATCTTGTAGGACCACTCTTGGGCTTCTTGCCCACCAAACCGAGGGAAATCGAGCCTCATCCATGGCATAGCCCGAAGCCTGTCTTTTCAGGGGTCATCGCAGAAGGGGTTGAGGTTGACGCGCCCATAGAGAGGTTGCCTTCCGTGCCCTAGGTGGGGAGGACCCTCTCGAGGCAAATCCAGTTCTGCCATATCGCCGTGTAGTCGGGGATTGGGTTGGGCGGAGCTCCCAACCCAAAACGAAGCGGTGGCTCATCATGGTGCCTCATGCCTTGCCTCCACCTTTCTGCCCTGGCCTGTCCGTGTCCTCTTAGGTCCCCTCTCTCAAGGTGTTGCCTGTAACGGTGTGGTTGTCTCTCGGGTGGAGCATGCTCGGGGTAGCCTCTGTCTCTTTGTATCAGCTCACCCCTATCAAAAACCTTGGCTGGGATCCCTCTGGTCTGGTAAGCTTCGTTACTCCTAGCTCCCGGTGACCTTCCTCTTCCTTCCTTGTCGGCGGGGGTGTCAGTGTTCGCCCAACTTTTGGGATTGGGTGGAGTCAAGTGGTGACTCCCCCGGCTTTCTGCTGGCCACCCAAGAGAGTAGTCAGTCGGTCTCTCTTGAGTTCGGGGAAGGGCATGGGGTCCCCTTGGTCCGGGATTGGGGTCTCTTTGAGAGGGCTCTCCTATCTCATATTGACCCCTTCGTTCTCCCCTGCCCTCGATGTTGTGGTTGTCCCTTTCCCAATGACTAGTCGCTTCGAGGTTATCCATCCTTTCCCTCACCTGCCTTAGGGCTGCTCCCATATCCGATCCTATCTGGTTCATCATTTGATTTAGGTTCTCTTGGAACATTAACCCGAAAGCCTCAAATTGCTGATTGAGGTCCAATATCAAAAGGTTAGCGTCTGGGTTTGGTATTCGGGTGGGGTTAGCTTCAACCCATAGCACACGCTCGGCTCACCCTTGGACTGTCACACATTCCTCCTGCATCTCTGATGTGTCTACCACCACGGCCGCCTTGTCCTTCCCACCTTTGGCCATGGGAAAATATACTGCAATCTGGAACAATCCCTTAGGTGTGTCCGATCTGAGACACATAACTTGAACCTTGCAGACCTTAATGTTGTAATATGCCCACTCTTAAACTCTTATCAGTCCTTAATCCTCGGTTGTAGCTGAACCTACTACTCAAGGTAAGTCGTTACAAGGGCTCCCGGCCTGAACAAAGGCCATAACTTTTCCAAGGATGAGTACAAATGGCCCCAAACCCAATCCTCACAACAATAGCTCTCAAGTATCAACAGGGAAAGACATTAATTTTTACAAGAACGCAATGATACATAGCATAAACCACTCCCAGCTCACTCAACAAGCCATGCCTAGTATCGCACAAACTAGGCCTTGTGCCCGTAGGTAAGTCTTCTCCTGCTGGGCTGTGTCCCGTGCAAGGTGCACAAGGAGGAGCCCAAGCTAGGGCTGCCGGTGGCAGGTCTGAAACAAAGAATACACCCTTTCCCACGCAGCTATAGAGTGAGGCGGTGAGAAACTTGATCACGGGGTAAAGTCCAGCAGCACAAGCTGCTCTCCCGTATTCAGCAACCTCGAAACTCTAGCAATCGACAGCTCCTTGAGCCGTACACCCGCCTCACTCCTTGATCAAAATGAGAACAACCTAGTTACTGTTATGAATGGACAGTAACTTAGAGGGAGAAGGGATTGCACTTCACTGTGGCCTTCGGAACCCCTATGTGCAGTTGTGTTTAGGGGGAAGCAATCGCTAGAATGGCACCAGCGAACACCCTTCCTTCTCTCGGGTTTAGCTTAATCATGACTGCTGGCTGGACCTCCTCTCGGCTAGGACAAGCTCCAACATGGCAATCGAGAGTCACTATTCAGAAATGAATGGAAACAGAATATTTCCAGAGATGTTAGAAGTCGTCACTGTGATGTATTTTTACCCTTGTTGATAGACGAATCCGAGAGGGAAGCAAGCACCGCTTAGCCTGGCGTAAGCTATGACTTCAAACGTTCAATCGAGTTCAGCACCTTCAACTCACAATCTCGCTCTCAGTTTTCCCATGTCCGAATGAGAGTCTCTCCACAGGTTGGTTCAACTCAGCAATGCAAGCAGTAACAACAGTTAAAGAGAGCAAATATAAAAAAGAACGAGAGGGATGAATGCTAGGAGATGTAACCAGAGAGTCGAGTGAACCCCATGAGAAGATGTGATGGGGTGAGGCAGTCACCGGAAGCATCGGCGAACGCGTGTTCTTCTACAGAACTCTGGTGTAGCAGAAATCAAGCAGCCGGTATACGCAGGGACCTTTGCTCACTTAAACTTCAAGAACTCTGGGCTCCGAAGTCCAAAAATCTCCAAATTGGAATTGAAAAATACTAGACTTTTGGGGCTTTTCAGAGAAACCAAGATCACTGGCTAACTCCGATCACAGAGAAATTCGGATCTGAGGGAAGGGACGCCTCAGCCGCGCCCTTCAGGAGTGGTTCAGGCTATTCTCAATCGCCGAAATGCCTCCTAACCCGTTCTCGTTCAAAAATCCACCATGCCTTGATTAGAGTTCCAAAAATTTCCTAATTTGGAGGGTATAAAATAGATATCCATACGATTCCAACGCACCTGGACTCGACAAATTCCGACCCCTGAGCAAACAGCGCCGGCCATCGGAAGTTGAGGTAGATTCTGGAAATCCCGGCGTCTGAGAATGAGAAGGAGGCAGAGTTCGGGTGGTGTCCTGGGTCCTGACGCAAGAGAGTCTGGGACACAGGGGACACGAAGTCGCCTGCATTATAGAAGAGCCGACTCGTGTTGTGCGGGACACGGTGTCCGCTGGAGTCGATGCAGAGCGGGATTCGTGGCGGGACATGGCGGGATACGACAGTACGGTGATGCGGGATTCGACGGGATTCGCGTGTCGCTGCGTACCATCGATGATCCGGACATGGTGCCGCGACATGTCGCCGGGGACCGAAGAACACGGCGGAATATTCTGCCATAATCATCGATTTCGCCAGAATCCCTCTTCCACGCCGAAAAACTGACGGGAAACTCCGGCGAACTTCAAATGGCTATTCTGACGCGGTTTCTGGGCTAAATCAGACGATCCTAGGCTCGATCTGCTCGGAAATTCGTCAGGAATCTGCCAGTATCGTCCTCCTTGTTTCTTGACCAGCGACGCTTCAAAATGAAAGTGGTCGCTCCTCAAAGCTCCAATAAATCTGCAAATGTACTGGAACAATCTGTAGACGTTCAGAGAAATGTTTTTAACTCCTGCTCAATAGGTATAGAGATCAGATTTGACGACGCCAACAAAAAAATTTCACTACGAACAGGCAGACAGAACTTTATATGTTTTGTCTCTGTTCAACAGGAATCGATCGCTATGGCTGCTTCTAAAGCTCTTATACCGTAAAGAAAAGTGAAGAAAATATAAGCAAGGAAAGGAAGAAGCAAAGATTAACGTGGTTCGGCTTAGGTAAGCTTACATCCACGATCATAAGGCATTCAGGCTTTTTCTTTATTGATAAGAGAATGTATACAATGGTAGAGTCAAGTCTCTTTTATAGGGAAGGAATCACTTATTATCATATGCAAGATTGTTCTTGCTTAGATTAAATGAAATCTTTATCGGATCTCTAAATTGTCTCCTTTTCTTATCTTCTGATTTTTCTGCCTTTTTCATTTGATCACAATCTTCTGTTACCAGCTTGACATCTTTACCCATATGTTGATTGTTGATTTACTCTCCAACGGATTCATCGCCCTTATCATCCTTACCAGTTTTGTTAACAATATGCACCGATATTGACAACTTTGGAAAGTTATACTCTTTAGAGAAAAAGCAAGAACTTTTCTTTATAAACCAAAAAAAGAAAAAGCTTCTGCAAAAAATTCAACGGTAGGAAGAGGGTTCACGCGGCATTCTTCTTCTGAGTTCTTTGGGTTGTAATTTGATGCGATAATATGATCATCATTGGTTGCAATATATTAACATATAAGAATAAGCCATTTTATCAGAAAAATTGAAGTATTTTCTTAACATCAAAATCAATTGCATGATTTTTTTCCCTCTTCTTGAGATTGAACCAGGGAGGGTGTCTTCTTGAAGGCAAAGACTCGGGTTTCAAATTACTCGATTACTTTAAACTTCAAGCTCTTAAGTAGAACAGACTCAAGTAACAGAGCAAAGCAAGGATCTCCTCGCCTTTCCTTACCAATAGAGAGATTCGCCTTCTTTTTCTTTCTGGTGCTGACATGAGTCCTTGACAACTAAGAGCTTTTGGGTCACTTTTTCTTTGCATTTTCCCTTTCTTTTCGTTTAGATCTGATGCAGTTTGCATGTTGACTTGAAGGGACATCATAAATGGAGTGCACGCATCCATGACATCATGAATTCCTCATCATCTGCATCATTTTATTAATGTGGTCTTCTTTTTATCATCATCATCATCATCATCATCATCATCATCATCATCATCATCAAGCATCGTCATCTTCGCGCTGTTCATGGTGCCCCCATGCGTAATGCGTTTCTCGTGATCGTTAAGGGGAAGGAACATCATAAGTTTGTATTGATACATTCTGTCTAAGCATTAATCTGCAGGTTGGCAAGTTGCACACGACCGTGTTCTAAACCATCCCCCAAATGGACGGCTAGAATTGGTTGTGAAACCAAGCTGCCATCAATCTCGACGGCACGATCATGCTAGAAATTCAGAGCAAACCACAAGAATTGGTTGAGTCCTACGATATACACAGAGTGGGAGCGAGAAATTTGATTGCGTGTAAAACTTCTTGCAGGTGAAGGATCTTTCGTTCTTATTTGAAACGCTGTAACTCCAAAATGAGGTTTGAACTATTAACGGACAGCTTAAGTTCACCAATCTCTCTTTTTGTCTCTTACATATATATACAAATCTATGTATGTTAAACTAAGTTGATGCAATGAATGCATCTCAGGCCTCTTGTTGATCTAATTTCCATATAGATTGGTAATTAATATAAGGAAACTACTAATTGAAAGGATTGAGTAAATGGTAGAGATAGATTTGTGGGTTGGTAACCGGTGGGTATGGATTCGTATTATGCTAGCAATGATTGCTGAAGGAATTGGAAGTTTCGTCTCTTGATTAAATGACGAATGTAACAAGAGAATGTTTGTGTTTGGATCATTAATCATGCCAATCAGCCGTTTATGTCTCCGTGCCCCCAATAGTGGCGTGATTGTGCGGAGGCCAACCATCAATACTAAGGCTAAGCATTGACTAGAGAGCAATTTCCAGACAAAAACCACCGCAGAACTAGCAAATCTAAAGTATTTGATTGAATATTCGAGCCGGATCAAGTTCTGGTTACCCTTCCAAACATTTTCACAGGTAATGATTTTATGAAAAATTTCTTCTTGTGATATTATTGGGTGATCAAAAATTTTGCTTCGTATTTCCTTGCACAAGTTCACATTTGCTGAGAATTTCTCGAGAAAGAAATTTTAAGAGAGACAGAGAGAGACAGAGAGGCTGAGCTCCACAGTAATGCAAAAGTTTGCTTCTCTGAACTCTCGAGATTGGTGCGATTCATGACGCTGCGAAAGCTTGGAGGATGAGTTGGTGTTGCGCTCTTCAGTCTGAAGAACTAAATAATCTGGACCGCCAGAAGGGCCCAGTCGTTCGAGCTTCTTCATTCTGAAGACCTGACTGGTCTGAAGTTCTCAACGCTGAAGGTAATGGCGCCTTTTAGTTTTTCAAAGTAATTTGTTCCCTGCTTCTTGCGGCAAAAGCTTCTCCGCACGATTGGGGAGGGGGAAGTGGATCAGCTAACCATTCCACTCATGATTGGCTTAAGAGAATGAAACCTCATGTCAGTGGATTTGTGGGAAGATCTCACACCTTCCACTCGTCCGACTCGGGTTCATATTATTTCAATCAATCCTGTTCAAGTTTGCGTCATTTGCTCACACCCATGTAGCAATGAACCTTCATATGCTTGTGAGATGTGAACGCATGTCTGGAGGGTTAAACAAGCACGGTAGTAATTCTTTTCGAGTTTCAGACATTACTCATCATGAAGCATTTCTTATCTATCTCATGCCATAGAAAGAAGAATGATGTGTGGCATTGCCATCATAAGATGATGTGTTTGTTCAATCATTTATTTGTTCAGGTAAAAAAATACTCAAGCCCCTCTACACAAACTGATTGAGTTCTAATTTGTAACAAGTACTTTGCATATTGAAAGACAAGGTAACTTGAATTCCTCGGCTGCATAACAAATCGAATTTCTTGTTTGTCTCTGCAAATAAATACACCTCCTTTACCATCCTGATTCTGCGGTATTGTGAGATGAGACATTGTTCAGCAGTTCGTGTGCCGTATCTACAAGTGAGTGAAGAGTAGTGGTATGTGGGCTCAGGCCTACACTGCCTGAGAAAACGTTGAAGCATTCAAGTTCTGAAGTGGTCTCTAGAACACATTTGAGCTCTTTCTCCAATTCAAGCTTCTTGAACAGTTCTCTGCTTTGCGTCTCCACCTGCATCATTGTTATCACCAGCTCTACCACGAACCTTCTCATCCTTGGTACCTTGACTGAGGGATTTGGGTCGTTTCGTAAAATTTGCACTAATTTTGCTGCTAGTTCTGACATCTCTGTTCCTGCCCATGCAAGTGCATCGTGAAACTCCGAAGCATTTGTGAACCTGAGCACTTGGGCAGCCAGTCCGATCGCAACTTCTAAACATTTCTCTTCTTCTGACATTATGTCCTTCAATACCTTAGACATTTAGAAAGAGATAAGAACATAAGTTTTGATTCATGAGGAGAAAAAAAAAAAAAAACACAGATCAAAGATTATCTGTCTACGATTTTCTCCAGGATATATTTGGTTGTCCAAGCAGTAAAATGACATTTTAAGGTTCATTAGCTTGTGTACGTTATATGAACCTTATATCAGAAATAAAAGAGAAAGATTGGGAGAAAATGCTGATTTACTTGAAAAATGTCCTTTCCTTCCTGATGTGGTCTTTATGATTTGTTTAGTAGAGAACAGGATATTCATGTGATTCCAACTCGTAAATAGGTTTTACTCTTATATCTAATCTACACTATTCAAAGTTTTAATTCTGATTTAGTTAACCACTTGGAAATGGTTTTTCCTGGAAGCAGCAGTAACCGTCAAGGCATCAACGATGTGGTGGCCGAAAATTTCAGCATAGGGGCTCTAGATCTGTCAGAAAAGGGAGAAAAAGAAAGGATAAAATGAATTTCTAAGCAGATTAATGATAACCTCCCAACTAATGAAAGAAAGTTCTGGCAATCACTACTAGTTTTGATTGCTAAAATTACGAAGTTCTTTCAATACCAAACTTGTGTTAAGGGAATCTCCATGTCTGTTAGTTTTCATGACCGTAAAGAGACAGAGTAGAAAAATTTCTAAATTCTTTACGAAAGTGGGATATATGATATATCCAATGCGGAGGTGTCCTTTGCCAATGTATCAGAGTGTGGTAGTTTATAAACATTGAGTACAAGCAACAACGGGACAGGCGAATTCAAAATAACAAAGAGAATTGAACTTACAACTTTCGTAGCTTCGGCGATTCCTGCAAGCTTATGTTGCAAATCTGGTCCTGCATATGCACACAGATTTCGCAAAAGTCGGGCTGAATTTTTGCGCAATGTGGTATTCTCAAGACAGCCAACCAGTTTACCAACAGATCCAAGTTGTATAATCCTCTCACAGTTTTGTGGACTTTCCAGTGTCAGCATTACCAAGGCTTCTCCTGCATTGCTGCTCAGCTTCTGAGTGACATCAACATTCTGAACTGCATTTTCCTCGAAGAAAAAGATACCAAACAGTAGGTTTAGCATCCCCCCGGTTCTTCCTATTTTTTCTCTTGCACCCTTATCCAGAGCCATATTTGCTAAAATATCCATTGCCAATGACTGAAGATTGTCATGTTTCTTCCCATATTTGAGAATAGCCCTCAAATTTCCAATTGTGAAGACGATATTTGAAGTCTCCCGCCGCAGAACTTCTCCGGTGCTGCCTGTTGTTGCTACCAGTTTCTTGACTAGTTTCAGAGATTGCTCCACTATCATTATTTGTGAAGGACTCCCAAAATTTAACATCCTTTCTTCAGCATGCGTAGAATTGATGATGTTCGTTAGCAAGCCTCTAGTTGTACCAATCTTTCCACAGTTGTCATGATCGTTGGCAAGTTTTTTCAAGATATGCAAGCCTCGAAGATGGAATTCATGGTCCCCTTCATCCATAATTATCCCTTTCTGCAGGATCCCGTCATCTGAAAGTCTGGCATTCTTTATGTGTAGTAGTGATGATATGGACTCCAAGGCACCAGGAATTCCTGCAACACGTAGCGAATTCCGCTTTTTACCAGTGATCTTTGACACTATTTGGGCTGCCGACTTCCTGATTTCCTGCTCTCTGTGGTTCCTCCAGCTCAACATCTCAACAAGCCGCTCCATAGCTGGCATTGATGTACCAATCCTTCGAAAGGCATCAGCGGAGAACCGATCATTTTCTGTGAATTTGACAAGCATGCGGGCACCTGTTAACTGCTCCTCAACGGAATTTGACAGCAGCAGCTCTGAAGCAAAGGTCAGTAAATCCATTTTCAGGCCATCAAAGACGCTCCCCTCCACGCATTTTGAGTATGCATCATAGAAAAATCGACGGATCCAAGCAATTCCAGAGTCTCCAAAACCACACTGCTCGTTAACTTGCTCAAGGAATTTCCTGACGCTCACCTTCCATTCCCAGTAGACTCTTTCCATCAGAAACACTGAGGCTTCTGCTAGTGCAAGGCTGTAGAATATGTTCAATGCAGACGCCCTGTTTTGGACTTCTCGAGCGTCTGTATTGCCATAATCTTGTCTGTATAGTCTTAATAATGAAAGCACTACACATGCAACAGCCGCAGCCAGCTGAAACCAGTAGAGAAGTTTGCTGATGTTTTTTGACACAAAAACCCAACCTGCATATGGTAGCAGAGGGACTTCAGATGTCGTCCATGTCCTAGGCTTAATCTGCGTTTGATCGTCAGGAGGCGGCTCTGCTGGTGCAGAGGAGGTGACTTTTGGCTGCCGAGCAAAATATGGAAGGGTAGAAGTGATTGGTAGGTAGAGAGCCTTGATCATGTGAACCAGGCGACCAGAACCGTATACTAATGCCCGCGAACTATTCCTTGCTGCATCAGAAATGGACCATGTACTCTGGCGCTGCCATTCGAGCTCACGACTTCGGCTATAAATCCTGCTTCCTTCAACTAAGAGAATGGCGGTGACAAACCAGAAATCAACTCTCTCCAATATGATTGCAAAACCACCAAGAAGGACGACGGTTGCCCAGATAAAACCGAGAGCACCAATTCCACTGGCTGCTTTCTCAAGCAAAGCTAGCCGGAGGGCAAAAAGCGTGAGCTTCTTTTCTGGTGCTTCTTGATGGCTCGGTTGTATTAAGCTTCTGCTGGTGGGCATCCGTCCAGTTTCCTTCTCCGGTTCTGTCTGAGGCTCAAACATCGAACCATGGCTTTTCTCTGAGCTTGCTGTTATCTGCCTACCAATCTGCCCATTTCTCGGTGTTGGACTAGCAAGCTCCATGTACCTCCAGGACGCAGAAAGATGATTGAAAAGCTAGAATTGTTCACCTTCAAAATGCTGAATCTTCTGGCTCGTAACTTTCTTTCTGCGGAATTTTTTTTCTTTTCTGAATGCAATCCTTACCTCAGGCTTCCCTTGATTCACTGCTTCTGCTGCAGACACCCACCCTATGGCTCCTGGCATTCGAATGTCCCAAGGGAGAAAACATTCATGACAAGAGCTTTTCCTTCAGCTTGAAGTTGTTTGTTATGGCTGCGAAGACTTTAGCGTGTAGCAAGTTGAATTGAAACTCACAGTGATCTGTTAATGAAACCGCCGACAAGCCAGCTACTTTCTGGACATCAAATTGTACAACTAGCTGTGGAAGAAGACAACCAGAAGGCGAAAGGTCAAATCAATCCAACGTGATTCTGAGGTGGGGAGAAGAGGCGCGGTCAGCGGGTGGCACTGGCACCCATGTCTTGCATATGGCTTTTCTTCTTTCCCTGTAATTGCCTTCAATGCGTGCCATGGCAAAGGTTGAAGATCCATGATTGTCTGGCTGACATTGATTAGAGCTTGCGATTTCTTACAGGGATGATGGTCTTGGTGGGACGTCGTTTGCAAGGTGAACTTGTGGGGCACGTCAATGGTGGTGGTGAGGACATGTCAAAGTGGTTGTCCTCTCTAAAAAATTAGGAGCCAAAACGTGCAGACGTTTTGTTTATGTGCAAGATGAAGACAGTTAAGGGGCAGTCATCTCCAAGGGTGTGTTTGAATGGCGGTGGAAATTGTCTCATGACTGACCGTCTCAGGACATAGCATCTTGAGTTTCATGTTCTCGAGTCACCCTTCACGTGTTTGTAAGAACGAGACGCAGAACGCAAGTTTGACACTCCAGTGGCGTGTTTGGCAGCTCGATAAACACAGTACGGTGCAATGTGAAATATGACTTTTGTAGGTCTCTAGTCGCAAGGTTGAGGTTCTGATTAAAAGGACAGGAAAGTCATATGAAACAGTATTACCGGACTCGGCCTGACTCGGCCGATTCTGATCGAATCGGTGACGAACGAATTCGTTCTGGTGGCCGATTTTAGAGCGCTAAACTTTAAACAATTTTTTTAAAATATTTTTTTCAACTTTTTAATTAATTTATCTATATTTTTCACATCTATAAAATTTATCCGACTCAGAACTTATCAAACACGCCATGGCAGTCAAACGTGCTCCTTATTGCACCTATTTTAAGGCGAAGTCTCCTGCTTTGAACTCCTAAACTTTCTTTAACTTAAGGCTTTTCAACGTCCAACTCTGCCAGATTCGGATTACGTTTGCTTATTTGCAGAAATCTCAATCTTCCTTTTTTTTGGTTGACATGCTTTTTTTAATCATGAAGGCCTTTTGACTCGCCTTTTTTGCTATTTTCTTTTTGACAAAAAAAAGACAATGCATTTATGAATTTGGAAACAAGACAAAAATGCACCTAAATCTTTCATAATTTTCTTTATTGTATATCAAACAGGTTGGTTAGCTTATTTTTTGTTGATTAATTATTGGTAAGTATGTCATAAATTGCTATTTCACACGGAAAATTATATCAAAAGTATACATAATTTGTTAATACAATTTAATTTCCATGAATAATCTCCACAATACAATCTCTCTCTCTCTCTCTCTAAAAGTAGCTACATCATTATATTCGTTAACTAATCTCAGGATATTAAGAAGTCAAAATGAGTAATTGGTAGAAGCAGATACACATTAATTTGAATTTTGCTTTTAGATTAAGTTTTAGTAGGCAACGACGAGCAGAAACTCTGCCCCTCTTTTCCCTATCTTCAGAGTCCAAAGTAGCGTTGGGGTCTAAAGTAGAGACAATATAAGTGAGATGAAACAAAAAGTTTGTCAAGTCTAATCACAAAGAACGTTCAACTACATTTCTGGATTCGATATGAACAAAATCCAATCACCTGGCTTTAATCCATCCAAATATTTCCACTGACCATTCTTAAAGTACAATGGTTTAAAAATAATTGAAATGAAAGTGCCCTAAAATTTAAAATAGATTCATGAAGAGCTATTTCAGGGTTTTATGCATCTGCCCCAATTTTTAAGCACTTTCAACTATATGGCGGAGCTGCTTTTTGGCGGATGGCGTCTGGCTGGGGCACAGGCGGAGTTAGGGTCAAAGGCGCTCTCTATGTCGGCTGCTTCCAATCCACAGACCCCATTTTTTTGAAAAAAAAAGGGAGAAAAAAGACTAAGAAATTAAGTGGTCTTTACTGAAAGAGAGGACGAGTTCATTTCACCCAGTGTTAAGTATAATCATTTTTTCCATCTTTTTCGAACAATCAAATTATTTCAAGTGAAAGCGAGAGAGAAAAGCAAAAAGATGATTAGTCATTTGATTTTTTTTTCCTCTTTTCTTCATCCTTTTCCTTTTCGCTTTCATTTAAAACAATTTGATTGTTTGAATAAAAAAAAAGAAGAAAATGAGTAAACATCACAGGGGGTAAAGTGAACTCATCCATGGGCGGAGGGAGGGGGGCCACCTAGGCCATGGCCCCACCCTGGTTAATGAAAAAAGAAATTATATTGAAAAAAATAAAATTTTTTAATTGCGTCATGTATTTCAGCTCACCCCTGAAGAATTTCACCCCTGAACTCGTCCTCTCTTCCAATAAAGGGGGCTTAATTTCTTCGTCTCTTTTCTCTCTCCTTTTAAGAAAAATTGGCTCCTTAGATTGGAAGGAGCTTACGCAGCGCCTTTGTGTTAGCTCCGGCGATGTGCGACCAAGACGCCGTCTGCGGAAAAGAAGCTCCACCACCGGAATTTTATACATGATGTTAGCCACATTGCCTCGGCAGGGATACACTCAGGGGGGGGAACGGTCTCTTGAATTTCAGTTTAAAGGGTCTCTGAGTCCAGTTTATTGAGATTTTAGTGTATAAATCATTGAGAGCTTTCTTGCACGCCAAGGGAGAAAGGCCAGACTTACGAAAGACGCAACAAGATGTATCAATTAAGAAATCATGAAAGCCATATTTAAAACCAATTTTATGAGTTTGGTTTATGAGTCAAGAAAGTCAAGTTCATCATTTTTAAAGATTTTATAAATATATAATCTATACATACAAGCATTATGATTTTTTTAATCTTAGAAACCTTAACATTTTGCATCTGTCAATTATAAGGTTATATTCAATAGAAAAGATACAAATTGGAAGGCCTAAAAAAAATATACTTTCGAACATGCTTGCCATAGTTCCTTTGGCTTAAAATTGGTTGCTGAATCAAGTGAAATGAAATCAGTGTCAATGACTACTGGCGTGGTGCAGCGTGCGTTCAATTAGTGGCAGAGTCATAAATTTTTCATTGTAAGGAAGGTGGGACACAAATTATTGTTTCAAAATTTTGACATTGACCGAAATATCATTGTCCAAAATTTTTATATAGGATACATAAAATTTTATAAAATATAAATTTAAAAAAAAAAAAAAGCTTTGAGGGGGTGAAGCAAGCCGGGCCGGGCCCTATCAGCCCCCCTTGGCTCCGCCTCTGCATTCAATAGTCAACAACCATCTAGTGGTTGGCAGTGATGGATGTAGAGTGATCTTAAATACTGCTAGAAACCTCCGAAGATTTAATTTTTGGGATTTTATTGCTATATATTATATTACTAATAATAGTCGTTTGTTAGATTTATTATCTATATCTCATAGTTGGTAGATAAATATTTCTCTTTAGTCTGCCGCAAATTATTCCCATTATAGATGAAACACAACAAATCTTGCTAGATTAGATGAAAAACAACCGACGATTTGACAAGATTTTATTGCTATCTAAACCGGTGACAAATATCCGTCTATTGGATTTATTATGGATATCGGTGATCTTTACAAGTGGTATACGTAGATTTGCCTTTAGCGGGGCTAGCTATACATTGTTCCCCTTGTAGATGACATGTTTCTTGTAGTGCGCTATATACTTCAGAATTCAGATTCAGATTCTAAAAATTGGATTTCAATCGGTCCAGATTATGAAATCAGTTTTTGGATTTAAATTCTGACTTTTTTTTTTTTTTGGTTTGTATTTGCATCCGAATTTGAGTCCAAATATTTGAGTACCTGAGATGCCGATAAGATTAAGGATATGTCCGGTTCAAATCTGATCCATTGACAACCCTAAACATGGATATATTGAACTAACTAGCATTGGATCAGTACTGTAGCTAGTCAAACCGATGATTCAGGTGAGAAGTTGCTGTCCTTTTCATACAAACCCAGCATGGCCATGTCTTTGGAATTGCAAATTGGCTATTAATATAGATGACTTCAATTTGCACTAAGGATCATCAATCAAATTGTGCTGCTATATTATAATAATAAATTATATCATGAACCTAGTAAAGTCCACTTCACTTGGTTACAAACTGAATAATGAATTTTTGAAACAGATTCATGATTTGTTGAATAATGAATTTTACTCAAAAATTGAAACAGATTCATCACATGATATAGTCCATGTCACCCTTCTCTGTTTCTAAAAATTTCTCCATGACTTTGTAACATAATTATATATAGGGATTGACTTGTGTGCACAAGTCGGTGCACAAGTTTGTGAAATTTTTATAAAGTAATAGGCATTTTAGGCTTTTCATTTTTAATAATATTTTTTTACCCTTTTATTATTTTTTTTTTGTAAAAAATCCAAAGGAGGATATTTTGCCTTCATGCATAATTATTCCTGTACACGAGTGTGCACATAGCAATCTTCTCGTTGTATAGGAAATGGGACACTAATTAACCATGTTTGTTTGGATCATATACATGCATCTGTGCGTTCTTTGCAATCAAATAAATTGAAGGCATTGCTAGGAATGGCTATTCTGCACATATTTTTATTCCATCTCAAGTTGGAATTGAAATCAAAATTCAAGTTCTAGCCTTTTTCTGTTTGATAATATATAATTTTGATTTCAGAGATTTCAGAATGAAAATAACATGTTTGATAGAACAAGAATTAAAATTCTAAAATTCATGGATTAAGACCTTTATCACTTGTACTTTAAAAAAAGATAAAAAAAACTCCAAAATTCGGAAATCGTATTTGGCTTGGGAATGTTATTCAATAGGGAACATGTAAATCTAGAACCAAAATTCTTTGTTTGATGCAATTATTATTACGTTCAAAGATGAGAATATTAATTCTAAAATTTCACGATTCCGGCGTCATGAAAAGCCAGCAAGAGCGTCGGCTAAAGGTGAAGAAATATGTATCGCAATGTGGGCGTTTGTGAAGGCAGGTGGATTTGCACAATATACAAAAGCCAAACAGGAACAGCCCGCGCCGATGACATAGTCGTCTTCTAGCGCTCAATCTGAATGGTCACATGGGTGATGTTGTGTTCTTTCCGAATGTAAGCAATCACGTTGTTGAGGACAGCGTCTGCGTCTGCGTCTGGTTTGATCTTCACATGGCAAGACATGAGAATCTTCCCCACCGTGATGCCCCAAACATGGAGCTCATGAACGGCCACCACCTCCTCCATTTCGCAGATCTCCCTCTCCAGCCTCCTGGCGTCCACTTCCCTCGGCGTGCTCTCCATCAGCACATCCAGGACGCTCCTCAGCATCCGAACCGTCGTCCCCAGAACGACAAGCGAGAAGAAGAGGGTGCAGATGAGATCGGCGATCCGCAGTTCAGGCTTGAACCAGATGATGGCACCGCCGATCATCACCCCGACGCTCTGAATCGAGTCCCCAATGGCATGAAGGTAGGCGCTCTGAACATTCACATTCCTCCTTTTCTTCTTCTTATCATTCGGTCTCTCTGTAGCAGCACCGACATAGTTCAGTCTCCTCGATCCATGAGGATCTTCCTTAGGCTCAGGGTGGTGGTCACCCTCTTCCTCATTATCATGATCATGGTCATGGGCGTCTTGACCATGGCCATGGTTGTGTCCATGGCCATGTCCGTGGCCATGGCCATGGGCGTCTTTACCATGGCCATGGTTGTGTCCATGGCCATGCCCGTGGCCATGGCCATGTCCGTGGCTGTGTCCTAACAAGCAAGCCATGACCAGATTCACAACCAAGCCTACTGCTGCAATACCGAACATCAAACCGCCATTAACCTCCTTGTTGCCGTGTATGAGCCTGTTTATGGCCTCATAAACCAGGACGCCGGTGATGAGCCAAATGAGCTGTATGGAGACCAAGGTGCCTATGATCTCCACCCGGAAAAAGCCGTAGCTCCGGCGGTAAGTGGCTTCCCAGCCGGAAGCCCAGAGGGAGAAGAGGGAGATGCCGAAGGCAACGACGTCGGACAGCAGGTGGGCGGCGTCGGTCAGGACGGCGAGGCTGTTGGCCTTGATCCCTCCGACGACTTCTGCTCCCATGAAGACGAGGCAAAGGACCATGGCAATCCAGAGCTTCCACGCGGCGGCGGACCGCTCCTTAGCGTGTTCGGAACGGCTGTTTTTGTCGGAGAGGCCGCACCTTGCACCACCACAGGCCTGCTTGTTCACCTCCTTGGCCGGCACAGCCAGCGGAAGCTCATCCGTCGACATGACCTCGAGTATGTGATCTTCGTCGGTGGTTGGTGACAGCATTCTGATCGTCGGCACTATCTACCCTGCTAGAGAGAGAGAGAGAGAGATGTTCATTGTTAAATTGCAGACCAGGGATGCCATATATCAGAACTGGGAAGTTGCATAGGTTTTTTCTCACACTAGGTCTAAATGTTTAATACAGTTGCGAATTTAGGAGGCGAAATAGAAAACCATATACAATTATCAGTCTTTTCTATGAGACGCAAAATCGATCTAATGTTCTTCTCACACTAGGAAGGATATTCCTCTCTTATTATGTACGCAGGGATTCCATGATCACTACCTTCTCATGACACCACCTTTCCGGATCTTACGCCATGATAAGAGAACAGTTAAGCCTCATGCTTCAGGTAAACTGACTGTGAAGTATCCATGTTTACAAACTGGAATTATATATAAGCAGTACCGAGCATGAGGATGAAGATAAGGTCAAGAGTGGCAGAGTGGATGACCGAAGCTGGTTAAGTACACCTTGCAGGGTTATGAGGATGAAGATGAGGTCGAAAGCGCCAGAATAGATGATCGAAGCTGGCTACTTACACCCGGCAGGGTTGTTTTATAATTTAAACGCCCCATTAAAGTAAACTAAGGCTGACGTTTTATAATTTAAATGTCCCATCATCGTTATACTTTGCTGCATTCTTACCAATAATCTCGGAGAAAAGATGAATCATTGGACTTCAAATGCTTTTTTGACGCAATTATCTGAACTTGTATTTTGTTTTTACGTCGAGAAGACGTCACAAAGAAAGAAAGCTCCACTCTGTCTCTGTCTGTCTCGGCGTCCCTCCCATTTTTTATTACTGGAGCAGATACTATCCAAAAATTAGTCATCCAAAGTGCGACACGAGTGAAATCATGTTAGATTTCACCCGTGTTTGACTCTGAGATGTGATTCCAACAGGTTCAACAGTTTAATACAGTTCGGAATCCGGATTACTTTTCCAATGTTTATATATTAAACGCCTCTTATTGCTAGGATGGTGACCCTTGGCCCCCGACTGCCATAACAAATGCAGGAGACGTTAGACCGTTTCAATGACCTGATCTGCTTAAGCTCTGTTGTCTGCTCAACACTGAACCTGATCTAGTGATCTTGATCTCTTTTGGAGATAGAAAAAGAGATCAAGGTGCTTAAGATCTTGATCTTGATGTCTTTTGCACCTATCTAGTTGGGATCACTCTCATCGTTGTGATTCCATTCCTTTACAGTGAGTTCTCCAGTCTGCTGGGTCACCCTTAAGTCAGAAATGTACCTCTTCTCTTACCTCCTGTACTGCCTTCTTCAGAGAAGTACAACGGACAAAGAGTTTGGTGGGCATCTTCTTTATCTTTAATTGGTCCCATTTTATCTGTTCACCGATTACACCTGTGATCCCCATGCAAGCTTCTCCGGACTTGAAATTCTTACAGCGAAAGATGGAAAAGTAGAGACGTTATCAGTGGCGCCAGCATCATCTTCTTTGGCTAGTTGGACATTATGCTGTATTCGAATTATCTTTTTCTTCTTATGATCTCTTAATCTCATTGAGGATGTTGATACCCCAGTCAGCCGTCTGCCCACTATTCATGAGTCGTTCTCTTGCTACTTGTTAAGCCATTTACATTCAGCTGTAGGGAAGCCCCAAAATTTTTTTCAGATGAGACGTCTGCCTGTCATAGGTGGCAAACTAGTTGAGTTGACTCGAGAATTGCTAACAAACCAGGCCATGAGTGAAGATTGGCAGGCTCGCCCGCTATTGGCCCCTGACTTGCTTGATTTAGTTGCAGTGATTTAAGTTTTGGTTATTTGAATACTCGATTGAGCCAACGAGTCAACTCACTGACCCAATAACCTGGTCGCTACCGATTTAAGTCTGAGTCACTGGTTTGCCAACTATGCCGGGCCTACACCAAAATAATAAAACTTTTGTTTACTTCTTTCTCAATTGCTAATTAACCTAATTTTGAACTTGTTTTGGGTGATTTTTGAAACGTTTGGGATCTGCCCACTGTCTTCTTCTATGGACGTTTATGTTAGTACCACATGTTTGCCTTTTTCTTCATTCGACCATCTATATTACAACCACATGACAGTGAATTGACATCGACATGAAGGGGAAGGGATGGAGGCAGGTGTGGTCTGAGTGTGGCGTATGCCTCACAGAGTCCACTCTTTGAAGCTTCAGTATTGAAATTTGGGTGAACTTGAGTCCAACAGTTCAATGAGATTCGAGTTATTGTCTTATGATCAATTGAAAATTTGTTAACCATATATTTAGTGTTTCATATTAAAAAAAAAAAAACCTATAACCGCCCTTATGAAGGGGCCTCTTAATCTATATCCATGATCAGGATGCTAGCTAACCATAGCTACCAAACCTTGCCACCTTCATCTTAGGGGTTTCTTTCCTTTTCTTGATCATGGTGTTATATTTTATTTTCATTGATGAACAGAAGACCTGGAGGAGAAGGATCTTCCCCATATTCGAACCGTTGAATCTTAGATGAGCCTGTTTGATTGGGAAAAAACTGCCCACCTGGTTCAGGCGCCAGTAAATGAAGTATTTATTATTTTTTTACAACTTGAGTAGTTTTCTCTTTTATTATGAAGTATTTGTAAGGAGTTTGCATCACATATAAAACACAAAGATTGTAAATATACTAGTCTTCAGATTAATTGTTGTGTTTTCCTATCCCGATGGAGACCTGGTACTATGAATATAGTTTCTGAATTTGAAGCTACAAGCTTGTACCGTCATTAATGAGAGAAAATCTTAAAGAAGTTGCTCCTAATTTGCTCGTCGTGAAATTTGGATCGAGATCTCTGAGAAAGCTAGCTTATATATGTCAATTGACAGATCTAACGAATACTTGACGAACAATCTCCTGCCAGAAATTTTGAAGTAAGGTTTGGTAGCTATGGCTAGATGTTTAGAATACGAGGTCTGAGATTTTTGAAGGTAAGGTTTGACCCATCGTTTCTCCTAATCGGGTTCGAGGCAGCCATGGGTGGAGCTAAAATTTTTTTTAGGGGCGGATCAAACAGTCCAACTTCAGATTCAGGTAGGGCCAAACTGAACTCGAATATGAAAAGAATCTATTCTCTAAAAGCATCATTTAGTTGTTGGACCGGGTGAACCTGGGTCTAATTATATAGGACAGCCCTATGAGACTGAGGTCATTGCCCCACAGCTGATTGAAAATTTGTTAGCTTAGTATCCCATGAAAAACAATTTCCCACTCCGCTCCTTATCTCCAAGGTACTTTATGTCACATGCGAAGGATCTCAAGTCATTGTATTTACAAAATGGTAGGTATTTCTTAATGTCACATACGAAGGATCTCAAATCATTGTATTTACATAATGGTAGGTATTTCTTAAAAGGAATTTTAGATTATAAGATCTAAGACAATCAAACACACCTTAAAGTTAAAAGAACCTTAAAGTTAAAGAGGATTGAAAATTCAGTACACAAAACGTGTCTCTTGCTATAGATTGGTGACATTCTACCTAAGCCCAGGAAACCCAGCTAACTTGTCCATAAAAGGATATTGGTTTCTAACAAACAAAAAAAGGTGAATGCAAAATGTAAAGAATTGCTGCCAAAGTTAGTATTCATTCTATAAAGTACTCATATTTTCTCTCTCTTCTCCTCTCTTATCACCCCCATCTGTCATTCCTACAAATCGCGTGCAAGTCCCGAATAGCTCAAAATTTCCGCATAACTTTGAAAATTCAGTAGAAGTACTTGCAAGATAAAAAAAAAAAAGGATGTATATATATATATATATATATATATACTCTGAATTAAATCATGTGAAGTTGCTTTATAATGTACAAGAGAGTTATATTCAATAGAAGAGCTAAGAATTGGAAGGCCTTGAAAAATGTACCTCTTGAACACGCCTGTTGGTTTAAAATAGGTGGCTGAATGAAGTCCAACGAAAACAGTGTCAACGAACGAGCGGCGTGATCCAATGGTGCAGTGTGACAACAATCAGGCTATTCAATAGTGAACAACCATCTCGTGGTTCATAGTCATGGATAGGCAAGGCTTGCTTAAATCCTGCTAGAACCTCCGAAGAATTAATGTCCGGGATTTTATTAGTACATATATTAGCAATGATAGTCATTTGTTAGATTTCCTATCTATATCTGCAATCTTCATAGTTGGTACATGTAGATTTGTCTTTAATGGGGCCAGAAATTGTCGTTGTAAATGAAGCACGCAATAACTTGGTAGAAGAGATGAAAATATTGGGGAACCTATGATATTTTTTCATTACATTATTACTGTCCACACCGGTTCTAATATCCATCTATTTGATTTGTTATCTATATCGGTGATATTTAATTGCAATTGGTATACTTAGATTTGGCTTCAGTTTATTGATTTGTAGTATGCTACTACTTTATAACATTTATATGTAATTGTGTAGTTTCAATAAATATATATTCTCAATTCCCATGAAAGCTGTACCATTTTAGGCTACTAAAGTTCACAATCTTATTATTTTTAAATTTCCCAAAAAAATAATGAATCCTACCAAAAATCAACTGCATGTTGTATTAGCACTATTTAAACTTGAATATATTATATATACATGGACATCTTGAATGTTCAACATATAAATATGACTAGCACGGTGAGACGTTAAAAAGGAGTTGCCACGTTAATTCGTAATCTCAGAATATCATTCATTCATATGGTTGGCAATTCTCAGGCGTTTCAGACACTGCAACCTCAATCCCACCGTGAAATGCACGGGACAGAACAACAAACACTTGGTAGGTGAGCATCGGCCGGAAATAGGAACATCTGCTTCATGCATAGCCATCAAGGCAAGGAATACTTAAAATAAAATTTATGCAGCTTCCTTGTGATCATATGGCGTTACATCGGGCAAGAATTGGAATATCATATAGCGCACTACAAAAACAATATATATCATCTACAACGGGAACAATGTTTGGCCCCACTAAAGGCAAATCTACGTATACCAATTGTAAATATCACTGATATAGATAATAAATCTAGTAGATTAATATTATCATAGCTAGTTTGTCCAATATCTTCATATCTTCTGCCAACATTTTGCGTAATTCATCTACAATGGGAATGATATGTCATCATTCCCCAGGGTGTATCTCTACTGAAACAATGTGGTAAAGGCCTGCCTAACATCATATAGAAAAACTGAAGATATACAGATAAATCTTACTTGTGCTTAATTTTACTTAGATTTGAGATCAACGCGGCAGGGACACAGATGAACAGGCCAGAGGGCCAACTTTCATATGGATATCTTCACAGTGCATATGGGAATTGAAGGCGTAGTAGAGGAAATTGTGATATTTGCTCGTGTGTGTGTGTGTGTATATATTCACTCATTTTAGAATGAGTGAGTGATGCATGAAACTCGAAAAGAATTATGATCATGCCGCATTCATTGGTTACTCAATCTCGCTCCCTCTCTTTCTGTCACTGTATATATAAAATCAATGTTGTCATACAACAGATAGTTGCTAAATAGGTAATTTTAAAAATGTCACTGTGAATCATAGCCAAGACTACCCCAAGCCAATGTCATTTCTGTGACTATCGTTGGAAGGGTCATATAGACCGTATGGTATTTCATATGAAACTGCCTTCATCATCTAAAATTACTCATGTTAATAAATATGGTCATGCTACGGATGGCCGACTAAAGCCTGGGCATCGAGTCAGACCCGGCTCGATAACGAGTTGAGCCCAGGCCAGCCGGACATCTAAAATTCGGGTTATATTAAAAAAGTATTTTTAATATAAAACAATATATAAAAATAAATAATGTTAATATAATATTATATATATAAATATATTAATAAAAAAAATAAAAAAAATCATTATCTGGCCTCATCTGGGCTTATCGGGCCCACCCGGGCCGGCCGATAACAAGCCCGGCCCGCCCAGGTCATGTTTTCTAGGGCCCAAACCCAGGCCCGAGTCAAGCCGGGTACCGGGTACCCGGCTGGGTGCCCATGCTTACTGATTAGAGAACTCTCCGTATATGGTGATGATATGTCATCTACAATGAGACAAGACTTAGAATGCCATAAAACAAACTACAAAAACAATATGTCATTTACAATGGGGAGAATGTGTACGGGGGCGGAGTCAGGATTTTTATTCAGGAACAGGTTAAACGGTCCATCGAACTTATCCAGGTAGGGTCAAACTAAATTCGGGTATAGCCAAACTAAATCCAAATCTAAAAAATGCATTACCCAACCAAAAATTTTTAATTTTTGTAATATATATTTTTTTTTCAATTAGTTGGGGTGGGACCATGGCCTAGGCGGCACCCCCCTCCCTCCGCTCCCTGAATGTGTGGCCCCACTCAAGGCAAATCTACCTATACCAATTATAAAGATTGCAGATATAGATAGTAAATCTAGTAGATAAAGATTATCACAAGCGTACATAGTAACACAATCTTGAAAAGTCATCAACGCTCTCCAAAATTTTCATCTCTTCTAGCAAAGATTTTGTTTGCTTCTTGTGCACTGAGAACAATTTGTAAACCCACTAAAGACAAGGCTATGTATACCAATTATAAAGATTGCAGATATATAAAATAAATCTCACAAACGACTATTACTGCTAATACATAGAAATAAAATCTCAAAAATTAAATCATCCAATTAGGTTCTCCATTTTCATCTTTTCTAGCAGGATTCAAATAATCCTTGGTGGGACGACGTTGGAAAGTGTGACATCTCGACCTTCCAATTAAGGTATTTGTGTGTGTGTGTGTGGGGGGGCTCAAGCCATGGTGGAAGAAGAGCCAAGCCAAAGGCTGTTAACAACCAAGTTCTCTACGCCTTCCACAATCGATTATTGTTGTATCTTGACAGCAATTGTGATCCACCATCGCACTCTGCAACTAAAAATCTACAGCATGCATGTATCTTCCTAGCATCCATTGCCGCACTTGTAGACAGAGACTTAAAGATGAATATATGATTGAGTGCTTAGATGGTAGCGATGAATATATCATTGAACTATGAAATCTCACAACCTAACAACCTAAGTTGTCTTCTTTTGGGAGTGCGATTAAAACAGTATTTCCGGATAAAGTCTCATCTTTTTCCTTCAAATAAATACATTTATCTGCCAAAATCATGCTATACTTCACTAAATCAGTACAGTTCTCGGTTCTGAAAAATCTGCGTGATGCCAAAGTAGAAGGGATTTTTTATGAGAATTAAATGTTGACAGTAGCATAGCTGGTCGGCATAAGTGGTTTGTTGTCAATGTGTTCTCTATTCGAATCTCATGGATGTCATTCATATGAACTCTATTCGAATCTCATGGATGTCATTCATATGAACTGGAAATGGTGGCATATGTGACACTCTATTTAACGAGTGTATTGTAAGTCATCGCTACCATCTAAGCGTTCAATCTTATATTCATCTTTAAGCCGGTGGCTGAAACCATTAGTTTCCACCTTATATTTTACTTGTTTCTTGAAATTAGTCTTTTTTTCCTTTCCCTTCTTCTAACGAGCTAACATAAATACACTAGTGATAAAGGGGACAAAAAAAAGGAAAGAAAGAAAGAGAGTGACTCTCATGAAGTGAATATTTCTTTATAAGAGGCTCACTGTGGTAAGCTGCTAACAAACACAATCAGGTGGAACGAATTTGTCAATTGTCTATAAGACAGCCATGGATCTTGGAAGATGCACGCTCTTGAATTTTTGTTGCAGAGTGCGGTGGTGGATCACAGGTGCTGTCCTTCTCCATAAAGATAGAATAATCGATTTGGCCTGCATAAACTTAATGGTGCTCTCTGCCATAGAAGTGAATCATCATTCAAGTTAAGCAGATCTTAGTAGTAATTAGTATTATAGTTAAACGACATAATGGATCTTGCTTTAACGTATTTCACAAAAAGCAAGCACCGTCGCGAAAAAGATACAGAGTAGATTATTTTGAATGATTTTTTTTTGTATATTGAGTTTCCAAAAAAATTTCAAATTTTCAATTTAATGTTCATTTTCAATAGATTATTTTATGTTGATCCAACTATCTGCGGAGCTGAAAGACGCGCGCTAAGACGAGATTTCTGGCATTTAACCCCCATTGGCCATGCGCGTGTTGGGACAAATGCCGGCAAAAATCGTTTATAAACCCAATGCCCTACTATACCGGTGGTTAGCTATTTCTGCTATTGCCGGCAGTTGTTTGCTACTGCCGGCAGCAAATGATTCCAATACAATATTGCCCTGTACCTCGCTTTACTCTGTACATGTACATATATCTTTTGGACAATTTGTTATGAGGAGATTTCTGACAAATATATGTTCAGACTGCTCTTTATTTGTATAAATTAGCGATTTTAGCTTTGGTGATGAAGTAGTCACCCATATTTTGCAAATCATTGTCATTTTTGCTGGTTACTCTTGGAAGAGGCATTCTTTGTGGGATCCCGGCAAGATTCCTTAGCTTAAGAAAAACCTAAATATTCTGATGATAGAAGAGAAATAAGACAGAAATGACTTTATGTGCTGAACATTAGCAGAGAGAAGGGAAGAAGGTAGTGTCAATTCTGATGGGCAATGAAGATCTGAACTGTTAGACTATTGAGAGGGAGTGGGAAGGGTGCGGCGATGAAACAGAGATGGAACTGGTATGTTAGGTACCCAGGTTATCTGATTGAGGTTATTCTTTGTTTTCATTCTTTCAGTAAATATTCTTTTTTTGGGTTTTAATCAAGGTTGGGAGCATAACTCCCAGCAAAGGTTTCATTGGAACAACTAGCTAAAGGCAAAAGTGGATCAGGTGAAGTAGCTCTTGCAACAGGAGAAAATGCAATCCAACTGGATCTCAGACAGCTTCAATGTATAAACTCTTCCTTTGGAAAACTTATTTTTGATGGCGGTAAGCCAGTCTTGAGAACACTGAAAGAGGCTGCCTCATCTCTCACCTGATCTCCTTTTCATCATGGCCAACAACTCCATTCCATGGCCCAATTTAGCAAGGTCTACTGCACTGTATCAGAGCAGATAAAGCAGAGCCAGAAACAACAACTTGGCAAAGAAGATCTTGTGTGACCACCCCCTGTTTTGTCAAAGTGAACTTCCATATCCATATAGCTGCAACCACCGACAAGTAAAACGACACACATTGCGTGGTAAGCCTCACAAAGAGAATTCAATGGTTGGTTACTTTTTAGAACAAGGTAATGTGTGTCGTTTTAATTGTCGGAGGTTGCAGCTATATGGATATGGAAGTTCACTTTGACAAAACAGGGGGTGGTCACACAAGATCTTCTTTGCCAAGTTGTTGCATTAATGTGTTAAATTGGACATGATGTTCATGGCATATGTCAAAACGTTTCTGGCTCTGCTTTATCTGCTCTGATACAGTGCAGTAGACCTGCTAAATTGGTCACATATGCCATGAACCAGACCAAATCAACCTTTGCACCAAAGATTGTTAAATTGAACAAATTTTAATTTGATGCCACATTGCTCCTTACAAACTAAATTACATGGCCATCGGAACGGTTTGGGTACAGATATAAAGATATAGGTACTGACACAGCAACTTTAGAAACTGCAGGGACAAGGTTTGGTGTGATATATATATATATATATATACACACACACACACACACACGTGTGGATGTGGATGTGTGGGTGCGTGCGAAATATCACAAAAAAATCAACATTTGAAGAACCTCTCAATGATGTTTCAACATTTTATTGCTATCTACACCGGTGACAATATTCATCTATTAGTTATCTATATTGGTGGTTCTTACAATTGGTATACATAGATTTGCCTTCAGTGGGCTACACACTGTTCCTGTTTTGTAGCATGCTTTATGGTATTCCAAGTCCTGCACTACCTAGCCTCACACCATCACCATCTATGGTCAGTGCTCTTACTTGTCGGTCATGCATTGGCTTCAGTATCGAACTATATATATATATTAGCATGGCTCATTTCATATGAAACAGGCAGTTTCATGTGAAAGAAGGTCTATACGTCCCTTCTTTTCATATATATATATATATATGTATATATATATATATATATATATATATATTACACACACACATTAGTGGGTCTCTTCTTGGCTGTTGCCACGAGCATCCAACCTCTCTTGTGATTTCAGCGCAGATGTAAAGACTGATCAATTGGAAGAAAGATGTCATCAGGATCATGTAGATCATATGATCATATCCTAGCCATTTGATAATTTCACACTTGAATCTAACGTTGCCCCAGATTATCTTTCCAATATTCTTGAACAAGAACACATGTAAGATATGGTGACCAGGGACGAGGCGACGTGCATGACGATAAGTTTGGCAACAGAACCCGCTCGGTAGTTCTTCAGATTGGTTTCTGACATGTGTTTTCTAACGTGGCTTGACTTTCATAAACTAGAATTATTTCTTCCAGTTGATTATGCAGTTTTATAACATTAGCTTGGTAGAAGACATGATTAGCATACTCAATAGAGTAGTAAAGTTAGAGAATGTACACTTGCTACTTTAACCATTTAATGCACATATACTTTTTAGGGTCCTTTAGCAGCAGAATATTTTGTAAATGCTCTGTAAATATGACATAAAGTTTCAGATTCGTAGAACACTTGTTCTAATGCCTTATCAATCTACTTTAATTTTTTGGATAGATTCATCGAACACTTACATAGTGTTGCTAGCTGTTGCAAAACAATATCTCAAGGGACTATAATTTTAGACAGTACCGAACCTAAAGCGCTTGCCTAGACTTTGTCTACTAAATTAACATCAAATCTCATTCTCTCCTCTCCCCATATGCTATAGGTTTGTTAAAACGTCAAAAGCTTTTGGAACGATATCGCAGAAATACAAGCATATGCTCATAAATACTGGAAAAAGTTTATGAAAGACAAGAATATTCAAGCAAGTTGAGCTAAATGGACGTGGGCGTATGACTTTCAACAGAAGGCGGAGTAATATGGCAAAAGCCATCTCTGTTAAAATTCTTGCCACATTTATTATCAATTAGTATGAATTGTATGCTACCTGAAACGCTTTTATTGCGCTTAGATTGTGTAAAGCATTTAACTCGTTTTATTCGAAAAAATGCAAGAAAAGCCTTAAAATTAAAAACAAGTCAGCAAAAAAGGGGGAAACACATTTTTTTGAAAAAAAAATCAAAACGATATAAATTTGTTTCATTCCCCCTCTCTTTGTTTTTGTTTTTATTTTTTTTATTTTTGCATTTTTTCAAATTTTAAATATTTTTTTAATTACCAGATTTTTTTAATTTCAAAAGTTTGACTTTTTATTTTTAATTGTTTTAACTTTTATGAAGTTTACCGATATTTTTCCAAAAAAAAAAAAATAATTTTGTCATATTATGCCCGAGAAAAATCTCGTTGTTCTATGCCTGAAAACAATATTGGTGAAAACCATACAACTTTGCAATTTTAATGCTCTATCGATCGGATCTGAAACTGATTCTCCATGCGTTTAGCTAATCTGAGTCCAATTCATCATCGCCCTCACCATCACAGATTCCAAATATATCTGCCACCAGTTTTCCCATTCATAGCAACATGTGGGTGTTGTCTTGCTCCTCACTGTTGCATGTTTAGCCAAGTGCAGTTGTCATCGTCGGGGATCATCATGTGCAATCAACTGCTTAAGAAGATTGGCAGTTGAGCAAGTACTTCATGTTTAGGGATATAATCAACTTTGATTTCGATCAACTAAGTACATGATAGGTCAGATTAAAGCTTGAAAGGATCGCCACAAAAACCGAGAGCTCAAGCAATCTCTGCTTAGAATTGAATTGCATCAAATTTCTGCTTGACCAAGAAGCTGCCTGTTTGCTTCCACCATTATCGGCCTTTTTCTGAAAAAGTTGCGGGTTTTTCATATTCAAGTTTTCTATCTTATCTTAACTTTGTATTTTAGTCATGATAAGTTAGTGAGTTTTTTAAATTCAGATTTTTCCTTGGTAGTTTATAAAATATTGTAGCTCCATCTGGGCCACATGCCTTCTTATCATATCTTTAAAGACCTATTTGGCCAAGGGATCAATAATTATATCAGTTGTCGACTTATATATATACTCGACATCAATTCATTTTTGTTGTTCATTTCATGTAGTTAATGGTACATTTTTCCATTACAAGCTTGCTTATTTGTGCTGACTGCGCCATTTTCTTTGACGATATTGTTGTTGAATGGCAGTTATTTTAACGAAACATGGTCACATCTTGGTTTTGGCTTACATGTTCAAGGCCAAAGGAGCATTTAGTCTCCTAGATCCTCAAGAGTATAAAAGACATGCTCCCATCTTGATGGAGCGAAACAAAATTTTAATATTTAAGGCAATCAAGTATATTGACACGGCATGATTTTTGTTGAAGACCATATGGTTGACAAGATAATGCTTTATAAAGATTCAAATTGACACAACTTATAGTAGTAATATCATGTTGTTAGCAGAAACCTTCATCAGAAGAGAAGACTAGTTTTTGAATTGAATATATGTGAACAAGATATATAAAAACAGTTCTCTCTCTCTCTCTCTCTCACTCACACACACACATCTGGTTTGAAATCTTAAACACACTGAAAATCAGATTTGGTCTGATTCGACACAACAAAACCAAGGTGCATTGGAGACAGGTGAAAACTTAAAAGCAAGATAACATAACGCAAATATTAAACTAAATTAAAGGACAAATTAAGGAGGAAAACAAAACCACAAAAGGCCCGTTTACTAGTATCGGGAGACAATAACACAACCAAACACTGAAGTGTTGGTATTCAATGTTGCTTATACAGGCTTAGTTGCCACGAAATATGCATTAAATTAGTTACCATGAAGTCTGCCGTTTGAGGACTGTGAAGTGTGGACAACACCCAAAGATTTTCGAAAGTTACAAAATACGAGAAATAACTCTCCAAAAGGGTAAACAATGGCTGGTATTTTGATTTCTAAATGAAGTAACTTATAAAGGGTTTGATTATGATGATTAGATAGCTTATAATTGGTGCTTGTAGTGTTCAAATTTTCAGTATAATATTGTGCAAACTGCAAATCCAAAATCATCATTGTGCTTGCAAATTTAAATCTACACTTAACACCAAGTCCGTTCAAATTTGCCAAAAATGGCAATGGCTCTATCAGATTCAAATTCAGCCTGTGATTCGATAACATCCCCTAACCAGTATAACTATAGTGAGCAAATCTGTGAAATGCATGACAGCATTTAAAAATATGAACGAGTCTTAAAATTATGGCTGAAACTTGGAAGGTGGGCCAGGGTCTAAAAATTCTTCCTTCTCCCCGTCCAAAAAGCAACAGTCCTTTTATGTTTATTGTATAAGAAGTACAAATCCGTTTGTTCTCCTGTTTCTCCAGATCTACCCGACGCTCTCTTTCCCTTGCTTCTGTTGGATCACCGCCCATGAAAGCCCTAGAAAATCAGCAACAAGGAGGAGTTACTCAATAAGGAAGAATACCAATCTCCCGGTCTTCCTCAGAAATCGAATTTCTTTCTCCCCAACTGCGAAATACACCAGTGAGGAGAACCAGTTTGATATGGGTATTGGCAAAAACTGCAAGGGGTCCATCACCAAGGCTTCTTCCTCCGCTGCGTCCTCCTCCTCCTCTTCTCCTCCTTCCATTACCACCTCCACCTCCCTCACGCACACCATCAATGGCTTCCACCACTTCAACATCAACGGCTACTCGCTGTCTAAGGGCATGGGCGTCGGCAAATACATAGCTTCGGACATATTCATGGTAGGCGGCTATTCGTGGGCTATTTACTTCTATCCTGACGGCAAGGGCCCTGAGGACAACTCGGCGTATGTCTCCCTGTTCATCGCTCTCGCCAGCGAGGGAACCGACGTTAGGGCACTTTTCGAATTGACCCTCTTGGATCAGAGCGGGAAGGGCAAGCATAAGGTTCACAGTCATTTTGGGAGGACGCTGGAGAGTGGACCATACACGCTCAAATATCGGGGAAGCATGTGGTATGCCCCTTAATTTGCTGCCTGTTTTCTATCTGGTTTATCTGAAGATTCTGAACAGCTTGTAATGATTGGTATCGTAGTTCTTTGGAGTTTGGGGTCTCTTTTGTTTTCATAGTGCTAATAGACGTAATTCTTGTTGTTTTTTCTATCAGTAGCGAGTTGGTTGCTAGGGATACCTGTTTCTTATGGCCTCCGTACCCTGGGCAGACATTGTTTTTTGGTTGCTGTCGTATTTAACTATTCTCCATGGTGTATTTCTCGGTTTTTATTTTGCACCGGAATGCATTTTACATCTATTTTTTGGGATTTTTCAGTTGGCGCTACACAAAATTTTCTTTGGCCGTTTATATGGGTGTCAACGTGGTTTTGCGGTTTCTTTGGGGAGGTTTGATCCTTTTAACCAACAATTAGAGTGGGTAGGTCGTAGGTGAATAAAATACATTTCTCAGGCGTGTTTATAATTCTCATATTTTATAACGTTGTAGTCGTTTGGCACTCAGAAGTAAGTTTAGCTTTAGCATTTTTTAGTTGTTGTTTCTTATTGTGGAATGTGGAGGTGAATGTCCTTGCACTATACGATTTTTGGTTGAGGAGTTCTTCAATGGAACAGTTTTCATTTCACATGGTACTTATTAGTTTGTGGAAGAGTTGTTTTAATTACCGTACAATATACTCCGTAATATTTTATTCCAATCCACAATGTCTCAATGAAACAATAAAAGGAATACATTTGCTTCCATGTGGAAAATCCATGCCGGCAGCTTTATGGAGTTCAGAAATGCGGAGGCATGAAAGCTTGTCCTGGTCAAATTTAGTAAGAAATTCTATGCAATTGTGGAGATCACATGGTAACTTTTGGAAGGATAAATAAGTTGTTAGATTGAAGCCTCTATTGGGCAGTTTGTACTTGCTCATTTTGAATAAGAAGTGCTCCACTTCACCATTATATGTAGAAGAGTTCATAAACTGTTATTGGGGAAAGGTTATGGAGTCATACACCTTGGGAGAAATCCCATAATAAATGAGTCAAGTTGGAAAACATTGATGCTGGTGCTTTCTGCGACAAATACTAATGTTATTAAGCTATCTGTCAAGGCGCCCATGTGCTGTTTTAAAGCCTGCAAATGCTTCAGAACTATATTGCAGGGATATGGCTGAAGGCATAGGGATATAACTATTTTTAAGGGATATGAAACGGGTACCAAAATAGGGTAACCTCATGACATAGCTTCCAAAGGATTTCTGTGGAATCCATATGGGCTCAGTCTCATGATTAGCATCGCTTGGTGGACTTTTTTGCTGAACGGATCTCCTCCATGAGGTCATGTGGAGACCAGGCACCACAGTTTCTGTTGACTTGAAACAAAAAGGTTGGGCAATTAGTTACAACTTTCATTATTAGTGAGGGTTTTGTTTGGAAGTTGTTTTTCTTCCAAGATGTGGTTCTTCTTGGGAAAATATGCAAATTGTTGAAATTTGAAGCTCGAGAAATATGAACAATATTTAAGAAATTATGAGATAACAGGTTCTTCTAGTAATTTTTCATACAAATTATAAAGGAAGAAATAGATGAATCCTTTTGAAAACATAAAAGAAGAAAAGGGAAAAAATTAAATGTGCAAAAATATGGAAAAGGACATTTTGGAAAGTCTTAACTCTTAACAATATTTTGGAATAATATTGCTATAATGCTGCTCTCTCATTTTTTCTAGCAATATTTTTAAAATGTCATGACATTTGCTGATATTATCGACTGACTTCGAGGGGGCAAAAGTATCAGGGGATATTTCATATTTGTTGCTATGATTCTATGTTTGTCACTTCTTTGAAGCTCCACCTAGTTACCAGCATGTGAAACAGGGAGCAGATAATGGGATACATGATAGAAAGACATCATATTCAAACAGAAAAAATGTGCATGAAACTGAGATGACCAATCTCTAGAGTTTTAGTTTTCAGATTGTTTTTAATATAAGGACTTCAAAATTTTTTTTTTTTTTTTTTGCCTGATTGTCTGTCTTAATTTGTTTTTCCCAAGTTTGAAATTTTTCTGAAAAAAGACTGTCACAGCACCTACTATTTGTCATATTTCAAGATATACCTGAAAATTGGACACCATAAGCACGGAAAATTTGTTTGTAGGGTCAGGAAAATAGCTTTTCAAAAATTAATAGTCCATTTCTTTTTTTCTATCCTATGATGCTGATGGGTGACTATAATTGCTGATAGCTTTCCTGTATTAGGTTGGAGTAGATCTTACTTGTCTTCCATTGGTGACTAGTCATGATGGGTATTTGTCATGCACAGGGGTTACAAGCGCTTCTTCAAGAGATCTAGTTTAGAAGTGTCTGACTATCTTAAAGATGATAGCCTCTCAGTGCATTGTAGTGTTGGCATCGTCCGATCACACACCGAAGGACCAAAATTTTCTGCAATTCCAATACCACCCTCTGACATTGGACATCATTTTGGTCAGCTCTTGGAGACTGAAAAGGGCACAGATGTGAGTTTTGTGGTTGATGGAGAGACATTTGCAGCCCACAAGTTGGTACTTGCTGCACGTTCACCTGTATTTCGAGCTCAGCTTTTTGGGCCAATGAAAGATCAGAATACAAGTGTCATAGAGGTTGAAGACATGCAAGCACCTGTTTTCAAGGTTGCTAACTATCTTTCTAGAGGCATGTCTTTTCTGTGCTTTTACTTGATTCTTAGAACGACTTATATATGGGGAATATAAATGAATGCAATTTTCTTATGCTATTTACAACCTTATACTTTTAACTTCTAATGCTGCTTTTATGATTCAAAACTTTTTGAAACATCAAGTTTGTCTAGTTTGCAGTTCAATTATATCTGAGACTGAAAACTAGTTTGCCTGGACAAATAGCAAATGTGTGCCATGTCACTGTAGAAAATCCTGCATCAGACTGCTTATACCTGTTACTTTTTTTCCACTGTCGATAATTGTTAATTATGTGTATGTTAAAGCTGATCCTTCTCATTTGGGAAAAAGGGACCCTTATCTTGTTGTTGTGGTCTCATTAGTAGATACTTGCATAAAAACTCAGGTTTGGAATTGGATTCGAGTATAGGAGAGCAGTCTGAGCAGGGACAGATATTTTTCCTATTAATTTAATTTTTAAATTTTGAATGCAAATGAAAATTAGATTTGGTTACAAGTTAAAAGATCAAATACTCGGCTGTTTTGAGACATAAACTATCTCTGTGCACTCAATATAACTCATACCACTGACTGGGTTTCAACTTTCAAGCCATGTGGAGTACCATACCAACGTTGTGATGCATCCATGTGCATAAAATGACCTTTATGCCGAGGCCCAGTGACATGCACACAGATAAGCCCAAATAGTAGGTCATGTGCCAAAATACTTCTCATTTATCATGTTTGCCAGCTGTCACTTAATGCTTAACTGCATAAGGTGGTTAACTTGCTTATATTTTGACTTGCTACTGAACTTTGAGACTCTTGGAACAAGTTTGTCTTAACTGAAACTATGGTCAATTTTGACTTTGTTCTCCTAACATGTCAGCTTTCTAGTCTGTTGATGGCTGCATTCTAAGGAACGCTACTACAGCTTGTCTTTGTTAAATGATGTGGCTGAGAAGATGGTCCAGGATCATATGTCTGTTAATATAAATGTATTTCATCTAAGAATTTCATAGGATATCAGACAAATGTGAGTATGTGACTATAATCCACTGGACACTCTGCTGCACTTGGCTGTGAACATTGTTGCAGCAGCAAATTTGTAATGTGTTGAAATGAAGTACGATGGTCAATGAAACTTAATGTGATCTCTGTGTGTGTGTGTGAGAGAGAGAGAGAGAGGGAGAGAGAGAGGGAGAGAGAGAGAGAGAGATAGTGACCTCTTTGCTACCTCTAACTGTTTGGATTTGGCATTTGAATATAAGTTGTAAAGACAATGTTTCAGAAGTCTACCAGTTCTTTTCTGTCAGTTACGACTATGACTGCATCACTTATTATTTCGAATTTTTCATTTGTTGCAGGCTTTACTCCATTTTGTATACTGGGATTCACTTCCTGATATGCAAGAACTTGTAGGCGTTGAATCAAAATGTGCTTCAACATTAATGGCACAACATCTGCTAGCAGCTGCAGACCGCTATGGCATAGAGAGACTAAGGCGACTTTGTGAAGTTATGCTCTGCGAGGAAGTTAGTATAAACACGGTTGCAACAACATTAGCCCTTGCAGAACAGCATCACTGTGTTCAGCTTAAAGCAGTTTGTCTCAAATTTATTGCAATGCCAGCAAATCTGAGAGGTAACCAGCACGTAGGCTTTTTTTTTTTCCTTCCCCTTTGCACTTGATTCTGTGCATGTTCAGAAAGTCCAGCCAAGGGCCTAAACTAGGCAATGACGGTGGATTCGCTGGCAGTGGATTTAGGTTGCCTAGTGGTTAACCAAATCAGTTAGAGGATTCACCAAAAAATGAATTTCTAATCAACTGACGAAACATAATTTGTTTCTATCAGAAAGGGTATCTATTATCCATGATAAGCATTGTTTTCTCCCATGTTTCAGCTGTCATGCAAACTGAGGGCTATGAGTATTTGAGAGAGAGTTGCCGGTCTGTGTTGAGTGAGCTCTTGGAGTATGTTGCAAAAATCAATCAGCACTCGATCATCCGCAGCAGACATGCAAATGAATCTCTGGATGGGAGTGATGACAATGGAAGAAGGGTGAAGCAACGGTCCTAGTGTTGGAAGAACTCTGGCGTGCTTTGCAAAGCGTGCTGTCTTAATGTTTTTTTCATTGTGCTACCGATGTGTAAAATTTGTCCATTTGACATGTCAATGTGGTGTAAGAAATTTCATGTGAAGCGGGGAAGTGTCCATCGAATCTTGCACCACTGCCGTAAATGCCACCATTATGACTGAACTGGTATTGTATATGGTAGATCCTCTGAGGTACCTGTGGATTCAGCACTAATCGTCTCACTTGGATTCAAATTCACAACTTGGAAATTTTTGAGCTCATAGTCCTGGATTTGGTTGTTGCCACCCCCGGGAGGTGTAGTTGCTAAGTTCACATTTCAGCACGAACACAAAGGCGTGCTACTTTCACTTAGTTTTCCATTTGTACAAGCTCACAAATCAGATGCAATCTCCAAAAACTATGACCAAGGTTTATTAACTTCACGACCTCTTGTCGCAGCTCATACGTCTGTAGCAAATATTTTGGTATGGTTGTTTAGATTTTGTAAGGCTTTGGAAGTCGCCAAGAGCAACAGATCACAAACTGGCCCAACTTTGATTTATTAAACCAATGGGACGTCAAAGCAAAGCGCCTTGACATGGAGACACGGCTGGTCGTTCATTCTTTCTGCGCTGGCCATGGGTCCAAATGCAGTGTGGCTTTCCATGGGACGGGGTTCTATGGCACTTGCAAATGTGAAAGTTCGTAGAGTTGAAATTTTGTTTGTTAAAATCAATGCAAGCACACTAGGTTAAATTGCTCCAATGGGGTTGGCTTAGTGAAATGGAAATGTTCAGTCATGGTTTGAACTTATGGGGTCGTTTGGCTATATGTGTTTTAAAAATTAAAGCAGATTCATGAAAAAGTTAATTTTAATATTCCATTAATTTGCCACAATTTTTAAGGCATGTTCATAAACTGTTCCATTAGTCAAATGACTCTTACAGGTTTCAGTTTTTAGAAGTTCGGGATGGGGCTAATGGCTGCAGACAATCCAAGTTTTTTGCTAATATGCTAGCCGCTTCCCCATGTCCATTGGGTTAAATCGATGCATCCAGATCTCTCACTCAAAGAACTGTTTCACCTACATGATGGTTATCTAGGTTTACGCGTTAACTTTATTGTGCTGAGTTAGATTGCACATGCTGACTGCGAAGTAGGGATGCTATTCTAGCTTTGAGCTTGTAAGTTTGCTGAGGGGAGAACCGAGAACCTTTACTCGGTTTTCTGTAATTGAAAAGAAAATAAAATTTTTCACACTGAAACAGACGCTATACTGAATTTCGTGTAAGTTATTATGGTTTCTAAAATTACAAGAAACAATCGGGATGTACTTTGTAATCATTTTCCTCGTTGGCCATTTCCCTCCTTTTAACTTCCTCGCGGCGGGGAGGACAGAGGAAAGTCGCACAAATTCCTCGTAACAGTCTGATTGCTTCGAACAGAAGAATCCCACTTCTGGGTTTTGCTCTCCTCCCCCAACTATGGTACCCATCTTTTGTTTTACAGCGCTTCGTTTTTGTTTTGGTCTTAAGGAGTTTCCTTTGTCGATTTTGACTGTGGAAATGGTTCGCAGTTGTTCTTCTCGTACTTCAAGGAGCTGGTGGGGAAGGAGGTGACAGTGGAACTCAAGAATGATCTGGCCATTAGGGGAACTCTGCATTCTGTGGATCAGTATCTAAACATCAAGCTGGAGAACACTAGGGTTGTGGATCAGGAGAAGTATCCCCACATGGTATTTCCTCCCCCTCTTTTTTGCTTTCTAAAGATCGTCCTTTTTGTTTTGAAATAGATATATGGTTAACTGTAGCGTTATGTCTGTCGGTATTAGGTATTGGGTTTTTTTAATTTTAGTTGATTCTAGTGATTAAATGGGGATTGATGGAGAATTAGGGTTTCTGGGCGAATTACAGTTGTAGTTTTCTTTTCGGTTGTTCTTTTACAAGGCACCTGATGTTTGAACTTTTTGGGGTTTCCTTGATGTGAGAGAAAGATGGGATGGATGAAATTCGATGGGTTTAAACTTTTTCATGATTTATATTACAAAGACCGCAGTCTAAAGTCATTTCGCATTCTATCTTCCGTACGGGATTCTGTGACTTATATTGTTCCTCTTATTGTTGCGGTGTCGGCTTTCTTGTCTGTTTGGTTTGTAAACCACAGGCAGTGTTAGTTTTTCATTTCATTCTGGTTTCTGAACTGAGATCACCTTTGTAAAAGAGTTCAATTCATATTGATTTTGGTGCTTCCCTTTTAAAGAGCTGATAAATGTGGCAAGGTTGGCTGTTTTCAATTGAACCATGTGATTGTGGTGGTGAGCGGTTGAGCTCAAACATGGTTGTTTGTAGTTTTAAGATGCCAAGGCTGAAGTTTCTGCCATCAGCTCCTCCATCCATGGAACAGCACTATAGCTTATTTCCTATACTCAGCAGCTTGACCGAACCAAGCCTTTGCAACTTCTGAATCTGCTGTTTGAATGGCCTCTTCTCCCCAACCAAAATAGGTTGATCAACCCCTTCCCTTAGAACGTACTTGAGAATTTCCCTGCCTCATATGGCCTCAGTAGTCAACTCTTTTTTGACATTACACTTTTTGGCTCACTGTATCTAGCTGAATGAGTTTTATGAAAGATCTACCCCTTCTTGGATTAGCCAAATCAAATTACATGAAGTGGCTAAGTTTAAGTTTAAAATGCTGATTTGGATCAATAATCAGTTTTATCTCTTCTCTCCCTGTATTGCTAGAGCTTTCTGAAAGCTGACCGTGTTGGGTTTATTTGGAATTCATATAGAATCTATGAAAAAAAAAACTTTCTGGGAATGCCCTCTAAGAGGGAAAAGTTTCTTTGTTTGCATAAAAGAATGCTTGAGTTTCTGGTTTCTTTTCCCTTACACATTTATAATTATTTCAATTGTGTGTGTTAGTGACACTAGTTTCTATTGGCATATCGCACCACAGTTATTGCACTAGTAAGATAGTTTGAATCTTGCAAGTACTATTCTTAGAATCTTACCAAGAACAGTAATAGATCATCTTTCCTTACAATGTCACCTGTGTGTCTGATCAGTATAAGTAAAATCAATAAGAGGTATAACTCAATTGCCTTGAGGTACAACTAATGCTCTGCTCTGCTCATGGCTTGTGAAATTAGAAATGATGTGCCAAATTTGGGTTTTACATGTGGTAAAAGATGGTGCTTAGTGTCTACATGAGTGTAGTGGATTGTCACTTGTACCTTAGATAGAAGAGGAGCAACAGTATACTTGTATCATTCCTTTGTTGGGAGAATTTTGGTAGTGCGTTGAACAGACAATTGATTGTGGCATTGTACAAAAGTTGTGAGCATCTTTCCTTTTTTATTTTTTTAGCCGACAAGCACAATCTTTCCTTGTGTATATAGAAACCTTAATAGACAAACCTGTGTTTATTTTCCTTAATTATTAAGTAATATCAAACTCAAACTTTCGAAGAAATCTCCATATTAGTTTTCTTGATTCAGTGCTGATATTTTTAATAGCTGTTAGTTCCGAAACAAGAGGTCATTGGCATTGATAGCCATTATTTTAGATGAAACCTTCTCAATATTGGTACCGATGTTTCCAATAAGAGGCTTTGACATTGCTTATATATATTTTTTGATTTCTATGACATGCAAATGCTCCAGCTGTGTTAAGATAAATAACCATATACTTGGTTGCAACCAGACATTTAGGTTTGTCAAACCTTTCCTGCAAACTTGCTAGGTCTTTTTCTTTTCCCTTCCCCCTGCTAATGTGCACCTTTCCTGTTTTCACTTTGACATGCAAGTGACCCAGAGCAGGAGACTTATGTCTAAGTTTTGACATTGGGAGCATGGATATATAACCCATATACATCTGTACTGGGTGCGAAATTGATGAATCATAGAATAAAGCAGACAATGGATATATATATATATATAAAAATATATTATATAACTTTTTGTCATGCTGTCATATCTTTCTTTTGTTGGGTTTTGTTTCCCAATGCTCTGATGGCTGTGGCTGTGATTCAGTGGCACAGAATCATGTCTTGGTCCCTAATTGTAGTTAACTTTGTAAGACGATAATTTGGAAAAGGAGTACCTGATGCGTGTTGCTTTGTTCGTTTATGTAGGTTCTAGTTTTAAAGATTTAGAAAAGCAAATAGGAAAATTTTACTTGTGATTCCTGAGAGACAAGGAAGCTGATTGATTGACAATTGACATTCCGTGTGAAATTTGCCATGTTATTTTTGAAAAGAGCTTGAGAGGTTCATAGCCCTTGCCCTTGTGTAAGTCTGATACATGTTTGATATTCTTGCATTTTGGTATTTTGTGTTCCTTTAATAACAAGTTATATTAAAGATGCTAGAGCATAGGCAAGAGACGGTTTGCAGATTTGACGTCATCTTGTTTTCACAGCTTTCTGTAAGAAATTGCTTCATCCGTGGCTCTGTCGTGAGATATGTGCAGCTTCCTCCAGATGGAGTGGACATTGATATTCTGCACGACGCCACAAGGAGAGAAGCTCGTGGCGGTTGATCAAGTTCCATTTTGGAGACACTTTCTCGGGCTGTGACCTGCAAGCCCTGTACTAATGAACTGAGTTTACTTGTGTAGTCTGAGCATTGTCTGACTTCAATTGAATTTTAGTCTCCCTTGAGACTTTTTTCAGATTTTTCAAGTTATTTTTTTTTTCCATTCGTATTTGTTGGTAGTAGCTTTCACACTACATTATTTTGATTGGATCAAAGTCTAGAGATCACTTATGATGATCGATGGTATAGAAGTGCCTTCGTAGGCGAAAACTTTTCATGTTTTGACGGACCGGAATCGACTTGGACACCCAAGGGAGCGAGGCAACAATCGAGTATCGATCCATCTGCAACTGAATAGTTGAGCATGTTATTCATTTGTCACTTGATGGCGACGTTATGGATGTGTTTAACTTGTACATCAATTTGAATAAAAAATACATTAAACTTTTATGACCTCGTCCAGATGAATCGTCGAGTCAACTTACTGACTTATTACCCAATAATAAGCTGATCCGAGATGCTTCACAGGCAGATTCACGGTCATGGATTTACATGAGGTAGATAATGTTGAACTTGGTTGTCAAAATCTCGTCCAATTGGCTAAGCAGTCCAACTAGTTGGTTGAGCCAGTTATATATTGATCTAATGATCTGTGTTTCAAACCAATGACTTGTTCATCAGACTAGTTAACTAGCAGCCTAGTCATTAGTCAGCTGATTAGTTCTCGTCCTGCAAATGCCTATGTTTGTATTCTTTGTGCAGATGTATATGTTTTGGAAACATATAAGTACTTGACAAACAAATTCAATTTCAATTTCCACACTGGCATGCACAATTTTGGTAAAAACTTAGTTCATTCAAGATGATGTATTGGGTCGAACTCCTTGTCCAGGTCCTCGGCCTCGGCCGAATCCACCAAAGAATGCATAGCAGAAGAGCGTGAGGATGACGGGCTCCTCTTGGTGGAAACCAACAAGGCTTATCCCCTAGAAGAAGAGCCCCTCAACACATGAAAAAACAACAGTTCTCTCTGCAGATGAAGTAGAACTGCAAGTAGAATACACAAAAAATATTTACTTCAAAAGCCAGAATAACTAACATATCAAATTGCACAGAGTGGAGAGCCACATATTTCCAAACAGATGCTTGTCTTAATCGTGTATTGGCTCTTCCCAAAGCAATTCCCAAAATGCACGGTAGGAGAAATGAGAAAAAGAAAAGGAAATATTCTCTGGGTTCTTAAAGGAAACCCCTTGAAAAAACTCTTGGCAAGATTTATACTTCTGAATGAATATGGGCAGTATGAAGAAAGTAAAAGTTTAGTGACTTTACTATATCTAATTGCAGAAAGAGTTTACTACACATGCAAACAGGAATGAGGCCGGTATTGAAGTAAGTTTCTCGTTGGCTCTCCATGCAGCATTTAGGTGGTCAGACGGGAATTTAACATGGAGTAGAAATGGGAACGCTCCAAACCATGAACTCCAGCTGACAAACTGACAAAACCAATTAACTCAAAACGTTACTCGGTGATCTGGCATTTGCTCGAATGTTAGATTAGGTGCTTTTTTGAAAATCTTTTCTAATTTAAATCCAAACTTACTGCTTCACATATACAACTTTGTGTACGCATATCTGGATATAGCATTTCCTGTTTCATGTTATATATGTCTGCCACATCCATACAACGCTTTACAAAGGAACAGGGGAGGAGCCAAGGGGCATTAGCATTTAGCAGGGGCCGTGGCTCTCTGTTAAATCAAAATGTTACCACTAAACTTTCCAAAAAATTCAATTTGGTCCTGGTGCGGATTTAAAAAAAAAAAATTATATAATGTCTCATATGAAAAAGTCTTGTTTAGTCATATGTTACATATAGCTTTCACTAGTTCCAATAATTTTCTGGAGTACCACCAATATGTGATTAATATGAGAACGCACGTTAGTTTTGTTGTGCGACAAGGACTTTAATGTGGTTTTAAATTGACCACATCAATTGGAGGCAATTAGCGACGAAAGGTGGCCGTCGCAAAGCTCTGTGTGGGCATGTGTCGGCAACTGTCCAAAGAGACGCATAGCCAACCCCAGCTGTAAATAGGGTGCCCCTTTCACTAGACCGAAAACTCTTGTTGACTACTCAGTAAAAAATTTTTCTAGCTCCGCCGTTCGTAAGTGACATAGTAAGTCGGTCCGTTTATGTCAATATTGTGGAATTAATTTGAAGGCTGCACTATTTTTCCAAATGATTTGGTAAGAGAGCCATTGCCGAGACCAATTATAAATAGGGTCCCCTCCAAAAACTCCAGTTTACTAACCAGCAAAGAATTTCTAACTCCGCCACTAAGGAGTGACAATCAGCCAGTTTGTTTCAATGCTGTAGTATTAATTTCAAGGCTGAATTACTTTTCTGAATGATTTGGCGAGAGATCCGTTGCCGACACCAACTATAAATGGGGTGGCCCTTTCACTCCGCCGAAAATCTCTACTTACTACTCAGTAAAAATCTTCTGATTTACTACTCAGTAAAAATCTCCTGTCGACTACTGGGTAAAAAATTTTTAAGCTCTGCCATTGAAAAGTGACACGGTAAATCAACAAGTTTTTGTCAATACTGAAGCAATAATACTGAAGCAATAATTTGAAGGGTGCATTATTTTTCCAAATGATTTATTTGGCGTGTGCCGGCCGAATCAGAAATATCAGTGACCCCAAATACCCAAATGTGAACAAGACAAAGTTCATAATTCAGTTGTGTTTGTGACCAAGTACTCGTGAGCCCCACTTTGATAGGTACATATGAATTATTGTTTATCTTCTATTGCCTCCGGACTATATAGGGTTGCCAGGAAACATGAAGACAAAAGGGGGTAAATAAATGGCCATGTCAATAAATGGCGTAGTTGCTATCATATAATACCAATAAAAAAGCTGACCTGATTATGGGCCGGCTCGAGTGGCCCAACTTAGCTCGATCACTTATAATTGTATTTCATTATATACATATATATTAGAATTATTATATTTATAAATCAGATTTTATATTATATTTATACTTTGTATATATATTTTATTATATCCTGGGCCGATGCCCAGCCCCCCACTGTTTTTTACCAAAGATATGGTAAAAGTCAGTTCTTGTGAATTGGCATGACTGCCTGGTGCTTGATTGATCGATTCATTTAAATAAGTTGTGAATCAGCCAAGACAATATATATATTTTTTTTCCAAAAGACTAAAAAAAGTTTATAAAAACAAAAAACTTGAAATAGTTAAAACTTAGTTGAAAGGTTCCTCAATTTGGTTGGATTCGAACACGTGACCTAAGCCGGGTCTTGAGGGACAAAGTATGGGGCCCAACCGGATTCCACATGTTCAAAGCTACAGGTGAGAGATCTTCTTGTCTCTAAGAAGATATTCTGGTCGGCCTTCACACAAAAAATCAACATAAATCGACAGAGAGAGCAGGTAATTCTGAATAACCTTAGTTAATTAATTACCTGCGTTGCCGTAAATGCAATCGCTTATTTGTTTTGGTCTGAGTTCCATTCGAAAGAGGCGGTTAAATGGTAGATTAATAGATCAAAGCTTGTAAATTATTTCATCATTCCTATTCAAGTATCACTAGTTTTCAGAACATGCTTGGCGTTGTATAACCATTTTGCAGCTATATAACAAAGAGGCACGGTTGTATGAAACAAAATACTTCAAAGGGTTCTGAATTAATCCAACCAGGCGTTATTGCTGCGGTGGTTTTGAAACTTTCCGTCACAGAAAAGCTGCGATCAAGTTACCTGCAGATCGACCACCAAAGACCTGAAAAATGGTTAGCTATAGATTACTTAAAACCAGAAAAGAAAGGAAGTTTGATGCGTGTGAACTTAAATGTTGGATGGATAAATTTATTCCGTAAAGTTTGATATTTCAGATGCAAATTTGCAGGGAGGAGAAGCCTCCCTAAGCTTATTATTAACCGAAAAATGAGCTGCACAAGGGATCAACAGACACAGCTGAGATTACAAAAAACACTCTGAGACGGCCAAAAGGAGTGTAGTGTAAAAGAAATTTACAGTGCCAAAACCAAAAGTTACTAGGTCCCCAACTGGGAAACAAACAATCTTTTCCACAATCTGAAAGGGAACGTTGTCATCAAGTCCCCCACTAGGAATCGAATGCACAGATCCTAGCATCCAAAATAGTAAGCTTTTCCACAATCTGAGGAACTATTGTCATCGGCGCGATAGTGAATCTCCAAGCCATATATATTCAAAATGGCTGGGAATGATTCAAGGACTAAGTTTCTGCGTTCGAGGGATCTTCGACATAGGCTCTTCCAGTGTTTGGTGTTAGTGCAAATCCCTATGCGGACTTAAGAGGCATATGTACTGATCAGGCATGGGGAAAGCACAATAATCTCTGTAAGAGGAGGTCCTCCCAGAGGCGAAGCCACATATGGGCTGGTGTGGACAGTAATGTTTGTTTCAAATAATTTTCAAACATTTGTTCTGTCGTATACTTAGTGCTACTTTATATATATAAATCTGTGAATGGGCGCCCCTGCAGAAATTTTTTCTTACTCTACCACAGGTCCTCCCCATTACAAACAGGTCGTCAGGGTCAATTGGTCCCTTGCTGATGACAGCTCCAATGATGCGTTGGGATTTTAGAGTAAGATTAAAAATGTAGATGTAACTCTCATCTCTACCATCAGGAGGAGGCCAGGGGTCACATTGGATACCAAAATTGACCAACAGTTCTATTTGAAAGCAACCTTTCAGTTGAAGAACGTGCATGCATTTGGAGGAACAAGCAAGAAAGGAAACTGCAGTTCTGGATGTCAAACCAACGGGATAATTCATATTCTTACCACCTGAAAAGAAGACCAAACCCATGGTGTGCTGTCATCAGCTGGGAGTCGTCCCCACCACCCCGCGGTCACAGTCAGGAAAAGCCTATAAAAGCTTAAAGAGGGCTCTCCTGCTTTCACCACTAGTTGGGAGCTAGAAACAAGTGTAGGAATTGCCTCTGTAGTTGAGCATTAGAAAATGGCAGTTGCTCAATGCTATGAGATACCACCTGCAGCACTCAACCCCAGCTGTGGGGATCAATTAGGCTCTGGGGAGTGCCTGATCGGAAGCTTGAAAGCCTATGTTACTGGTTCTCCAAGCAGCAAAAAGGCTGTCATCTTGGTTTCTGATGTCTTTGGCACGTCACCCATCTCTTCCCCTGCATGCTCTCGCTCTCTCTCTCTCTTTCTCTCTCTCTCTCTACATATATATATGTATATATGTGTGTGTGTGTGTGTGTATACATATAGATATATTTATGTACATAAATAGACAGAGGAGACTTTGTTAAAGGTTCTCTTTATTTGCTGACTAAATACTCTCTTCTTTATAACTACCCATATCCTCCAGAAGAAGAATAAAAATATGACCCTGTAAAGACCTATTCCTGCGGACTCATTTCAAAATTCACTGTGATAGAACAATATCGTAGATCGAAAATTTTGATGGATTCTTTATACGATGGAGAGCTGCTTGGCTTTTTTCACTTACTTGCAATTACTTGCTCTATTTTTCTTAATTTTCCTCTATAATTTTTTGTCTTACGATAAAATTTTGACTGTCTTCTGGCTTTTTTCGCTTGTGCATGCAGGATATGAGGCACCCAACCTGAGGTACGCACGGTGTTGAAGTTCCACGGTTGCATGCCTGACATGATCATAAAATAACTCGCTTTCATATTCTTATATATGTAAATTCAATTATTTGTCTTTATTTTAAGTGGTATTGAGATCAACCTCCCCATTCACCAAGAGAAATTGCAGTCCAACTTCCGCTGTGAAGCTATTCTGATTAACTCTGCCTTTGATAGTCAAGAGACACATTCCGGTTGTTACTCTGCCTGCTAGGTCTTAGCATAAGCGAAGATACGTTATATATATATATATATATATATATATTTATATATATATTCAAATTTTATAAAGAAGTTGTCGCATCCACGCGAACATCAGAACCAGACCCCACAACTATGCGACTTAGCTATTTATGTCCATTCATATCGTACCAATTTCATGCACATGTGTGCATAAATATATGTATTTATTCGGTCATTTACAGCAGATCGACTCGGACCATATATGATGGATCATTTACAAGGAGATTTAGGGCTGCAAGAACTAATTCATGAGAACATAGGAGTTACACAAAGAGAACTGGTAGATTATATTTGACAAAGTTTATGATCCATCATGTATGTGTGCCGACAAAAGTTGCTTTTCTCTTCAGCGACTAGCTTATACTACTTTTCATAGAATTTTCTGGCGTTCTTGTACACTAATATTTCTGCAATATGTTCGATCCTGAAAAGGAAACTTGCTGACAAGATTGCTGCAAGTGGATTTCTTGTGGTGGTTCCGGACTACTTCCATGGAGATTCCTATGCTCCAGAAAAGGGTTCTATTCCTGACTTTTTGGACAATCATGCTCCAGTAAGTTCTAGAGCCATAAGGTAGCCATAGTTGCAACTTTGTTTTGCAGGATTTTCATTTTTATACATCTTTTATTATATACTCCTACTCGAAGTCTCAACTCCTTTTCTTGTAGGAGAAAGGATTTGAAGACACCAAGCCTCTGATTGCATATTTAAAGAGCCAAGGAATATCATCTATTGGGGTTGGAGGCATTTGTCGTGGTGGTAAGCTCAAATTAAGGCCAAATTGTTCTAGATTAATGTTCACAGCCCTAGCTTATGCCCATCATTTTAATGCTTTGCAGGAAAGGTGGTCGCAGAATTAGGCAAGACTGAAGAAATCCAAGCTGCTGTCATGTTTCACCCTTCACTTGTTACTATAGATGATATCAAGGGTAACCATCATCCCTATCCTTCAGTCTCTTTCGATTGTTCTCAATGGATACCACAAGTTTCACTTCTTTTTTTCCCTTTGGTTACAGAGGCTAAAGTTCCTACTGCAATTCTGGGAGCAGAAAAAGATCAATCATCTCCACCGGACTTGATTAAGAGGTTTGAGGAGGTTCTATCTGCAAAGAAAGAGGTGATAGTTCATTACCACCAATCCTAGCCACAAGACTTCCTTTTCTTTTTGATGAGGAGTTGTATAGACGATGAGTTTCAACTGAATAACTAGTCAGGTTGCCTCTTCCTAAATGCAACCATATACAAAAATTAGGAGAATGATTGCTATATATTATTATTTTCTCCCTGCCTCTTAATCTAGTTTTATATAACACATTTTTTTTGGTTCATTAATTCCTAAAACCATGCCAGTCCAATCTTAATGGCAGAAAAATATGCACAATCTTTGCGCAATGCCAATGTAAATTTTAGTAAGTTGCAGAACTTGGTGCACTCTCGTCTTGGGCATTAGATTTTCATTTCACTACTGCCCTTTTCTCTTGTTTGATTTTCTTCTCCGTGAGCAAGTGGAAGAAACAGAACGCTGAACTGTTGATTTTGTGCACTTGCAGATGAATAGTTTCGTGAAGATATTCCCAGGCGTCGGGCATGGCTGGACAATGAGATACAAGCCAGAGGATGAAGCTGCCATGAAGAAGGCAGAAGAAGCGCACATTCACATGATTGAGTGGTTTACTACTTATGTGCACTGAGTGCATGACTCTGCTCAACAGACGAGCTATGGGAGTAGAAGCTATCTGGATTAAATAAAAAGCATGACTGGGTGTGATACTATTCACACTGTCATGTTCTTTGTACTTTGTGCTCTGTTGAAATGTGAAAGTATGCTTCTATCTATAAAATTCCGCATGTTGGCAGCCTAATAAAAAATAGCTTGTATCTTTCTCACTGACTTTGGTGGCTTACAGATCCGGGTTTGGACCACCAATTTTAGCAAGCATTAATTCATTGACAGCGTAAATCGATTTCAATCCAAAGGAGAGTATGATCAAGCTCCACACATTTGCTTACTTTTACTCTTTTTACATAAAAAACAAATCACGTACTTTATAATAATGAAGAGTACTTTATAATAATGAAGAGTTAAGTGAGAGCTTGGGTGTTCTAAAACTCCGCTCAATCGAAAGTACAAGAAGAAAGCAAATAAAATCGGCTGTCATTTTCAATCCAGTATTATTGAAATCCGTTGACAAAAGATTGGTGAAAGACATTGATTTTCCACCGCACACAACACAAGATTTGCCTTATCACTATACGCATGAAATTTTAACGTCTTGCCATTATTGCCTTGCACTAGAATGATGTTATCATTATCAATATATTTTAATGCGTTGCCGTTATCTTCATATACTGGCCTTATCTTCACGTGTAGGACCCTCAGATGCCTTGCCATTCTTATGATCAGGGGTAGAGCTAGGATTTATTTTAAGGGCGGGTCGAACAGTCCAATTTTTGGATTTGAGCTTTGAATCCAAACAATACATGGCCCTCCCCTGAATTTGAATCCAAACAATACATGGTGCTCCCCCTCCTTCCTGCTCATGACTGTTGTGGTGACAACTTAAAAATATAAAAGGAGAGGTTTTTTTATAATGAAGCAACGTCGATTAGAAATATATAGTTTTTTTTTTTTTTTTTGGTTGGTGGACACTTCACCATTCACGAGTAACAATCAAACAGTGGAAGGCAAGTGCGTAGATAGGTGGAGTTTTATGGGGCGTATACTTTACTCAGCTCAATTTAAAACATAGATTTTACTTGGTAGAAATGAGTTCAGTTATATGGAAGAGTCCCACAAAACCCGATCCACTCTTTTAAGACTATTTAAAAATTTGGTAATTATATATTTAACAAGCACTCACGACCCCTCACAACTTTTGTTGCCTTGCCTGTGGCACCTAAAAAAACACACACATTTTTGTACTGACGCAATATTAACGTTAGTTTTAATCTCAAAACTTTAGTTTTAATCCCAAAGTCGTCAGTAAACGTTTGAAAGCAAGCGTCAATGAGGACGTCGTCGTTGAAACCTTCAGTAGTGTAGTGTTCCCCAGCACGTCAGTAAAATGCTACTGATTTCTTAACGTTTTGTCGTCACTAAAACCAGTCAAATGCACACATTTATTTCATCGGTTAATCACTTATAATGATGTGACACATGTACAGTATATGTGGATGACATCAAGGGACGGAACAAAGGGAGGACTTGCACGAAAAGAAATATAAAAGTTTACATGTAAATTTCGATCTTTGCTTCTCATGAAAAGTTTTTGGCTTTGCTATTGATAACATCGGACATCTTGCAGTGAGTATATGTGCAACTTTTACTTACACCAGTTTCTCGTAGCTTTAGAAAAAAGCCCTGGGTTGTGGCTGCGCAGGTCCATCTGCATCACTCGTAAAAACAACTTGATTCAAAAAATATGTTTTATATGAAAGTAGTTTTTTACAAATATATTAAGATGTTTATATTTTATTTAAAATAATTTTTTAACAAAAAAATAAAAGTATCTTATTTTTATACCTGACCTAAGTGTCTGATTTTTATTACTTTCTTATATTAAAAATCTTACACGCCTGATTTTTTGAAAAACGTTGGCAAAATTCTTATATTAAAAATCTTACACGCCTGATTTTTTGAAAAACGTTGGCAAAAAAACTCCAGGTTTTGCAAAGTAGTGATACTTCAAAAGAAATGATCAAATTTTTAAAACAAAAAAAAGCGCTTATGCAAAAGTACGATCGATTTTTGTGGGATAATAAAAATGTCTCAACTTTTGATCACTACCCATTTGACCGCCTCTTCCGAATGCAACTCAGACTATAAGAATCAGGCGACTGCATTCACAGCAACTATGCTTATTCTCAATTCTGCTCTCCATACAAACCACCATAATATCTCCTTAGACATTGGAATATCCCTTCCAGTAATTTTGAAGATATGGAATTGTAATCACCCCAAATTTTTCAAAAAAAGGGGGCTATTAAAATTTTGGGTCTATTATTTTTAAAATAAATTTTAAATCTAAATTTTGATCCAAAATCAAAATTTAAATCTAAATCGAGAATTCCAAACTCAAATTTCAAAGCTGAATTCAAATTTTGATTCCTAATCACCCCATTAGGAACCCTAACGAGTGCCTCGTTATATTGCTTGATTTTCTTCCATACCCAACGGTGGAAGAAATATATCCCTTGTGGCAAACCAAATCATAACATTCCATGCTTAGATATGAATCATATTTTCTAAAACATTTTCGAAAGAAACCTTTCTAATACGACCTTGAGGACTTAACTTAGGTTCTTGCATGAGCTCAAGTTCACATCAAACATTAAAATCGGCTATTTTCAATTCATTTCTTGATTTTAATACTCATGAAGACGTATGCACATGGATATCTTTTTTTGTCATTCTCTCTTTATGATTTAATATTCTGTCTCTTTATGATTTAACATATCCTTTTACAAATTCTCATATACGTATATATAAATATATTTTTGTGTATTTCATTTTTAAATCTCTCTCCCTCTCTTTCCAAAATGATATTTTCTTCTCTATTTGATTTAAACATCATTTTTTTACAAGCTTTCATATACCTGTATATATATATATGTGTGTGTGTGTATACATATATATACGTATATGAATACTTATCTCTCTTTCTTTTAAATCTTTGATTTTATGATTTTCAAGATCTCTTTCTCTATATCTCTCTTGGGATGTAGTCTTTCATATTTTCCGTTCTTTCAATATCTTACTATTTAAGATTTTAATTTTTCATTTGCCGACTTTATCAAGGCCACAAACCAAGTAATGACCCAATATTGGATTCATGCTTGATAGGTCTACAATCCCAGTCTATTTTCAAAAGTTTTTCTTTCATATATATGATATTTACAAAAACAAAATTCTTAGATGTATGTTGTGGTATGAATGACTTTAGATGAATGTTGTGGTAGGAATGTTTTACATTCTTCCAATCATATAGGATAAATGCATTCATGCATTCTCACCCACTTTATTTCACTTATGATCACAAGCACATCTCCAAAAAAATTTAAGCAAGAGGGGATGGAGCTCTAACTAGGTGGTTACCGAATTAGAGCAAAATCTCAAACCTACTTAAAGTCTTAAGAAAACAATAAAGTGATTTCAAAATGATTTCACAAGCTTTTCAAATGATATTTACTAATTCCACTTTTTCCTCAAAATATTTCACATTCTCAAACGATTCTTCAAGAATCTTTTCAAAAGTTTGAAACACCAAACTTTCAATATTTTTCAACACTGCATATAGAATCAAAAAGTTGTTTAAGTCAAAATGAAATGCATCAATGATAAACATAGCCCTTGGGTTGATTACCCCCAGTAAAGGCGCCGAGAACGGTCGATCCTCGTACCGACGGGCGAGTCTCTTTCTTCCCTATTTCAAAACTAAACCTCATTTTTCTGGAGCACTCCAAAACCAATGAAAATTTTGGGATGCAAACAGGAATCAAATTGGCCCCCACCCATATATACTTTCAAAGTCCCTCAATGTCTTAAATATTTGAATTTTTTGTATTACTAGTTAAAGTTTACAGTTTTTTTTTTTAAAGAACAAAAATTGGCTGATTGATACTGATTCGACTGAATCGTTGAATCGGCCGATTCACCAAATCGACAGTGTTACCAATTCAATTCAAGAACGGAGTTTTACAACATTAGTTAGAAACAGTGAGCATGTGCCCCTCTTTGATGCATGAGACTCATCAATCATGCTTTCCCTATTCCGTCCGGACTAATGTAGTTGCCGGAAACACAGAGACAAAAGGGAGAAAATAAATTGCCGGCCTAGAATTTGGATGTTAATACGGAAGAAAGAAAAAACAAATGAAAAGGGGCTTGATGTTGTCGCTTTCAGAAAATGTGGGGCCTGTATGAATTGGATGTGATTTGATACAGAATCTGCTGGCACATCATGTATATCCTTTGGGAAATTTTTTTAGAATGAGGTCGAATTAAAGTTTCTAAATTTTGACACAAGCCGAAATATCATTTTTCTAAATTTTTTATATAAAACAAGTAAATTTTTCTAAAATTTACATTTAAACTTTTTTATGAGGTGGAGCCGGGCCCACGTGGCCTTCCCTTGCCTCCACCCCTGAATGCATGTTAATTTTATAGTGTGATTCCTTTTTAATGTGGTTTTGAGTTGTCCACATTCTAGCCACTATAGTGGCAGAGTTATGTGTCTGCTACCCCGCAAACCGCCGATAAAAACCCATAGTTCGAGACCAATTATAAATAGAGTGCCTCTTTCCTAGTTTGTCCTAAAACTCTAATTAGTTAAAAATGTTTAGCTCCGCCACTCGTAGGTGGCATGATGGATCAGCCAGTTTCATGTCGATGAAAGCTATGTGTGACAATGTAAGTCTCCCCCTACCGTATATTGTCGACATATAACATCAAACAGGGTATTTTTATTTTCGTGCAAAAAATTTTGCGTACATGAAACGTTAAGTCTGGATTTCAGTGTCTAAGGTTCGAGCAAGTAGCAACTAACAAATCAGTGCTAAACCTCGAGTTAAATTTTTCACTTTGTCAGCTGGAGTTAGTTTGGAGTGTTCCTATTCTATAGTATGGTCATTAAACTTTTAATTTCTTCATGGTGCCCATATTCAATCAGAAGTACACATCTTCCCCAAGAGTTTTTTAAGGGTTTTTCTTAAGGACCCAGAAAATATTTCCTGTACTCTGTGCACTTGACATGTTAGTTTTCAAGCTTTTGGATTTATCTCATACCAACATGCATGAACTTCACATCCATTATCAGTTACTTATTTTTATGTTGTACTTTTTCAGGTTATTGCGCGGACCCTTGAATGAACAAAGGACTTACCAAATTCTGCATGACAATGTGGCAACTGAGATTGATTTGTTGGTAAAGCACTTCTCTGTGACCTGATTGGCATGAATCCAATCCTTGTGAATACATAAAATCTGCTGCCGATTACCTCCTGGTAAATGGTACCTTTTTTTTCCTCATGTATAAATTGCTCAGTAGTGCATATGAGTTTTGAAAGTTGGGAGGATTCATTACATTCTTAGTTGGCAAACCTGAGAATCGGACTCGGATCAGTAGATGATCAAGTCAGTGGGTCAGCAAGTTGACTCAACGACTCACCCGAGTCAAGTCATAAATTTTAATTGTGTACTTTTACCATAATATTGTTGTGTAATCTACTGCCTCCTCACCCAGCATTTGTCAACACCTCTAACCATGAAGGAGGTCATGAATCGGAAGATACTTGCTTAACTTGTATTGATCTCTCTATATATCAACCACCTGATTCGCCATAGGTCTCTGGATGTTTAAAGATTATTGGTGAGAATACATTTGGAAATGGTTGGGCTAGTATTCCCTTTATGTCATTGATAAAAGCTTCCCTAAGGAAAAGTGGTTAAAAACTTACGAACCAGTATGGATTTTTACATCTTAAAGCAGTTAAAAGTTAAAACCAAAATCAGGCGATTCTGATCCTGATCCATTGGGTTTGGCAATTCTTGGCCCCCGTCACCCGAGTTTTGGTGCTAACTCACTTAGGTCCTAACTCGTGTAAAGTAATATTGTTCAAGGCAGAAGCTTACTTCCTTCGAGTGATTCAGTTCAACAAAACAAACCACAAAATTCAAAGAAATAACAGCAAGAAGAGCTGCACACATGTTTTTACTTCTGCTAGCTCCTACTCTCATGCTTGTCCGTTGAACAATAGTTCACATATTTAGTGAACCATTCAATCATGTGAGTATGTGCTTCTTCTGCCCTCTTCACAGCAGCTTCATCGTCAGTTTTGTATCTCACTGTCCAACCATGTGCAACGCCGAAGAATATCTTCACAAAACTATTCTCTTGTAGATGAAGATCAACTGTTTAGTGTTCTGTTTTTCCAAACGAAACTATAGGAATACTCAAGCAGGTGATCTCGGAACTATCCAGTTATTTCAAGTAACTATTGCCGTAGATTATGACAATCAAACAAGAGGAAAGGCACTAGTAAAATGAAAATCCAATGCCTTCAACAAGTGCAACAAATTCTGCACTATACCAAAATTAACATTGGCATAGCAGAACTTTAAACTCTGCAGGGAGGAGAAGCCTCCCTAAGCTTATTATTAATCGAAAAATAAGCTGTACAAGGAATGAACAGACACAGCTGAGATTACAAAAAACACTCAGAGACAGCCAACAGGAGTGTAGTGTAAAAGAAATTTACAGTGCCAAAACCAAAAGTTACTAAGTCCCCAACTGGGAAACTAATAATCTTTTCCACAATCTGAAAGGGAACGTTGTCATCAAGTCCCCAACTAGGAATCGAATGCTCCTAGCATCCAAAATAGTGAGCTTTTCCACAATCTAAATGGAAATATTGTCATCGGCGCCATAGTGACTCTCCAAGCCATATATTTTCAAAATGGCTGGGAATGATTCAAGGACTAAGTTTCTGCGTTCAAGGGATCTTCGACATAGGCTCTTCCAGTGTTTGGTGGTAGAGAAATTTTTTCTTACTCTACTACAGGTCCTCCCCATCACAAACAGGTGGTGATGGTCAATTGGTCCCTTGCTGATGACATCCATCTCCAATGATGCGTTGGGATTTTAGAGTAAGATTAAAAAGGTATATGTAACTCTCATCTCTACCATCCGGAGGCCAGGGGTCAAATTGGATACCAAAGTCGACCAACAGTTCTATTTGAAAACAACCTTTTAGTTAAAGAATATGCATGCATTTAGAAGCAAAATAAAAACATAACAAAGGGCATCTTCTTAATTCATATTTTTATCCTGCTGAAGAACCAAGAAAGGAAACTGCAGTTATGGATGTCAAACCAACTCGATAATTCATATTCTAACCACCTGAAAAGAAGACCAAACACATGGTATGCTGTCATCAGCTGGGAGTCGTCGTCCCCACCACCCGCGCGGTCACAGTCAGGAAAAGCCTATAAAAGCTTAAAGAGGGCTCTCCTGCTTTCACCACTAGTTGGGAGCTAGAAACGAGTGTAGGATTTGCCTGTGTAGTTGAGCTTTAGAAAATGGCAGTTGCTCAATGCTACGAGATACCACCTGCAGCACTCAACCCCAGCTGTGGGGATCAGTTAGGCTCTTGGGAGTGCCTGATCGGAGGCTTGAAAGCCTATGTTACTGGCTCTCCAAGCACCAAAAAGGCTGTCATCTTGGTTTCTGATGTGTTTGGCACGTTACCCATCTCTTCTCCTGCATGCTCTCTCTCTTTCGCGTGTTTTATTGTGCTAGACATTGTTTTTGTATCTAAAAGACTTTTTGTACTCAAATTTATATATATACATATGCATGCCTGCATCCATATGTGTGTATATATATAAAAAGATATGTTTTTGTACATCTATAGACAGAGGAGACTTTCTTAAAGGTTCTTTTGCTTTGCTGACTTGCTACTCTTTTGTTGATAACTACCCATATCCTCCAGAAGAAGAATAAAAATATGGCCCTGTAAAGGCCTATACCTTGCGTACTCATTTCAAAATTCACTGTGGTAGAACAATATCGTAGATCGAGAATTTGGATGGATTCTTTATACACGATGGAGAGCTATTTGTTTTTCTGGCTTTTTCTCAGAAAAAATTTTGACTTCGTTTTCTGGCTTTTTTGGCTTGTGCATGCAGGATATGAGGCACCCAACCTGAGGTACGCGCGGTGTTGAAGTTCACGGTTTCATGCCTGACATCATTATAAAATAACTCGCTTTCATACTCTTATATATGTAAATCCAATTATTTGACTTTCTTTTAAGTGATATTGAGATCGGCCTCCCCATTCACCAAGAGAAATTGCAGCCCAACTTTCGCTGTGAAGCTCTTCTGCTTTACTCTGCCTTTGATAGTCAAGAGACAGATTCTGGCTGTCAATCTGCCTGCCAGGTCTTAGCATAAGCAAAGATATGTTTATATATATATATATTCAAATTTTTTAAAAAAAGTTGTCGCATCCACACCAACATCAGAACCAGACCCCACAACTATGTGACTTAGCTATTTAGGTCCACTCATATCGTACCAATTTCATATAAATGTGTGCATAAATATATGTGTTTATTCGATCATTTACTGATCGACTCGGACCATATACGATGGATCATTTACTAGGAGATTTAGGGCTGCAAGAACTAATTCATGAGAACATTGGAGTTACACAAAGAGAACTGATAGATTATATTTGACATAATTTATGATCCATCATGTATGTCTGCCAACAAAAGTTGCTTTCCTCTTCAGCGACTAGCTTCTACTACTTTTCATAAGAATTTTCTGGCGTTCTTGTACACTAATATTTCTGCAATATGTTCAATCCTGAAAAGGAAACTTGCTGACAAGATTGCTGCAAGTGGATTTCTTGTGGTGGTTCCGGACTACTTCCATGGAGATTCCTATGCTCCAGAAAAGGGTTCCATTCCTGACTTTTTGGACAATCATGCTCCAGTAAGTTCTAGAACCAGAAGGCAGCCATAATTGCAACTTTGTTTTGCAGGATTTTCATTTTTATACATCTTTTATTATATACTCCTACTCGAAGTCTCAACTCCTTTTCTTGTAGGAGAAAGGATTTGAAGACACCAAGCCTCTGATTGCATATTTAAAGAGTCAAGGAATATCATCTATTGGGGTTGGAGGCGTTTGTCGTGGTGGTAAGCTCAAATTGAGGCCAAATTTTTCTAGATTAATGTTCACAGCCCTAGCTTATGCCCATCATTTTAATGCTTTGCAGGAAAGGTGGTCGCAGAATTAGGCAAGACTGAAGAAATCCAAGCAGCGGTCATGTTTCACCCTTCACTTGTTACTATAGATGATATCAAGGGTAACCATCATCCCTATCCTTCAGTCTCTTTCGATTGTTCTCAATGGATACTACAAGTTTCACTTCTTTTTTTCCCTATGGTTACAGAGGCTAAAGTTCCTACTGCAATTCTGGGAGCAGAGAAAGATCAATCATCTCCACCGGAATTGATTAAAAAGTTTGAGGAGGTTCTATCTGCAAAGAAAGAGGTAACAGTTCATTACCATCGATCCTAGCCCCAAGATTTCCTTTTCATTTTGATGAAGAGTTGTTTCGACGATGAGTTTCAACTGAATAACCAGTCAGGTTGCCTCTTCCTAAATGCAACCATATACAAAGATTAGGAGAAAGGTTGCTATATATTATTATTTTCTCCCCGCTTCTTGATCTAGTTTTATATAACACACATTTTCTTTTTGGTTCATTAATTTCTAGAACCATACCAGTCCAATCTTCATGGCAGAAAAATATGCATAATCTTTCCGCTATGCCAACGTAAATTTTAGTATGTTGCAAAACTTGGTGCATTCTCTTCATGGGCATTAGATTTTCATTTCACTACTGCCCTTTTTTCTTTCGTTTGATTTTATTCTCCGTGAGCAAGTGGAAGAGACAGAACGCTGAACTGTTGATTTTGTGCACTTGCAGATGAATAGTTTCGTGAAGATATTCCCAGGCGTCGGGCATGGCTGGACAATGAGATACAAGCCAGGGGATGGAGCTGCTATGAAGAAGGCAGAAGAAGCTTACACTCACATGATTGAGTGGTTTACTACTTATGTGCACTGAGTCCATGACTCTGCTCAACAGACAAGCTATGGGAGTAGAAGCTATCTGGATTAAATAAAAAGCATGATTGAGTGTGATACTATTCACGCTGTCATGTTCTTTGAACTTTGTGCTCTGTTGAAAGTATGCGTCTATCTATAAAATTCCCTACGTTGGCAGCCTAATGAAAAAAGCTTGTCTTTCTCACTGACTTTGGTGGCTGACCGATCCGGGTTTAGACCACCAACTTTAACAAGCACTAACTCATTGACAGCACAGCGTAAATCGACTTCAATCCAATCAATTACGGAGCCAAAAATTTCTGATAAAGGAGCACTAATATTATAAATCATAAGCTTTAAGGGGCAGTGATATAAAAAAATAGAAAAATAACTGAGGCTTCAATGTGTAATTAATCATTTTTCATAGGCTGGTGTACCTGCCTCTGTGACTGATCTAATGAGATTACAAGCCCGTTATGGGGTTCTGGCAACGGGAACATTCTTGTTTTTGGAACGAACACAATGTTTCACGAATATGTTCCAAAAAAAAAAAGGGGAACATTCATGGAACATTATTCCATTCTTTTCAACTAATAAGTATTCCTGCTATTGAACGTTGCGATTTGACAACCATAACAAATTGTTATTGTCCATCAACCTGACTTAAAACTTGGAGCAGCTTCATGAAAAGATTTTATTGTCCCATAAACTTGCATAAAAAATTGGGACAGATTTTTGAAGCAAACTAACTCAGTGTTCTTTGAAACTGACCCAATCTCTTGTGTAGGTTCATGAAATAATAACAACTGGTCACTATTGCCAAGTGGGCCCTTAAGGTTGGAATGTATAATTCAAGTCCATTTGTTCATATGGGTTTGAGTCTAGTCCATTCTAGCAGGTCTTTGTCCAAGCTGGAATGGATCGGCCTTGTTTTTATCTATCAACCTGAATTCATTAACTGGAGATGACTAAATAACAAAGGGCAAAAACCAACCAATTAATGGGCTTCAATTCATTCTTCACAATGGTTATATCCTCTACTTAGCTTTTTTTCTTCTACAAATTTTATTTGAAGAAACCATACCTGAGCCGTCAGCCTTGGCCGCCTATCCAGTTGCATAAAATCTCAAGTCTAGTACACCCAACACAACCTCTTATGCCTACTTTGGCACGTGTACATAAAGGATTTGTGCTCATGAGAATTGAATTAACGAGTAGCCTTGTATTGGCCCAACCAACTACACCGCTATAGCCTTAGCCTTGGCTTAGTTACCAAAGCATGGGAATTTGTAGCTGGAGCATTTTGCTTTAGTTGTTAGCATCTCTTGCACATGTTAAGAAAACATTGGTGATTCAAAGGAGAGCATGATCAAGCTCCACTAGTGTCGTTGTGATCTCTTGTGGAAGCCGACGCTCATCTACAGAGTTTGTCACCCGCAAGGTTCGTTCACCAGGAATTCGATAGAAAAGGGCATATTAACAGTCAAAAGTTTCAGAAATCTTGTAGAATCAGTATTATGGATTTGGACACAAGGTCAAAAGTTTTCAATATATATTTTCAAGTACAAGAGAAAAATTATCACGGCGGTTGGCACAACAATGGGGATGAAAGGTGGTCACTAACTAGACGTACAAGCTGAAGTACAAACATTAAAAAACAAACAGACCATGTACTTTATAGAAATAATAAGTAGACTAGAAAAGCAAATAAAAATCGCTGTCATTTTCAAGCCAGAATTATTATTGGAATCCGTTGACAAAAGTTCGGTGAAAGACATTGGTTTCCCACCGCACATAGCACAAGATTTGCCTTGTCACCATACATATGAAATTTTAACGTCTTGCCATTATTGCCTTGCCTTGCATTAGAATGATGTTATCACTATCAATATATTTTAATGCGTTGCCATTATCTTCATACACTGGCCTTATCTCCACGTGTAGGACTTTCTAATGCCTTGCAGGGTCTCCATATGGGCCCATGAGTCTTCAATGTCATGCCATTGACAATTTGACAGGCGCTAGGTTCTTGGTTCAGTTACATCGACCAGTCTTACCAAACTAGAGTTCTTACTTTAGGAGTAATTGAAAATTTGTTAATTATATATTTAATTTTTCACGAAAACAAAAATTGGCTCTTTGATTGGAGGTCGGTCCATGAGCACTGACGACCCCGACAATATATTTTTACTGACGCAACATTAACGTTACTTTTCGTCAGTAAACGTTTGAAAGCAAGCGTCAATGAAGACGTTGTCCCTGAAACCCTTCAGGAGTGTTTCATGGCACGTCACTAGTTACTGATTTTTTAACGTTCTGTCATCAATAAAACCAGTAATGCATACATTTATTTCATCAGTAAATCGACTGATATTGAAATTGTCGTCAGTAAAATATTGACGACTACTGCCGCGTGTACATGTGTTAATATACGTGGATGACATCGGACATTTTGCGCTTCGTATACTTGCAACCTTTACTGACACCAGTTTCTCGTAGCGTTAGAAAAAAGCCCTGGGTTACTGACGTCACTGCATCACTCATAAAAATAACTTGATTTAAAACATGTTTTATATCAAAGTAAGTTTTTACAAATATATTAGGATGTTTATGTTTTATTTAAAATAATTTTTTAGCAAAAAACTAAAAGGATCTTATTTTTTATTCCTGACCCAAGTGTCCGTTTTCATCAATTTCTTATATTGAAAATCAAGCTTACACGCCTGCTTTTTTGAAATTACGTTGGCAACAAAAACTCCATGTTTTGCAAAGTAGTGATACTTTAAAAGAAATGATCATTTTTTTTTAAAAAAAAAAAAAAGAGCTTACGAAAAAGTACGATCGATTTTTGTGGGACAATGAAAATGTGGCCTCTTCCGAATGCAACTCACACCATAAAAATCAGCAGGCGACTGCATTTAGAGCAACTACACTTATTCTTGACTTTCTTCTCTCTGTCGATTCTTGTTGTTTTCCTGTGAAGGCCGACCAGAATATTTTCTTAGACATTGTTTAGAAACAGTGAGGCCAAGTACTCCTCTACCCCTCTCTGATGCATGAGGCTCATCATACTTTCCCTATTCCGGCCGGACTATTATAGTTGCCGGAAACATAGAGACAAAAAGGGAGTAAATAAATTTGCCGGCCTAGAATTTAGATGTCAATGCGGATGAAAGGAAAAACAAATGAGAAGAGGCTTGATGTTGTCCCTTTCGAATATCGGTAAATGTAGAGCCTGCATGGACCGAATTGGCTGTGATTTAATCCAGAATCTGCTGCACACCATGTATATCATTTGGAAAAATAATGCGCCCTTCGATTTCATATAGACTTCAGCAGGTAACTTTCAGTGAGAATGCATGTTAATTTTGCAGTGTGACGCCTTTTTAACGTGGTTTTGAGTTGGCCATATTCTGGACACTATAGGTGCCAAGTGGCAGAGCTAGGTGTGGCCATGTGTCCGCTACCCTGCCCATAAAAACCCATAGTTCGAGATCAATTATAAATAGAATGCCTCTTTCCTAGTTTGGCTTAAAACTCGAATTAGTTAAAAATTTCTAGCTCCGCAGCTCCGCCACTCACAGGTGTCCTGATAAATCATCCAGTTTAGTGTCCATGAAAGCTATGTGTGACGTAGCAAGTCTCCCTCTACAGTATATTGTCAACATATAACATCAAACAGTATATGTTATATGAAGCATTAAGTACGGATTTAAATTACTACAAAGTGTGTTTGAGGTTCGAGCAACTAACAAATCAGTGCTAAACCTTGAGTTAAGTTTTTCTCTTTGTCAGCAGGATTTAGTTTAGAGTGTTCCTATTATGTAGCATAGTCACAAATAACGTCTCAGAGTTTTAAACAGCGAGGTTTTTCTATTGTATAATGCGGTGAACTTAAAAAAATGAGAAAAAGGGAGAAAATACAGTAAATCTTTAAAAATTTTAAAAAACTAAAAATGAAGGAAAAATAAAATATGTGAGAAATTAATAACACAAACATCAAATGATAAGTAGATTTACAACAAATAAACAATAAAAAAAACTGTTTGACATTAAAAAACTGAAAAAAATGTGTTTTTTCGTTTTTAACGTCTTTTTTCCAAAAAACACGTTAAAATTTTTAAACGACTCGTTAATTTATCGTGTTTTTTTTTGGAAAAAAGGCATTTTCTGTGATTTATCTATAGTAAGGTCATTAAATTCCTTCATGGTGCCCATATTCAATCAGAAGTATAAATCTTCCCAAGAGTTTTTTAAGGGTTTTTCTTAAGGACCCAGAGAATATTTCCTTTTGACACGTTAGTTTTCAAGCTTTTGCACTTATCTCATTTTCTTTGTATACCAACATGCATGAACTTCACATCCATTATCAGTTCCTTATTTTTATGTTATACTTTTTCAGGTTATTGCGCGGACCCTTGAATGAACAAAGAACTTAACAAATTCTGCATGACAATGTGGAAACTGAGATTGATTTGTTCGTGAAGCACTTCTCTGTGACCTGATTGGCATGAATCCAATACTCGTGAATACATAAAATCTGTTGCTAATTGTCTCCTGGTAAATGGTACCTTTTTTTCCTCTTGTAAAAATTTCTCATTAGTGTAGATGAGTTTTGAATGTTGAGAGGGTTCAATTATATTCTTAGTTGGCAAGCCTGAGAATCGGACTCGGATCAGTAGACGATCGAGTCAGTGGGTCAGCAAGTTGGCTCAGGGACTCACCCGAGTCAGGTCATAAATTTTTATGGTGTACTTTTACTATAATGTTGTTGTGTAATCTACTGCCTCCTCACCCAGCATAAAGTAGCACGACCTTGGCTGTGGTTTGTCAATACCTCTAACCATGAAAGTGGTTATGAATCTGAGGACACTTGCTTAACTTGAATTTATTTCTCTATATATCAACCACTTGATTAGCTATGGGTCTCTGGATGTTTAGAGATTAATGGTGAAAATACATTTAAATGGTTGGGCTAGTCTTCCTTTTATGTCATTGATAAAAACTTCCCTAAAAAGAAAAAAAAATAGTTAAAACCTTAAGAAGCAGTGTGGATTTTTACATCTTAAAGCAGTTAAAACCAAAATCGGGCGACTCTGATCCTGATCCTATGAGTTTGGCAGTTCTTGGCCCGAGTCACCCGAGTTTTGGTGCTAACTCACTTAGGTCCTGACTCGTGGCCTAGTAAAAGGACAATCCCAAGCTGACGCGGGCAATTTCTGAGTCGACTCGAGGACTATGCCAACAATGATTTTACTGCAGCTTCTAGCATTTTCTTTTATTTATACGAAGGTTTTCTGCTTGAGTTGTGCTTGTGGACTTTATGTTCCTTTCCATACATCTGTTTGGCTCCAGCTTGAAGAACATTCCATTTACAAGTTTCTCTGGGATACTGTTGAAAGTAGAAAAGTCTCCTACCCAATTGACTGGGCAGATTTCATCTCTTTGCAGTAATTACAAGATACTGATGAATGCTTCATAACTTGGTTTAGTGGATGCTGCCATGGTTTGCATTTTACAAATATTATCAAAGCAACACAAATAACTTGGTTTAGTGGTTTGCATTTTACGAATTTTCTCAAAGCAACACAAATTTCAACAACTTGAAAGCTTTTGGTACAGATAATGAACGTTTGCTCATCAATAAATCCTCTTTCTCATTCCATGCACAGGCAAATCAACCGTCTTTGAATGAACTGGTGGTTACTGGAAAGTCTGAGGCAGAGCATATAACAGGGAGCAAACAATGTTGTTTTTAGTAGGGATGAAGATTCCTAAGATGCAGTAATCAACAAGCTAATCATTGGGAGGCCATAGTTAGCTGCCTAGGGTCAACATTCTCAAGTGAAGCCATTCAAAGTCCGCCCATTACCTGAAGATAACCTTGTAAAGTAATATTGTTCAAGGCAGAAGCTTACTTCCTTCAAGTAATTCAGTTCAACAAAACAAACCACAAAATTCATAGAACATAACAGCATGAAGAGCCGCACACATGTTTTTGCTTCAGCTAGCTCCTACTCTCATGCTTGTCCGTTGAACAGTGTCACGGACTTAGCTCACATATTTAGTGAACCATTCAATCATGTGACTATGTGCTTCTTCTGCCCTCTTCACAGCAGCGTCATCATCAGTTTTGTATCTCACTGTCCAGCCATGTGCAACGCCGAGGAATATCTTCACAAAACTATTCACCTGCAGTTGAAGATCAACTGTTCAGTGTTCTGTTTTTCCAAACGAAACTATAAGAACACTCAAGCAGGTGATCTTGGAACTATCGAGTTATTTCAAGTAACTATTGCCGCAGATCATGACAATCAAATAAGAGGAAAAGGCACTAGTAAAATGAAAATCTTATGTCTCCAACAAGTGCAACAAATTCTGCAATATACCAAAACTAACATTGGCATAGCAGAACTTTGGTGGAATCTCCAGCAACTCACCAAAGTGGCTATGTTAGGTATCTATAGCTTGTCAAGATCATGCTAGACAAACCTGTAACAGTTGCCTACATGAATGTGGTCAGGCAATTTCCCAATATGAGCAGTAGTTCATGCATACTGCACATAGCATAATGCTTGCAAAGTTGTTCCAACTTCCAAGTGCGTGACAGGAGCTTCAACTTCCTAGCACTTCATCCCTGAAGCTATTCAAACATTAATTATTTGTCCATTCTCAAGTAGGCATGATTATCATAAACTTTTGGCCATTAAGATTGGATTGGTATGCTTCCCCAAAATGAACCAACAGTCCAAAATATCCCATTCTATTTTTTTGTAATTTATCTATGTATCCATAACAAGAGAAAAGAGTGCAGGCGATGTCAGGGTTTTGAAGGGTACTTCTGCATGCATCATGATTTGAACTTTGGAGATTTCAGATGGCAACAAGCCTAGCTCTTATAACATGAACAGTGTCAGAACTTTATGCATAAAGTTATAAGAATGATGCAAATATAAGATAACAACTCAAGCATAGGAATAGGCTTTTCAAAATATGATACCTACTAGTCTCAGATTCATTGAGTTTAAATAAATGAAAATGAATTCAGTAAACACATTTTCATTTTTGCACAAATGAAAATGAATAAAATTTCAATTTCAGTTTCCAGCCTACAGAATTTTTTAAATTGGCTGTCACTAATTCAGGTAGTACAGTCATTTCCCTTGTTTCCACCATCCAAGAAAATCTCAGATGTCCATTTTCAGAAAAATCATGTGCTGTTTAATGGAGACCAGGGAAAGAAGTTATCTATTAATTGAACCCATCAGGAAACAAGAAGAAAAGAATAATACAGCAATCTCGTAAGTTATATATGATTAGACTCCGGGAAGATGATTAATGAGTAGAATAATAAAATAAGCAGGCAACTACAATTAGGAAGTTGAAGCCTGACCAGTTATTCAGTAAACTCCTGATCTAAACATAAAGGAGGTCTTGGCCAGGAAAGGTATGCAGATAGTAAACTGTTACCTCACTCTTTGAAGATAGAATCTCCTCAAACTGTTTAATCAGTTCAGGTGGTGATATATGGTCAGTTTCCGCTGCCAGGATCGCAATAGGAACTTTAACATCTGCAATAGAAAACACGTTAGTGTAGGTCATAATATCCATCAAGGGAAACAGAAATGCCCCACATATCTGCAACGGTTACCCTTGATATCATCTACAGTAACAAGTGAAGGATGCAGCATGACTGCAGCTTGGATCTCATCAGTCTTGGTCAATTCTGCGACCACCTTTGCTGCAAAGCATTAAAGTTAAACATTAACATCACATGCTTTAGATGTGCATAAGCTAAGGCTATTAATAATATACAGCAATTTGGCCTCTAAAGTCTAAACTCACCACCCCAGCAGAAACCTGCAGCCCCAATAGCTGATATTCCCTTACTTCTTAAATCTGCAATCAGAGGCATGGTGTCTTCAAATCCTTTGTCCTGCAAGAAATGGAGTTGAGGCTTCCAAAATGATACATAGAAGATATATAAAAATGAAAAACAGAAATAAATTGCAACTGCAAAACAAATTTGGCAACTACAGTTGCCTTCCAGCTCAAGCACTTACTGGACCATGAATCTTCACCCATTCAGGAATAGCACACTTTTCTGGAACATAAGGATCTCCATAGAAGTAGTCAGGAACCACCACAAAAAATCCACTTGCAGCAACTTTGTCAGCAAGCTTCCTTTTCAGGTTAAACATATTGCAATATTATGGCCTCAGGAAAACATAATTTAGAACTACCAAGAGATGGCTATTCTATATTTTATTACAATGTACCATTGTGATCAATGTTTGCATAATGTGGGCACCTTAATCCCACAAAAAAAATTGTGATGGTCAACTTGGAAAGCATGTAATGAATGTGGACAAGATCAACTTGAAGAAAAAACAACATTCAAGTATCAATGAACCAATATTTGTAAGCATTTTCACTGGTGAAGCAAGCCCAAATAGAAATTCTCCTAACCACTTCATATAATATTAGCAATTTGAACTCTGTTGAGAAAAGTGGTTTCCCTTGTGTCCTAAACCAAGAATCTATATAAATATGCAAGTTCTTGTTGGGATTAACTTAAATGGACAGCTACTAGATCGGATCATAAAAGCCTCACAAATTGGAGAACAAGAGGATCTACACTTGACTATCAAAGATAGAATGAATCTGCAAAGCCCAGAGGCTAAACCCAATATCATAGAAAATAAAGACAAACGATAGAATTTACAAAAGAGTATGTAAGTGAATATTTCGTGATGATATCAAGCATGGAACCCCTAGAACTTCAACACTGTGCTTGGGGCGCATACCTCAGGTTGGGTGCCTCAAATCCTGCGTGCACATGCCAAAAACCAGAAGACGAGGTCAGCATTTTATGAGAGAAAATTGTAGAGCAAAAGCAAACAGAGCAAGTAACCGCAACTAAGTGAAAACAAATAAGTCGCCATTGCGTACAATCAGATGCTCTAGGATATTGTTCTATCACGGTGAATTTTGAAATGAATACGCAGGAAGAGGCCTTTCAGGGTCCTATTAGTGTTTAGACCCGAGATCAATGACTAGGGACTCGAACAGAGAAGCAAGCAGAACTAAGTCATTCAGCTTATTGTAACTTTCATAACGCAAAATGTCGAAGGAGGAAAAAAATAAACTATTATGTCAAGTTGAGAGGACCAAGCACTTAGAGAAAACATTTTACCCATGTCTAGACGAAAGCAATTTCTCTGGCGTCGAAACACAGCCATCATACGAACTTTATCCGGTAACCACAGGTGTAGATCAAAAGAAAAAAAGAAGTGGCATGGCACTATTAGCAGATGAACTTTCTAGCACTTTTTTCCCAAGTACAGGCGGAAGACAACATCCATTAAAGTCACAGAAAGAAAACTCTGACAGTTTCATTCCCACCTCCCAAGAAAAGAAATATGAAGATCAGTACATATACATGTTCGGGTTAGTTACTAAGAGTTGCATCTGTCTACAATCAACAGATTGAACATCATCATCTGCAGAAGTTCCACTTGCTTCTCAGCATAAAAAGTTGGAGGATATGGGTAGTAAAAAAACAAAAAGTGATTAGCCAGCAAATGAAAAGCACATGAAGCAAAAAAATACACAGGTAATCGGGCACCTACACGAAAAAATGGCTTAAAAACCTAAGTTCCCCACGCACACACACGCGCACAGAGAGAGAGAGAGAGATGGGAACTTGCCAAAGACATCGGAAGCCAAGATGACAGCCTTTTTGGAGCTTACAGAACCAGTAACATAGGCTTTGATGCTTCCGACCAGGCACTCCACGGAGCCCTCACCACAGCTCGGATTGAGTGAAGGTGGGTTTTCACAGCATTGTGCGCCTGCCATTTTCTTCTCAACAACCAATCAACAAGTAAAAAGCACAGGCTTCCTACTTGTTTCTCCCAACACAGGACTCAGGAGTCCCCTCAAACTTTCGAGGAGTTAAGCCGGGCGCTCTTCCTCCCCTTCTTTATAGGCTTTTACGTGACAGTGACCGGCAGATACGGTAGGATGACGCATCTGGTGAGAACACGCTCGGTGCGGATCGTCGGGAGGAATCTCAAATCGGTCTTCTTTTTGCTGCTGGAAAAGAAAAGAAAAGAAAAAGGAATATCCGCTTACGCTGAGAAACTCTGGCCTCGTGGACTCTGGTAAATTGGGAGTTACCCCGTTGGTTTATCTCCCACAATTGCAGTTTTCTTTTTTCCTTTGGCTCTTCGGCAAGATAAAAAGTTTGAAGTGGAAGCCCTTTCAATTTCCGAAACTTTCACCTGCACAAAACACCAGAAAACTTTGCCCTGTGAGAGGTCCCAAAAATTAACTGACATCGACGGATAAAATGAAGGAATCAAAAAAAAAATCGAAGCAATCATCTTTCTCTTTTATTTTGCTTCAAATGGGTGCTTTCAAATCGCGAACTTTACGGAATAAAGTGTTTCATGCACTAAAAAAAGTTGACACCTATCTTCCTTTCTTTGCTACTTTCATATATCTAGCCATTTTTTACAAGATTCATCGAAATTGTCTTGGGTGGTCACCCTGATATCTTGAACTTAATTTGTTGAAAAGGAAATGTTGGTATTTCTTGATGTCCAAGGGGAAACATCGGCCACATCTTTTCTGAGGCAGAAAATTTCAAACCGCACTTTGGTAGAGCCTGGTTGGACTCTAGAATCCTTTGAAGAACAAATCCTCCTTTTTTCTCCTTGAATTACAATGAATATGTCCATCTTTAGTTCGTTCTGGGGATCCTCCTTTTCTTTTCACGTTGATGTTATGACTAATAAATAGTGGACAAGCTGAACTGAACCACATTTTTCCAAGGTAATGCTCTATCAGGAAGCACCATGAATCTTATAGTGGTTTATATCTAGCTCCAAATTGACGGCTACTTTATTAGATTATGTTTCATGTTGGACAAATAAATTAAATAAAAAATCCGCGAAGTATGATTTTTCTCATTGTGCATTTGAACGGAAGAAATTTGAACTCGAAAGAGCTTTCCAAAAATTGGATCAGTTTGCGATTTTTTTTACAAAATTATATTACAGTGGCAAATATAAAAATCTGCAGAAGGCATTGCTTCCAGAATATCAATCTAAACCGAGGGGGGTGGCATTTCAAGAGAGAAATGATATTTTTTAACGCATTTCTTTCTGTTTTCTTTCGTTGGCAAGTTGAAGTAGGCAAATCTTCTTAGACTCTGCTGAGATATACCTTCCTCAGATCTTGATCTTTTCAGCAAAAGGAATATTATATTTATATCCCATCGTCAAAAAATAGTCAATACATGAAATATTTCTTTTGATTTGTAAAAACCTTTTATAAGCCATTGCATCTAGAGCAATGATGGTGAAGTTGTTCTTTTCTCCGCATGACTCCTGCTGTCTTCTTTCTCCTTCTGTCCTATGGATGAAGAACCACAGGCGCATCTTCTTAGAATATCTCTTACCATCAAACACATGATAAACTGATTGAGAAGCATTAATTCAAAAGGTTATGTTTGATAGTCTTGATTCTTCAGAAATCCATGGTCAAAAGCAAACTATAGATTTCACCAGTGTGATCTACAAATCAAATCCTTATTACATGGTGCAAACTATGGATCTATGGTCTGAGGGGGAATTGGACCGCAAATTTACAGTTTCAAGATTCTCATGGATCTGCTGCATTCCGAATTTGAGATCCAAAACTATCAAACATAAAGGCCTCAAGTCAAGTCAGGGATGTGACCTGATGAGGCAAAGGCAGAAGCAGTGCAAGACAAAGTTAAATTCACCCTCAATGTTGCGCCATATCGGCCAAATGGCACCGACTTCTTGCCAATATTAATAGAAGAACAAAGTTTTTAATTTTATTTTCAAGATTTATTGAAAATATTTAAATTATCTTTATTCAAAAAAATGAAACATAAGGCAATACAGGCTGATATATAACGATATAACTACGAAGAACATTACAATTGGCCTCAAAAAAGTGATTCATTTAATTATAAATGCATAATTGTTTGATGGTGTTTGTTGAAATCAGTGGAACGATGCTGCGTAGCGTAACGTCACCCACTCAAAATTTCTATTTACGTGGCTACTGGACAGCCAGTTCTACATGATCCCTATGTTCACACTTCATAGTCCTCTCTCTCTCTCTTACATTTGAAAAAATTAATTTACGGGCTCAATTTTATTTTATTTGAAAAGCAGGACTCGTGCTTTTTCTTTATGTTCTCATGCATGTTTTTCAGTTTTTTTATGTTTTTGTCATCACATGCAAGTGGGGTGTTGATGTTTTTAATACGAGTCTAAATGTAATTATTATTGATACCATTTTCCCAATGTTTGAAAACCTAGCCGAGTCAACTCGGTTGACTCCTGACTTGTTAAGATTTGGTTCTCAATTTGTTAAAAATCTAGAACTTGGCAGAGTCACGGGATGTCCAGACCAACTAATCCGAATTTTAGCCAAGTCCAGAAGTAGATTTAACTGAGTCATCTATTGTCTGCATACTACACAAAATATTACACAAACACAAATATACTTGTAAGTGATATAAAACAAATAATATAAATGTTTTCATATGTACTATGCATAAAATAATATTTTTAGTCTATATATATATATATATAACGCATATATGCAGGTGCATTACTATACGTGTTATGCGCAATCTAGCGATATTATAATGACTACAAATATTATTTTTGTACATATGAAAACATTTTTTATTCAAATTGTTTGTTGACCGAACAAAACACAAGCTAATTCGAATGGAGTCACGAATCGCTAGGTTTTGTAATGTTAAACTTAATGAATGCTAATTAAAATGATTTTTTTTGTTCTTTCAGAGGCCAAGTAGGGTGGACCAGCATTTTTCACCTCACAATATAATATGAATTAATTTTCAGCCCTACCATTTGCTTATGATTAAAAAGAAACAAACCATTTCTACAATTTTCGTAATAACTGTTAAATGAGATTCTAAAGTAAAATTTCCTAACCTAGAAAAAAAAAAAAAAAACTAAAAACTAAAAACGCTAATAGCCTAATTAAGTGGGAGTCGTCTTTTACAATAGAAATATTTTTATAGTTTTCATAAAAACTTTCCTTAAAAAGTATGGCGCATATTTAAAATAATCTGAAAATGGTTAGCCCTTTCGTAAAGTTATAAGCAGGCAGCTTGCACACGAGAACTCTTAAAAAACAAATTTTGCATATAAGGTTCCGGTTTTGAGGCTATAATTATAAGACATGTTTTAATTTTTTTTTACATATTTAACCGTGTAAATATATGTAGAATACACAAAAAAATATAAAAAAAACTACAAAAAACATTAATATTTTGATCAGATTTTATAAATTTATATATTGATTTCATGATTTTTTAATTTTATATATTTAAATAGTTTATATTTATATACGGATAAGTGAAAGATAATCCTACCACCCAAATAAAAGGCCAAAATGAGTATCATTCGAAGTGACCATATCTTAATTAGGCAAACCTTTCACCAATTTGTGACGGGACAAGTTCCATGAATTAAAATCTTGATTCGGTGAATTAAAAACTTGATTTTCTTCAGCTTCAAAGAGATTGAAAATTAGAATGTAATTTTCATCTAACAAATAGTATCTTATTGTATTTTACAAGTCATAAAAGCTTGTGATACATAAAAGCTTCATTTAAATAATGCATATAAAAATGGCATTGAAGCTGGGAATTATTTAGAAAGTAATTAGGTTGTTTAAAGAAAAAAACATTCAAGAAACGCTTTGTCACATTGTATATATTATATATTTGAAACCGCAGCCTCCTAGAAGTCATTAAATTTCAGAATGCAACTTTATATAGAAAAATTCCAGTATGGTACCTGTATATTTTAGTCTTTCACTGAAACTTTTACCATTCCTAAGTGCGGCTGCCCGCGAACAACGGTGTTGAGATCGCGGGCTTTTGAGATCAACGGCTGTCCCGCGTTTAACGACAATGTCGGTGGGGCGACGTCAATTCAAATAAAGAACGAGAGTGCCAATGAGAAAACGAAGCAGAAGCGACGACATCAGGAGTAATCAAAGGGCAAAGATGAGGCCAATTCTGCCCCAAGTGTGCTGGCGTCGCCCTCCAGGAGGTAGTGGGTTGGGGTTTAGCTGGGTTTTAGCAACCATTGCAGCAGATTCAGGAGAATTCTCCAAGGAGGACTGAGATGGGGTCCCTGAAAAAGGAAGGAGGTGAAGGAGAACCAGAGGAAGAACCTATCCTGGCGGAGCAATCTGAACGGTTTTGCATGTTTCCTATCAAGTATAGGCAATTATGGGAGATGTACAAGAAGGCGGAAGCGAGTTTCTGGACAGGTAATCTCCCCTGTGCGCTTCTTTTTTTTCTTCCTCAGGTTCTCGTCTTCCTTGCTTCGTTGTGTGCATGGAGTTTTGTGGGCAATGGTTTGTTTGAGAACTCTTCATTGGACTTTTCTAGTAGAAATGGTGCTTTTTAGTATTTTCTACTGGCTTTTCTGTTTGGTAAAGCGGAAACTGAGGTTCATGTTTGAGAATTCTGTTTCTTTTGTGGATGGTGTTAAGGAGTAATGCCCACCTAATTGTAAAGAAACTTGATTAAACAAGAGAAGAATTTTGATCACCTCTTAGGAAAAACAAAAACAGATTCAACGTGGTGCGCTAGTTACATTCGCTAGACGGCTGCTACTTTTACCAAGTTAGATTCTCATAGATAGGCATTAGGCAGTTGTTTTCTGGTTGCACGTTTTTTGTCTTTACCCAATTCCAGTTCTTGTTTATCACTCGAGGTGTTCATGTTGTCTATGAAGCTTAACTCTTTAAGGATTTAATTTACCCATGGAATTGGATTTTGAAGGCGTTTCACATACACCTGTGACTGAGAATTCCCTTCTTTTTCTCTGGTGCAACTGAAGATTTCCGTTTTTCTCTTTTGAAGTTGGGAACTCTCCGTTCCTCTCTCCCTCCCTCTCTCTCGCTCTCTATGTGTCTCCGCACACTGTGTGAGTTAAGACACTCTCTGTCACGTGCATGAATCACGTGTTCAGAATGCACTTAATTTTGTGTGCAGGTAAATGTCTCGGCACAAGCACAAGATGGGCAGCATCTATTTGTCTGATTTTGAGGCTTTCTTGGCATTATACTGAACTTGTTTTATATTGCAATTTCCTATGCCATGTCGTGGAAGATTCTGCTTCTTGTTTCGGTTTGAGTGTGGTTATGGAGCTTTCACTTGATTTTCTTGTGCTGGCATTCTCAAGCTTGGTGTGATGGCTATATTTCAGCTGAGGAAGTAGATCTTGCACAAGATGTGTATCAATGGGAGACCTTGACAAGCAACGAGAAGCACTTTATTAGTCATGTTCTGGCATTTTTTGCTTCATCAGATGGCATTGTTTTGGAGAATTTAGCTGCTCGATTTTTAAAAGATGTACAAATTCCAGAGGTAAGACGTTCAATTATATTATAAGCTTTGACGTTTGATACTTATTTCAAAGTTCCATAAAGTTATAGCAATCTCATACTGCAACCATTAGCTTGTTAGTGTAGGAAAGTTCTCACGCATCCAACCTGAATTTTGGAACTTTATGCACCTGTCATTTCGGGATGATATATATATATATATATATATATTATATATATTATATATATATGTGTGTGTGTGTGTATATATATATCAAATGAAGTTTCTTTTATTGTTTATGAATTGCCTCACATTCAAATTTTCTCACTGAATAAGTGAATTCCATTATATATCACTTGCTGTTTCGGAGGCTGTCAAAATGCATGTCCAATGCATGCAGTTGTGCTTTTATATTAGCAGTTTTTATGTTTTAACAAATGCCTATGTTAAATAATAACCTGCACAGCTATTGGAGTTAGCGACATTGTATAATCTTACATTGTCACCCTCTGTTCAGGTTCGAGCATTTTATGGTTTTCAGATTGCCATGGAGAACATCCATTCAGGTAGACGAACATGTCTTTGGCATGACAATGTTTTTTTGGTTTAGTTATTTTGAGATATCATAACCTACTATTTTTTTTACCTTTTGCATGATACTGCAGAAATGTATAGCTTACTTCTGGAGACATACATTAAGGACCAGAAAGAGAAGCATAGGCTGTTCCATGCCATTGAGAGCATCCCATGTGTTGCTAGAAAGGCTCAATGGGCACTCAACTGGATTCAGAGGTGCTTAATGCATGTTCTTTTCTCCATATCCAATAGTGTCAGTAGCTGGAGTATAGTTGTTTTTCTTTTTTTCTTTTTTCCAATTTGTCAGCTGGCATTAGTTTGGAGTGTTTCTATTCTACTACATGTACATTCCGGCCTGACCACATAAATGCTGCATGAATTTGAGCCAATGTGAAGCTAACTTCAGTACTGACTCATTCCTATTATATGCATGTAATATTTTAAACCCTTCCTCCAAATACACATAGTAAGGTCATTAAAAGTTTCATTTCTTCGTAACGGTCATATTCAATAAGAAGTATAAATCTTTCCAAGAGTTTTTTAAGGGTTTTCTTTATCTTACAGCATAATTGGTTTGATTTGAGAATCCAATACACAGTTAAGACATGTATCCTTTAGAAATATGTGGTTCTGTACTATGTGCACTTGATATGTTAGTTTTCACTTTTTGTACTAATGTCATTTTTCATATATATCAATATGCAGTTCTACTTCATTTGCAGAGAGACTTGTTGCTTTTTCATGTGTTGAGGGAATCTTCTTCTCAGGAAGGTTAGATAAATTTTTTGGTTTTGAATGTCTTCATCTTCTGTTGCTTGCATTACCTTTTTTGTTCTCGTCTTTCCATCTCAGCTTCTGTGCGATATTTTGGCTTAAAAAGAGAGGCTTAATGCCAGGATTGACCTTCTCTAATGAGCTTATTTCAAGAGATGAGGGTCTTCACTGTGATTTTGCATGTGTTCTTTACAGGTAGCTAAGTCCATACCCGTTTCCTTTCTTACCTTATGAAACTTCACATCCGTCATTTCCTCATTTTTATCTTTTGCTTTTTTAGGTTATTGCACAGACCCCTGAATGAACAAAGAATTTACCAAATTGTGCATGATGCTGTAGAAATCGAAATTCAATTTGTTTGTGAAGCACTTCCCTGTGACCTGATTGGCATGAATTCGGTTCTTATGAGTCAATACATAAAATTTGTGGCTGATCGCCTGCTGGTAAAGAGTTCCTCTTTTTTCTCTTGCATAAATTGCTCAATAGCATAGATCAATTTTGGATGTTGGGGGGCATCATTTGTAGCCATATTGCACCTTCTAGGATTTTTCGTTGATCTAGACAGACAATCTTGAATTGTATGTGTTCCCTTCTGTACATCTGTTTGGCTTCAGCTTCAAGAACATTGTGGTTACAGGACTCTCTAGGTTACAGCAGAAAGTATAACGTCTCCAACCCATTTGACTGGATGGAATTCATCTCTTTGCAGTAAGTTCAAGACCTTCATAATGATTCATAATTTGGTTTTTATTAATGCTGCCATAGTTTGCATTCCACAAATTTTGTCACGGCCATAAAATTTTAATCAAATTGAATGCTTTTGGTACGGATAATTAAGGTATGTTCATCAAGAAATCATCTCCTCTTCTTCCATGCAGGGGCAAATCAAACTTCTTTGAACGAAGAGTTGGAGATTACCAGAAAGCTTGTGTGATGCAGAGCATAAAACAGGGAGCAAACAATTTTGTTTTTAGTATGGACGAAGATTTCTGAGATGCAGAAATCGTCAAGCTAGTCATTTGAAGGTTGTATCAGCTGCCAAGGACAAGATTCTTAAGTGAATGCCGTCCAGTTGTCTTAGTATGCTGGTCATGGTTTCTTTCCTTTCTATGGGCATTTATCTTGTTTTTAATATCTTCTTTGAACACCATCTAGGTGGACATGTTGAGGAATTTAGCGGTTGTGGTGCAATGTCACTTGTAGCTCGGAAGAATTTCTAGCTGTTCAAGATTTTCACGTTCGTTGATAAAATGAAGATTGCAGGGATTGTACCATATGATGAATCTCTTTTCCCTTCAACTATGATTATCAATGTTGTTCATGTTGATGGAATGATGCTGCCATCTTGCTGAGAACAGGGATGAGCTAAAAACTTGGGGTAGTTAAGGATTTACGCCTATGCCTTATCCCATAAAATACAAAAAGTAACTGCTAGCAGTTTACTTGCATGCGCATGTCTGTGTGAAGAATAAGATTAGTTCCTAAAGTCCGTGCAAGTTCAACGGTCAACCTGTTCAAAGGAAATCTTCAAGCTTCGCCTATTACATGGATGAGCTTAGCAGCAGTTTGAATCTGATTGGTTCATGGAATTGTATAAGCTCGAGAGCTAGCTCAAGCGAGCTGTCTAAACTGAGTGTATGTTCTGAGTGTATGTTAGCTCAACTTCTTTCAAAAATAAACCTGAAGGGCATCCAGCGCTGAATGTCGTAAGTCCTGCAATTCAATTGCAAGAATATACATTTTCGTTAGTGGCACCAATGTGTTGACTTCTTCAATTAGCTGGGAAGTGGGGATGTAGGGCAGCCAGTCACTTGGGCCGGAAGCAAAAAGAGGTTAAGTCTATCGAAGAGGACAGTAAGTGCTGCAGGTTCAAAGCTTTAGAACTTCCTTCAGAAAAAGTAAAGCCTTATACCTTTCTCCATTCCCGCATCAAATATGTGAAACTTTTGGAAGGAGGATCCTTTATCTTACTGTTTTTCTCTATATTTTTAAGCATTAAAGGCATATCGTTCCCCTCTTTACTCCACAACAAACATGGGATAAAACATTTGTTTAATGCCTTCTGATTGCAATCGTGGCCATGAAGAAAACTATCAATATTGCTCCATTAAGATGGTAAATGAAATTCATTCTAAAGTCTGTTCTGTCGTGGACATTTTTTTTGCCATGAGCTCAATATCAGCCACGTATTCTTTACCCCTACTCAAGGGCCACCAGCAACACGGAGAAAAACTCTTGAGAACTACAGAGTGCGCTATTGGATAATAGAGCTTATTTTTCCACAGCATGGTAACGAGTTCTTCACAGCTCCATGCAGATAAAGAGGTCACTTTCAGCTTGTAGACTAGTCACCATCGTGTAATATTCACCATCTCCTGAAGAAAGGCATTTCATTGCTTCCGAGAAGGCCTACAAATAATCTTTGAAGGAAACCTCATGAAAATAATCTCCTTCGTATCTAGATAAAGGAAGCTTGCGCTATGACCCCTTCAGAAGGTGTTTGCAGTTCTAACAGCCGATGACTACTCTGATCATGTGCAGAAGCTATCTGCTTTTCTAACAACTGATAACTGCTCTGCTACTCTACCAACTAATAACTGCAAGCACCAAATCCTGGTCCTGGAAGATGGTAGCTGTTGCATTAGATTCAACCTCATTCTTTAGGTCTGAACATGCCTTTTGCAAGAAAACTGCATTCTGCATCTTCAGTTACTTTCCCTGTAGTCAATATAGACGGCTGGAAATTGTTCATGGTAGTTCAGGTATGTGCATTTACACCACATCTTCTTGAGAGTAGGGCTAGCAGTCGGTGCATCAAAAGAGGGATAAATTGGAAAATACTAATTCGGTTGCCTCTAGGTTGAGTTTTGGCAAATTGAACTAGAGGGACCTGATAAAAAAGCTCCTCAACCATGTTCAATCAAAAATCTAGTTCAACAAAGATCTGGATATAGATACCAGTGAAGTGGATAAGTTCAGTAAGTTCGTATAATTGAGATTGAGCTTCATCGAAGAAAGTCGAACTTAAGCTCAGACATCGGTCTTACATGTGCGTCTTGACCTAAGAAATTAGGTTAACTCTACTCGGTTTAGCTAAAACTGCTGCCAAAAATGTGATTGAGAGTGTCCCAATGGTTGAGACCAAAATCTATCGAACTAATTGTAGAGGTATTCTACGAGCTACTAAACTGAAGTTAAATACAAAATGAAAGGCTTGCTCCAAGCTTGGCTCAGGTTGCAAATGAGAAATTGAGAAATGGGCTTACATCATGCTCAATTGAACTATCCTGAGCTAAATTGATCTGGCCTTAGATCACGTGAAACCAAAAATGATGTCTCTACAACCTAAAGGCCGGAATCCAAAACAAATTTAGTCGAGGTCATATTAATCATGCATGGTTTCTCGGCGGGCTTTCATGGTTTTCTCAGTGCATGTGGTTTGACGTTGACTTCTGATTATTTTTGAGACATGAACGACCATAACTACTTACATGTAACCTCGATTCACCAACAGTATATGTATACATATATATTAGTTACATGTGGTATCCATTAAAGAGAAGTTTGACATCCGTATTCCAAAATGGGGAAGCATTGAAGAGGCGATTCAATGTTGGTGGAGACGATTTTCCAATGCTAAATGGATGAAGTAGGGCGAATGTGTGTGCCTATGACAGTTTGGCACCTTTGGAAATTGAGAAGCAAGATTACCCACGCACGATGCCAACACTACTGAGAACCGGGATATTGGAAACAGGATATGGGTTGATATCAAGAACACCGCCAGTGGTTCATCGAGATTCTTCGAATTACAGAAAGGAGATAGCAGTACGGTTAACCTATTCTATTCGGCCGGACCCATGGCCCTTCTTTTGGCAACAACCATTCTTGGTATCAGAGCGAGGATTTACCGGAATCTTTTGCGAAGAATATCAGGCAGTATTTTGCTGCTAGAAACGAAAAACAAGTGAAAAAAAGTAGATTTCATCGCACAAAGGCTCGACGAATTTTCTGCTCGCTTTTGCAGAACACACAAAACTTTCGTGGACTTGCAGTTGTGAACAACCGTCCAACCATATGCTTATCAGACACTGAAACAGGAAGAGGCGAGTGTCATCCCTGGTTATCTTGCCGGAGGCACTGAAGGTGTGAGAGGATCTTGGAATCGTGGAGTCGATGTCGCGCCAGAAAGAGGCCCGGTCGGGATCCCATTGATGCCGTGCTTTTCTGGACTGGAAAAGGGGTAGGCACCTTCATCTACTTCCTAACCGGTTCCTCCAACCCATGGGGTAGCGGTCGCCAGCGAGACTGACGGCTGGAACGACACCGTTTCAGATCAGATATGATACTAAATCTGTGGTCCAGACCTTGAATTTGAATCTGCCATCTCTTTCTAGATCTGAATAAGCAAATCATATCGCCATCCATATGCCTAATCCAAGTCTATTGATGATCCATGAAATGCATTATATTTTAGCTTAATTATTATGCATGCATTCATCCACAAGTTAGAGTTTAAATCCCATGAATCTATATATAGACTCTCCTATTTAGTAGGAGAAGCTTTTTGTCATAATCCATTGCGTTCAAAATTGGTGGCTGAATAAAGTCTTGTGAAAACAATGTAAATGATTAACGATCTATGTGATTCAGTGGTGAGGTGTGCCAGCACACCTGGCTAAGTTTAGCTAACCATTTTGGCAATAATAGTCATTTGTTAGATTTAACATTGATCTCAGCGACCTTTATAATTGGTGTATATTGATTTGTCTTTAATAGGGTGACAAATTGTTCCTATTGTTGATAGAGGAAGTTACTAATAGGGATGTCAATATATTCGGTTTGAATCAGACATTTGACCAAACCAATTAAAAAAAAAATAGATATGAAAAAAAAAATTAATGTACGATTAAGAAATCATACCAGACTTGGATCTAAAAATGACATCTGATCAGATTCGGATGTAAATAAATATCTGATCAGATTTTGAACAAATTTATTTTTAAATAAATATCCTATATCCAATGCTCTTACATTTTGAAAATTGGTCAAAATTGGTTCAAAATTTGAATTTGGATTTGGGTATGAACTATGAACATGAATATAATCAAATTCGGATTGTAAAATTGGATATTGATTCAGATTTATATATAACTTTCTGCCTGAAACAAAGAGGCATTGATATGCAAAGTTGAAGGATAATAGAGACACTACCTGAAGACGACAATCGATGTGAGTTTTGACTATTAAACGGTAAAATACTCTTTCTACTCACCCAATTAAATAGTAAACAAGAGCTCTATAGAATATTGAAGCTCGTTCGGGTCAGTACGGAACCATGCTTTTCGACCAAAGTGGGTGGATGCGGATATGGATCTGACTCGAAGGTTGGTGGGAGGAATCCATATATAGGAAGGATTTCGCGAGCACGCCAAACCAATTCCCAAACGGCCAAAGTAGAGAGACGGGTCCAAAGCAGTGAAATTAGATCCACAGGAAACTAATTAACTTACCGCACTCTCTCCAGAAGTGACCTGCTCGGGACTGTAAAAAGTAATTTTCCTGGGCCTCTGTTTTCCAGAGCTGGAGTTAGAAATTTCTGGTTGAGGACACTCTAAGTTTAATTTTCAAACTTTAAAGAGCAATCATATGTAAAAGACTAAAAATTAATGAAGTTTTTATAGGTAAATAAAGTACTAATGTGGGCAACGTAGCTCCAACCGAGGGGCCGGTTTATCTTTCTGAACTCTATCTTCTTGGCACATGCATGCATGCATGCTTAAAATGTTCCATGGTTGTGGCTAGTACTTCCTAACGTCAAGATGTAAACATGCTTTGCCATGTTTAGAAACTAACGGTCTGCAAAGCTAGAAATTTTTGGCTAAGGAGTTAAGTTTAAATTTCAGCACTCAAATGTAAAAAAGAAAAAAACTGAATATAATGAAATTTGTATATGTAATAAAGTAAAATTTGTGGGCTGGTGTGGACAATTGCCCACACCAGCTACAACATAGCTCTCTACCACTGAAATCGAGTCTCCTAAAGCTTAAATTTAAGCTATTCATCTGCCAGCGACGACCACTGCACTAAGCCAACCCCTCTTGGAGTCATCAAAAGGTACTGTGTTTCTTCCGCATTTTTAGATCAGTCAGGTCCTCCGGATTAGCTTCTTCTTGGTAACTATGGAATTCGAAGAATCTGAAATCCTTTGTTCCTTCGCCATTTCGGATGTCCGTGTGGACTTCGGTTCAGCGTTATGATCAAGTTGATCGCTGGCGTGGAAGCAAGAGACATGGATGAGCAGAACGCTATCCACAGCAAGGAAGTCTCGGTTTGTTTTGATCAGTTCTGGAAGTCGGGAGGCACTTGGGTTCTCTCTCGCTCCTCGGGTTGCTTTGTTTTAATGCGATAATGGGTAGTTGAGGGATGGGCGATTACACCAACGTACTAAAACAAAACATGAGCCGTTGCTCTCTCCCTCTCTTCGCTCATCCACACACGTACCCTTATGTAGAAGGCCAGGAGTTGCCGTCGAAGAAGTGCGATTAAAGCTGCAAAAAGCGTGTTGCTATGGAGACAACAACTATGGTCTATCCGGAACTTTACAGATGCAAATGTAACATCTCCTTTGTTGATTGGAGGTTAGGAAAGACGCAGAAGCAAAGTCAGAAAGGGAAACAAAAAGAATGATCTAATGTAACATGCATGCATGCGCCAAGAAGATAGGGTTGGCTTAGTGCAGTGGTCGTGGCTGACAGATGAATAGCCAAAATTTGAGCTTTAGGAGACTCGATTTCCAGTGGCAAAGCTATGTAACTATGTGGGCAATTGTCCACACCAGACCACAAATTTTGCTTTATTACATATAGAAATTTCATTATTTTCAGTTTTTGTTTTTAACATTTGAGTGCTTCTTAAAGTCTGAAATTTAAACTTGGCTTCTTAGCCAAAAATTTCTAACTTTGCAGACCGTTAGTTTCTACACATGGCAATGCATGTTTACATCTTCATGTTAGAAAGTACTAGCCACAGCCATGGAACATTTTAAGCATGCATGCATGCGCCAAGAAGATAGAGTTCAGAAAAATAAACCGGCCCCTCTGTTGGAGCTACGTTGCCTACACCAGCCCACATAATGTGCTTTATTTACGTATAAAAAACTTCATCAATTTTCAGACTTTTACATAAGTGCTCCTAAAGTTTAAAAATTAAACTTAGAGCACCCTCAGGGAGAAATTTTTGGCTCCACCATGGTTAAGTACAGATGTTTTATATATGACATTTTTTTAATTGAACTTATGAGACATTGTGATCAGTTACAGAAAAAGGTTATTTTTGAATTTGGGAGAACCGAGGCCGAGGGAAATTACTTTTTACAGTCCCGAGCAGGTGGAGAGAAGCGTGGTAATTTAATTAGTTCCTTGTGGATCTAATTTCACTGCTTTGGACCCGTCTCTCTACTTTGGGCGTTTGGGAATTGATTTGGAGCACGCTCGCATAATCCTTCCTATATCTGGATTCCTCCCACTAACCTCCGAGTCATATCCATATCCACATCCACCCGCTTGGGTCGAAAAGCAACGACCCCGACGAGCTTCAATATTCTATAAAGCTCTTTTTTATTATTTACTTGGGTAAGTAGAAAGAGTATTTTACCGTTTAATTTTCATATGAAAGAAAGGTTTTCTTTCCTACGAAACTGGCACTTTTATATGAAAAGAGCCATCTTCATATATATAGGTAATGTTCATGTCATCTATGACCAAACAAGTCCAGATAAATAGATATATATATCAATTATAAAGATCGCTGACATATCAATAAATCTAATAAATTAATATTACCGCCAACTTAAATGGAAATACAATCCTGAAAAGTTATAGAAGGTTAGCCAATATTTTCATTTTCTCTGGCAATAAGATTTACTTGCTCCATCTACAATGGGAACAATTCGTCGCCCCATTAAAGACAAATCAATGTACACCAATTATAGACGTCGCCGAGATAGATATTAAATCTAACAAATGACTATTATTGCCAAAATGGAAAGCAAAACTTAGCCAGGTTGCTGGCACAACTCACCACTGGATCACGTCGATCGTTAATCACTTACATTGTTTCCATAAGACTTTATTCAACCACCTATTTTGAACCCAATGGATTATGACAAAAAAAAGCTTCTCCTACTAAAAAGGATAGTTCATATATATATATATATATATAAAACACAATTTACCTAACTATGTTAGCGGTTGGGAGAAAGAAGATTGACCAGCTAGAGCAATGAAGAGGTTGCCGGCTGGTTTCTCTTCTCCTCCAAACATGTTATATATATATATATATATATATATATATAATCATATATGAAAGGAATACAAATTGTATATATAAAGTACAGTAAACCACTGAACTAAAATGCTTTTAATCTATACCTAAATGTGCTGAAAATCGACATAGAACAGAAAATAAAAAGAGGAATACGAAGAATCTCCTTGCTGTAATTCGAAGAATCTCGATGAACCACTGACGGTGTTCTTGATATCAACCCATATCCTGTTTCCAATATGCCGGTTCTCAGTAGTGTTGACATCGTGCGTGGGTAATCTTGCTTCTCAATTTCCAAAGGTGCCAAACTGCCATAGGCACACACATTCGCCCTATTGCCTTCATCCACTTAGCATTGGAAAATCGTCTCCACCATCATTGAATCGCCTCTTCAATGCTTCCCCATTTTGGAATACGGATGTCAAACTTCTCTTCAATGGATACCACATGTAACTAATATATATGTATATATATACTGTTGGTGAATCGAGGTTACATATAAGTAGTTATGGTCGTTCATGTCTCAAAAATAATCAGAAGTCAATGTCAAACCACATGCACTGAGAAAACCATGAAAGCCCGCCGAGAAACCATGCATGGTTAGTATGACCTCGACTAAATTTGTTTTGGATTCCGGCCTTTAGGTTGTAGAGACATCATTTTTGGTTTCACATGATCTAAGGCCAGATCAATTTAGCTCAAGATAGTTCAATTGAGCATGGTGTGTAAGCCCATTTCTCAATTTCTCATTTGCAACCTGAGCCAAGCTTGAAGCAAGCCTTTCATTTTGTATTTAACTTCAGTTTAGTAGCTCATAGAATACCTCTACAAATAGTTCGATAAATTTTGGTCTCAACCATTGGGACACTCTCAATCACATTTTTGGCAGCAGTTTTAGCTAAACCGAGTAGAGTTAACCTAGTTTTCTTAGGTCAAGACGCTGCGCACATGTAAGACCGATGTCTGAGCTTAAGTTCGGCTTTCTTCGATGAAGCTCAATCTAAATTATACGAACTTACTGAACTTATCCACTTCACTGGTATCTATATCCAGATCTTTGTTGAACTAGATTTTCATTTGAATTTTATGATTTCTTGATTGATCATGGTTGAGGAGCTTTTTAATCAGGTCCCTCTAGTTCAATTTGCCAAAACTCAACCTAGAGGCAACCGAATTAGTATTTTCCAATTTATCCCTCTTTCGATGCACCGACTGCTAGCCCTACTCTCAAGATGATGTGGTGTAAATGCACATACCTGAACTGCCATGAACAATTTCCGGCCGTCTATATTGACTACAGGGAAAGTTACTGAAGATGCAGAATGCAGTTTTCTTGCAAAAGGCATGTTCAGACCTAAAGAATGAGGTTGAATCTAATGCAACAGCTACTTATCTTCCAGGACCAGGATTTGGTGCTTGCAGTTATTAGTTGGTAGAGCAGCAGAGCAGTTATCAGTTATTAGAAAAGCTACTACGACTGTACGGTTCTCCAGTAGCGTTGCCGCCTTGGTCAGTGACGGGTGGTCAGCTTCAGGAAGAGCCAGAGGAAGCTAGTTGCCGAGGTGGGCGCTGCGGCAGTAGCAGTCCAGAGAAGGGAACAGACACCAACTCAGGCAGCAGGTGGCCAAGGAATAGGATGACTAGGGAGAAACAGTAGGCGATCATGAGGCCGAGGATCGTGAGGAGGAGGCCCAGAAACAGAGACGGGACAGGATCTCGAGGCAGCAGGGCGAGAAGCGCCTGTGCCATGTGGAAGGAGAAGAGCAACAAAACTCTCCCCCATCTTTCACTCGCCATCGTACTGACAGTTTTTCACAGAGAACAGGTTACTCTGTTTCTTCGACTAATGCATACGAAAATATAATAATTATAAACGGTCAAGAAACGGTGATGCTAGTCCATTCCTCAATCGGATCATGAATCAATAACAAAATAAACATCAGATTGACAGTATTTAAATATACAAGATCTTTTGAGCCCTCAGTTGCAGTCTTAGAAAAATATTATACAACTAAGATCCATATAGCTGCAAATTTTAGAATACCCACAGGCCACAACGAATGCGTACATCGGCTCTTAGCTCATGCTGACATTGTAAAGGTCATCTTCATATGTTCACCAATGTTTTAGCCATTCACGTCTCAAGTTCCAGTCACATGGCGCAGACTTTTACATAAGAACTTTGCGTTGCTGATGGCCAAAGCATATATGATGAGTTAGCAATGCTATGGACAGTACGATCAACTTCAACGCAACTAGACCCAGCTGGTTTCCTCAGCTCCATCTGTTTCCTCTGCCCCCCGACCACAGAAACATCCTTCCACCAACCAGCAGCCGCATATATATATAGAATTCCAGGCAGCCTCATCTTTGTTTGGCATCTCTACAAACACATGACCAGCATTAGTTATACAGCCGCATTTGGAGTACATGTCGATCAGAGCAGTACTAATTGAGATCACTCCTACTTCTGTAAAGATGAAGCCACTTTATGATCTAATGAATGCACCTAACACAGCACAAGCAGACAGCAAACTCACCATAGTGATCACATTTGGTTTCATTCTTCCTCGTACATCTGATCAAATTATCGAATTGCTTCATTTGGCAGCACGGACTGCACCTAACACTTAATCATTGCATTCCAAGTTACCAAATTTTTTCCCAGCAAGGAATCGAACATCTTCTGTTCATTATGGATCATGCCACATTTGGCTTAGAGTCTGGAGACCAAAAAGAGCAGTACTCAATGCCATGTCCAAAGGAACTTTGTTAACATCAATGGATGCACAAATCCACTTGCTCAATTCGCAGCTGCAAACGTCTGAACTTGCTGATACAAGACTCACCATAATAGCTGAATTTGGATTAATATTGTCTGCTGAAATCAACATTTGAACAAATAAATGCGCCATCTCAGCCAGTCTTCCAGCCTGACCATATCACCTACCTGTGCAATCCGAGAAATCACATTCCTCAGCATAGGAATTTTTCAACAATTGATGTGCAAGCACGACTTCACTAACACTGACACACTGAGATAATAGCAATGTTGTAAAAGGCGATAAAGCGAGGCGAGGCGTTAAGCCTCTCATGAGCCGAGGCGAGGCGAGCCGTTAATTGAAGCGTAAGCTTCACGGACAAATTTGTGAATTATATAATATTTGTAGAAATAACAACAAAACTGAAAAATGTGACTATAATACTAAGCAAATAAAAAAAAAATACACAACAAGCAAACCACAACGATTTGTAAACCCAAATAAGTACAATGTCATAACTATGTATACATAGTACAAAGAGTGTTTGCATAATTGGCACATAGCACCACCTTTCGTAAACAGTTAAATGTCATAGAGGCAGAAACATAATAGAATGTATATCTCAAAGGAAGTATAAATATATAGATAAAAGGGAGATTCTTGGGTGCATGGCTTGTTGTCTTGCTCATGTTTAGTAATTTAATGATGTTTTTAGTGAACATTGTAGTTAACTACTTTTTCAAGTTACCATTATGTGTACAATATAATTCTTTAGACATAAGGTAATAAAAAATAGTACTTGTATAATAATAATAATAAGTAAATTTTAACTATTTTTATCAGCGGAGATGCTTCTTAAAATGCATGACGTTTTCTAAAAGCGTGATTAAGTTTATAAATGAGTCAATAGTAAGCAACTCATGCAAAGTCAAAACTAATATGCTCCCGTAAGAATGCTCAACATGATGGCAACGGTGGGTAGATTGCCTCAGGCTTGAAACGAGATCGAGGTCGTGTTGAGGCTCAGCCTTGATGGTGTTCTTCTCAGGTTACGGCCTCTATCAAAGTCACTCGAACTTGGAAAATTTTAGAAATTCAGGAAAACCTCCAAAAATCCTGAAAAATGGTCCACAGCTTGAGCACGAGGAGGGGATTGGATGCCCCAAGTTTCAGCTCAATCCGATCAACTAAGGAGAATCGCGCCCCGTTTGAAGTTTGCTGTTGCCTGCAACTTCTGTTTTCAGAGCTCCACCACCCAATTCCACAGAAATGCCTCTTCCTTGATAGATTCATCTCCAAATGGATGAAATCCAACAATGAAATCACTTGCAATCAACAAATAATCAATTTAGGCACAAAACCAAGTAAATAGTTCACCGGATTTCATGAGAATCCCAATAATCTAACGAATATTTGGTTGCAGCCGCCACTGGCGGAGTCAATCACTGAAGCACCATCGATTTCCGCCGATTTCTGGCCGTCGCCTCCAGCTCCGCCGTCCGTGGTCTGATCTACCTCAAATTTGGTGGAAATGTTCGTCGGGATGTTGCGGATCTAACCCCACCAAAAGCCCCTTAATCTGACTGTCCGATCGCCGGAAAAGTTACCGGAATCAGATACTGGTCTGCCTTAAAACAAAACAGCGCTTGATACTACATCTACAGCTCAAATCCAGCTCAATCCGACTTCGATCTTCACTATTCTTGCTCCCAACTAAAGATAAATCCAAGGAGAATCGATGAGAACCAAAACCACCAAAAATGATGACTGATTGAGCCTCCAATCGAAGCTTAGTTTCAAAACCCACAAAAATGATCACAAAATTTGTAATATGTCCTTGAGGCGGCCAGGGATGGAGGCGTACGCCTTTACCACATGAGGCGCACGCTTCAAGGATGTGTGCGCCTCACTGCCTTGCCTCAAGGCGTTTTTTGTAAAAAAAGCTCTGAGTCGTGTATTTTGAGTGGGAAGCGTAGGCTTCTTATAACATTGGATAATAGGGTTCCATGAAACTGTTGGGTCGGGTCCAGCCTCAAGAGAGGATCCGACCCAATCCGACCTGTCACTTAAGTGACAGGCGAAGGAAAAGGGAGGGCACCCGATGGTGCCCCCAATCTCTCTCATGTTTCTCTCTCTCTTAGGTTTTTTTTTCTCTTTTGGGGGGAAAAGAAAGGGGAGATTTTGTGGCTACACCGCAAGAGGAGAAAATGGGAAGAGGAAGGCACGGAAGAGAAGGTTGTGAGCATTTGGCTTGAGCAAGATTTGATATCGAGGAGGAAGCCGGACGCATCTCCTCTCAATCTATGATTTCTGCATTCCATCGGTGATATTCTCCTTGTTTATCTCATATTCTTTTGATGAGATATTATTGTTTGAGGGTTGGCTTTGTGTAGCCCCTCGTGGGATAACTTATATCATTGATTATAGTGGATTGAGTTTGGGTCGTAGTACTCCGTAGTTTTTTACCCTCATTGTTTTGAGGGGTTTTTTCACGTAAAAAATTTCTCGTGCAGTTTGTGATTGTGATTAGTTTGGTTGGTTTGTTTGGTCATTGATTCGTTTCGTATTGCATGATTTGTTTGTGCTATAGTTTGTTGTTGAACCATTTTAGTAGATTCGTGATCAATCCATTTTATCCCAACAAAATGGTATCAGAGCCAACATGGTAGATAACAAAATTGATTTTGGTACTAGTCGCATGATTAGCCTAAATGGGACTAATTATAGTCTATGAAAAAATAAGATGAAAGATCTCTTATATGTGAAAGCTATGCACCTTCTAGTTTTTTCCAAAGAAAAGCCCAATTCTAAGTCTGATAAGGAATGAGAATTTGAACATGAACAAATTTGTGGTTTCATTCGACAATTTGTGGATGAAAATGTTTATAACCATATCCAAGATGAAAATCATGCATGTAGTCTGTGGGTAAAATTAGAAAATCTTTATGCATGTAGTTTGTGGGTAAAATTAGAAAATCTTTATGTCTCCAAGACAGGAAGTAGTAAATTATTTCTTCTGAAAAGATTGATGAATTTAAGATTCAGGGAGGCAGTTCAATGTCATATTTTCTAAATGATTTTCAGGGGATCACCAGTCAGTTATCCAGTATAGGTGTTAAATTTGAAGATGAGATTATTATTGCTTGCTACTTTGCCTGATTCGTGGGAGATATTCAGAGTCTCACTTACTAATTCTGTAGCGAATGGGGTTGTTTCTTTAGAGATTGTTAAGTCAGGTATTCTCAATGAGGAGATGAGAAGAAAATCTTAGGCCTGTTCTTCTCAAACAGAGGTTCTTTTCACAGAAAATAGGGAGAGAAGTAAATTCAAGAGTGACAAGGGCAGAGATAAAAGCAAAAGCAAGTCCAAACCCAGATATGAGAATTTGGAATGCCACCACTGCGGAAAGAAAGGACACATAAAGAAGTACTGCTTTCAGCTGAAGAAGAAGAATAAAATTAGAGAGAAACAGGAGAAGAAAAATGACCGAGATGATAACATCGCAGTTGCTGCACAACATGAAATGTTCATGGTTTGTGATGCTGACATGGTTAATGTTGCCAGAAATGATACTTGTTGTTTTGTTGATAGTGGTTCAGCTTTTTATGTTACTTCCCATAAGGATTTTTTCTCTTCATATATTTCTGGTTATTTTGGTACTTTGAGAATGGGTAATGGTTCTTTGTCTCAGGTTGTAGGCAGAGGCGACGTCATTTTGAAGAATGCGAATGGAGCCCTATTGAAGCTGACAGACGTGAGGGATGCACCTGACATGCATCTGAACCTTATATTTGTAGGAAGGGCACCCGATGGTGCCCCTAATCTCTCTCACGTCTCTCTCTCTCTCCTAGGTTTTTTTTCTCTTTTGGGGGGAAAAGAAAGGGGAGATTTTGTGGCTGCACCGCAAGAGGAGAGAAGGAGAAGAGGAAGACAAGGAAGAGAAGATTGCGAGCATTTGGCTTGAGCAAGATTTGATATCGAGGAGGAAGCCGGGCGCATCTCCTCCCAATCCACGATTTCTGCATTCCATCGGTGATATTCTCCTTGTTTATCTCATATTATTTTGATGAGATATTATTGTTTGAGGGTATGCTTTATGTAGCCCATCGTGGGATAACTTATATCATTGATTATAATGGATTGAGTTTGGGTCGTAGTACCCCGTGGTTTTTTACCCTCATTGTTTTGAAGGGTTTTCCCACGTAAAAAATTTCTCGTGCAGTTTGTGATTGTGATTAGATTGGTTGGTTTGCTTGGTCATTGATTTGTTGCGTATTGCATAATTTGTTTGGGCTATAGTTTGTTGTTGAACCATTTTAGTAGATTCGTGTCCAATCCATTTTATCCCAACAAAGTGACAAAAAATCCTGAGACTGACACATTGAGACAATTGAGTTCCATGAGACAAGATCTCTCTTAGGCATTTCACCAAATATATGCTTGGCATCATCAATGGAATGAAATGACGCATGAAATCTAATCAGACGGTCCCCAACCTGCAAATCCAAATCAAACCCAAGTTCTGATAAATGGGCATGGATATGCTTGCTTCTTCAACAACCAAGATATGTAAACAAGCTTTTGCTATCATGGTGAAGGTGAAATTACTCTATTTGATGCAATTTTCAAGCATCTCACAGTATAACAAACAATATAACAAGATCAAATTCTCTAGAGGGCCGTTGGTGGCATAGTTTTTAATCATGATATTCAAGGAGAAGTCGTTCACAACATGCAGACCATCAAAGATTGCACAAGCATAGTCCATGCACCTGCAATCAGCAAGCTTCTCGAGCAAATGGTTTTGTACAGGGAAGCCATGGACAACGGCTGGAGCAGCAATGTTGGCGGATTTGCTTAAGAGTGTCACAACTTCTCCACAAGGAAAGGAGAGAGAACCTGACATGACAGTGTGTTGGTCTCTTTGCAGAGTTTGGCGTTTGGTCCGATTCATATGAAAATTGGTGCTATGAATTATCAAGGGCATTTCGTCACTTGACCGATAAACACTCGCCAACCCGCACAGTCGAGAGTTTTGCTTTGTCTTACCGATGCCCTTGAGTAGGGTAAAAGAATAACTAGCTGATATTGAGCTCGTGCAAAACAAATGACCACAAGAGGACAAATTTTAAAATCAAATTCATTTAACATCTTAATGGAGGAAATATTGATAGTTTCCTTCCTGATCACAATTGAAATCAGAAGACAGTACATGAATGTTCTACCCAATGTTTATTGCGGAGTAAAGAGGGAAACAATTTTAATGCTAAAAAATGTAGAGAAAAGTAGTAAGATAAAGGATCCTCCATCCAAAAGTTCAACATATATGATGAGGGCATCATTCATAAAGGCATAAGTTTTTTTTTCTAAAGGAAGTTCTAAAACTTTGAACATGAAGGACTTCCAGATAATTCCTTTTTAATAGTCTTAATATGTTTGTGCTTCTGACCCAAGTGATAAACTTCCATCCAGCCAATTTTTGCGACTAATTGAAGAAGCCAACAATGTGCTCTATTACAATTTTTTAGGACGGATCCAAACCTCATGCTACTAGACAATCTCAAAAAATGCAAAAAAATAAATATATTCTTATCAAATAGATTTACCACCACATATGCAAACTTAAAGAGACCAAAACCAGCGTGATTTCAATACTTGTTGTTGCACAGATACTACTATGTAGTCATTCATACATATAAACATTAGTTATATGACTACAATAGCAAGAATCTTTAACCAAATCACATTAATGGACTGATTTAGAGACCACACACTTCAAGGAACTGCTGAAAATAAAAAAAACACCTAACTACTAGTAACCAAGTTTGAGTTTTCAACACCATTGCGGTGAGGCCAAATTTGGTAAATAAAGCAGAAAATAAGGAACAATAAATATACGTGGAAAAACTCCCAATATTAAGATAAAAAACCACCAACACTGATACTTTATATATGTCAAAGCAAACCAAATACACCAAAAGCAATACCTCAACTATTTTATGAGAATAATATCTACAAGAGATGAATAACACTCACTTATATGAACAAAATAAAAAACCCCAAGAGAAACTAGAAAGAGATCTCCCAAGGCTGCTTGCATTTACTCTTTCTTCATTATCTATTTCAAGCTCTTCTTCTTAACCTATTGATCAACCCACACAGCCTTGCTTTGCCTTTATCTTCCTTGCTGCCCACTTCTTTTCACCTTGGCAATGACAGCCATTGCCCTTTTTTGTTTTTTCGCGAGAGAGCTTCCCTCTTTTAATTTGGAAAGGCATGAGAGACAAGGCATGCGATGGTACTCTCATCTTTTGTACAAGCCTCACTAATAAGTGAGGGTCGAGTCCTGCTAGACCCTACATAAAAAGCTCCCTCTCTAGCTTCAAGAGAGAAATCACACCTATAAAATGAACAAACTTACTGCACTACCTTAAATGCAGCCATCTCAATTAGGTTTCTACACTAATCATGTTTCTCTTTAAGTAGAGACTTTCTCATCATATCTGTATGGTTCTTTTCTATACGTATCTTCAATAAATGCACTAATTTTTACTCAAGCACATTACTAATCCAATGGTCTCTAACATCAATGTACGTAGCCCTTGAGTGGAAAGCTGAATTTTTCGGCAAGTGAATAGCATTTTGGTTGTCACATTACAATACATAGGTCTTTTAACTAAAACCTATACATTGAAGAAAACTTTTCATCCACAACAACTCTTTGCAAGCTTCAAATGCTACAATATGTTTTGTCTCTATAGTTACAAGAGCAAGACACTTCTATGACCTGGATTGCCATGATACAACTCTTCCTACAAAAATAAACGCATAACCAAATGAAGACTTTTTAAAATGCAAATCATTTGTCATATTGGCATCAACAAATCTTTGTGTCTTTGGGTTAGATTCACTAAAACATAAACAATAATTAGAAATACTTTTAAGACACCTTATGATCTACTTCATTGCTGCCCAATGGTCTTTGCCTAGATTCGACAAGTACCAATTTACTCTATATAAACTAATTCTAGGCGTGTCCAACCCATAGCATACATGTTACTCCCTACTGCTAAAACATATAGTACATTCTTCTTCTTATTTTTCTCATCTACTGACGATAAACATTGCTCATTTCTCAATTTAAAATATGATGTTAAAGGAGTACTGACTATTTTGGCATCTTTCATATTGAACTTGTTGAGAACCCTTTCAATATATTTCTCATGTGATAATAATCACAACTTTTTGGTCTTTCTATCACTAACAATCCTCGTATCTAACAATCATCATGCTAGACCCAAGTCCCTAATATCAAAGAAATTGCTCATGTCATTCTTTAATTAATTAACCAAACGATAGTTTTGTTCAACAATCAACATGTTATCTATAAATAGTAATAAGGAAGTGAAATTACCTTATGAGAACTCTTTGATATAAACACAATGATTTATAACTGATCTGTAGTACTTTTGATGTATCATAAATGCATCAAATTTTTTGCACCACTGACTAAGTGTCTATTTGAGTACTCATAGGTGCTTCTTCAGCTTGCAAATCATGTGTTTCTTCTTAACAATTGATCTTTTTTTCTAAATCTCCATAGAGCAAAGCAGTTTTACATTTAACTACTCCAACTCTAAATCTAGATATGCTACCAAACTAAGTATTACCTTGATGGATGACATTTTAACTACAGGAAAAAAAATGTCATCAAAATCAATCTCCTACTTGAAACCTCTTGCCACTAACTTGACTTTCTATCTCTAGTTACCTTGGCTTTTATTTTTAAGCTTGTAGATCTATTTTACAAACTTTCTTTCCTTTTGGTAGTTCTATCAAATCATAAGTATGATCATATGTAGAGAATTCATCTCTTCCTGCATATTTGTATTTATTCATCTCTATGCACATTATTTAGCATCTCTGCATAGGATTCTAGTTGTCCACTACCTGTAAACATAACATACATATTAGGAGAATATCTAGTAGATCGAATGTGTGACTTTTTATCTTTCTCATATTGTTGTTCAACTGACTCTTCAATTGGTTCCATGAGGAGGAATTACTCATTCTATATCATGTTCATAGTCAGAATGTATCTTCATAAGAAAGTCATATGTACACTGCTATTCTACCTTTATTTTTTTTATCTCCATATTCGCTTCGATCTCATCAAGCTCAGATGAAAGTTCTTCAAGATCTATAAAGGTTGGCTCATGACGTCACTTGCATACACATTCAATCGTTTGTCTCCCATGATATCTTCAATCGTATGATCATCTCTAAAGCTAACATCACGACTCTTGTAGATTTTATCATTCTTTAGATTTCATACTTTGTAACCAACTTCATCATCTACATAGTCAAGAAATATTATGACGTATATAGTCTCTTCAACTTTTTATTGTCTCATGCTCAACTATTGCATGAAAAATCACGAAGATGTTACTTACTTCACTTTTGTTTTTTATTGTAAAAGTTCATATCTTCTTAGATGCATCATCGATTAATATATCATCAATTAATATGACAAAATATGATGTGTTAGATGTAATATTTATAGGTCCAAACATCAGAATAAACCAAATCTATTCTATGCAACTTACCAACAAGTAATGATCATAAGAAGCCAGTTGCACCATGTGGCCAAGTCTCCTATGTCACAAATCTGATAAAGTGTTATTAGCACTTGTATTTACTTCAGCACTACTAATTCAAGACTTCATATCAAGCACAAAGCCAAATTTGCTTTTTCTAGCCAATACTAATTTTTCTTTGTCAATTTCCAACCAACCCTACTAAAAGAAAGTACAATATCCATATATTCATTCTAAATTTTGGGACATGTTTCACATCTCTCAAAGTCAATTTGCATTATGTGTTTGTATCAATGCAAACATCTCTTGCCTCAACAATCTTTGAAATGTCACTATTACCCATGTGCACTACTTCAAGATCATTTGCTTTGTAGGATGAAAACAAATTTTTACACGATGTGGCATGATAAGATGCCATTATATCTAATATCTATATAGAATCATCATTCTTAATTGTAAGACAACCATTTTTCTCCTATAAAAACAACGTTATTGTCATCTGAAGCAATTGTAGTATATGCTTTTGGTTTCTCACTCTTTTGACTTTTTTTTTGTTCTTTTTGTTCTTTTCATTTCTTATAATCAATCTTTTTGTGACATAGAATATCACAGTAGATCTTGATTTAGACCTGAATTTTGATTTGGCATGTCTATGGTTCTTCTGTCTGCCCCTTTCTCCCATTAATATCGCATGCGAGTTTATAGTACCAAGAGACTTTCTTCTTGTCACTTTATTTGAAATACTCCTGGTTACATGCATCATCGTTAACTCACCATCATGAGTGGAGTTGCTCAAAAAAACAACTAAAGTTTCCCAACTATATGATAGAAAATTGAGCAATAAGAGTGCATGCAACTCATAATGTAACACCATAGCTAACAACCATTTATTATGCCCTACACTTCATTCAAGTGCTTTGCCACATAACTTCTCTTCTTCAGTTTGAGATGTATATGTCGCCTGATTAAGAAAGCTATGTTTCCAGTTGTTTTTCTCTTGTAAATAATATAAACCTTCCACTATAATGACTTTGCACTCGTCTCTATGGATATCAAATGAAAAACACTTATGATCTAACTATTGTTTGATAGTGTCAATGGTTTTTCTGTTCAATAGCTTTTATTTATTATTTCTCATATTCATTGGCCTTTTATCCTCACTAGATACATACAAATCTTTATAATTGAGTAAATCCTTCATTTTTGTTTTCCATATAGTCCAGTTGTTTATATTTAGAGAGATCGTCCTAATGGTGGCCTTCTTCATCTTTCAATAAGAATGAACTCCACAAACCTTGTGCGTTATGATACAACTATGTTAGGATTGATTCCAACCCTTAAGCTACTAAACAATCTCTAAAAAGCTCAGAAAAATAGATATATTCTTGTCAAATAGATTTACCATCACAAATGCAAACTTAAACAGACAAAAACAAGTGGGTTTGAACACTTATAGTTACTATTGCACATATACTGCTATGTAGTCATTCATGCATATAAACATTAGTTATATGATTGTAATAGTAAGAATGTTCATTCAAATCACATTAGCGGATTGAATTAGAGACCATGCACTTTAAGGAATTACTAAAAATAAAAAACACCTACGTGCTAGCAACTAAGTTCAATTTTCAACACCAATATTGTAGTGATATATTGCAAAATATGGAAATAAAGCAAAAAATAAGGGGTACCAAATATACATGGAAAATCCCCCACTAATGAGGTAAAAAACTATGGGTAAGGAGACTTTTTATATATCAAAGGAGACCAAATACACTAGCAGCAACATCTCAACTGTTTTAAGAAAAACCATAACCACTAGAAATGAATAGCAATCTCTTATGCAAATGAAAGAAAGAACTCAACAAAACGAGAAAGACATTAGCAGCAAAAGGCTGCCTTCATTCCCTTTTTCTTCATTATCTCTTTCAAGCTCTCTCTTTTTGACATGTTGATCAACCGAAGCATCCTTGTTGTGTTTTTTTCTCCTTCATGCTGCACTTTTCCCTTCACCTTGGCAATGGCGGTCATTGTCCTGTTCTGTTTTTTCGTGAGAGCAATATTGTTCCCTCTTTTAATTTGAAAGTGCATGAGAGAGAGGGCATCTAATGGTATCATTGTTTTGTTTCACTTAAAGAATGTTGTTGTTTAACATGGCCTCCAAATGACTAGCTTGACGGTTTATGCATCTCTAAAATCTTCATCCATATTAAAAGCAAAATTGTTTGCTCCTTGTTTTATGCTTTGCCTCACACAAGCTTTCTGATAATCTCCAGCTCTTTGTTCAAAGAAGTTTGCTTTGTATATGCATAGAATAAAAAAGATGATTTGTCAATGGACATACACTAATTTCTTTGTACCGAAAACATTCAAATGACTAAAATTTTATTGCCTTGACAAAATTCCTGAAATGCAGACAATGGCAACATTAATATAAACCAAGTTTTAAAGCATTATGAGTGTCTTGTACACAAGAAAGAATTATATTAAGCAACTGAACCAGTGTGACTTTTGAATGCCACCCAAGTACTAAACCAACTTGTTCAAAAAAAGGTTGGTTTTTTATTTGTTTGGTCGAAGAGTGCATACAACATATATTTTCACTAGAGACTTACATTATATAGCCGAAGCCATAACAATTTTTTTTCCCTCATAACCAGGTTCCTTAAGGGGGGCCCTGATTGTCCTCATTCACAAGTCCATACCCACCATCATGGGTGGGGAGAATAGGGGATGACCATCATGATATAACAACATGTCAGACCATCCTAAAGCATTAACCTGGATTAAATTCAGCTCCAAAAGGTTAGGAACCAAGACAAGTGATCATCTATCCAACCTTCTTATAAATGCATCCCATTATATAACCTTTAGTCTAGTGTATTATCTCAACAGTTCAAGTGATGTTAATCATTTTTCTAATGAAATTAACAAATAACCCTTTTCCCAAGAATGAAGGAAATGTAATGTTTTTTCAAAGTTTAGGAAACAAAACTAAAGCATGTGCTCTACTTCTCTATGACAACATGATTAAGTTTCCAAACATGATGGACTAATACAGTTGTGTGGTCACAAAATCTTTTTTTTTTTTTTCAGAAGGCTGAAGCTCTCCCCCCATCGCCCCACTATTGGGGTTCAAGGCTGCTTTGGAACCTGGATAGACCTGTGATATATTTATCACTAGAGTATCACATTGACCATTTATAGTCCAGAGGAATAGTGTCCATGAGACTCGAACTAACGAAGAGGCTTTCATCAACCGGCCAGTATGACCAATTAAGCTACACATAATGCCGTGCTACTTATTCTTTGAGTACTTTACATATAGGTTGAATGGGCCAAAGACCATGTCGCGTGTACAGGGTAGGTTTGACATGGACCAAAAAGTCACATCTCCAATTTGCTAGCTCATGAAAAAGGTTTACATTTTGCTCGCTCTTCCTCGTTTTATCAACCCAATGCTCGATCATATATAGCCTACCGGCCACATGGCAATGGAATTGCAGAATGCGCCAACATGGGTTAAATGAAGAATTAGTTCGCCAAAATAAAAAAGTCTTACATTTTTTTTTCTCACCCTTGCTTTTGCTGTTTAATTAAGCTGGAAACTACGCACCAACATTTGAAAATTTGGAATTGAAGGTAATGTTTAAGTTTTAAATCAAATGACAAGTAGGTTTCTTATTCAAATTAAATGATCCTCACCAGGGGCGGAGCTAGGATTTTTATGTTACCATCTATATTTAGCTTTAATGCAAAATATTTTTTTAGGAAACAAGCTTTAATTAGTTAACAAATATTCAAGAACATTAGCTTTTTATATTAAAATTAATTGATTTCTTTGGTTAAAAGTTTTTACAGGAAAATTTTTTTAAAAATATGTTCGCGGCTTTTAGAATTTGATTTGATCTTATAACTGAAACACATCAGAATATTTAACATGTCCAAGAGCCACTATACGACATAGTTTAGATACGTTTGAGCAAAACAACAGGTGTCGTCGCATTTTCCAACTGAGTCGGACCCTTCTTTTTGACAAAAAGAAAAAAAAAAAATCCAGGAGACCTTTTTATTCAACCGTCACTGTCGGGACTCACCACAGGTTGGGCCCAAGAAAATCGGTACTTCTATTTGTTGCATGTGTCTTGCAAGGGTCAACCTCTCTGGCATCGGCTTCCTCTTCTGCATGAGGAAACACAAGTTAGTGTTTGAATTGAGTTGAGTACTTCGAGTGTGTGTGTGTGTGAAAAAATATATATACCTAAAGTTTTAATTTCTTCATGCTGCTCACATTGTATCAGAAATCTAAATCTTGCCAAGAGTTTGTTTGGAGTTTTTCTTTCTCTTACAGTGAAATTGTTTGACTAGGGAAGCCAACACACGGATAAGACGAGCATCTGTTCAGAAATATGTGTTCTGAACTCTGTGCACTTGATATGTTAGTTTTTGCTTTTGTATTAATCTCATTTTTCGTACATAGTACATACCAACACGCAGTTCTACATCATTTGCAAAGAGACTTGTTGCTTTTTCATGTTTAGACTGTAGAGGGAATGTAGGAAGTTAGATAAGTCTTGTTGGCTTTAAACCATTGTCACAAAAAACGGGGACGGGTATTAAACGGCGAGGAAAAAAACGGGTATAATACGGTAAAGTTTTATATATCGGGAATAAAACGGGAAAAGTTCGGCAAATTTTTTTTAAAAATTAAACATTTAATACATCTTAAAAATTATAAAAAATAATAATTAATAAAAAAACGGGAAAATAACGTATAATACAGGTATTAAACGGGTATTATACGTGTTTTTTGTTTTTTGACGTTTTTTTAAAAAAAACGGGGATAGTACGGGTATTATACGGCAGAACTGTTTTTTGCGTTAAATACGCGTTTTTTTTAAAAAAACGGGGTTTTTTGTGACAATTCACTTCTATGTTGATTTTCAGCATATTTTAGGTATAGATTAAAGGCATTTTAGATCAGTGGTTTTACTGTACTTTATGTATATAATGTGTATTCCTTTTATATATATATATATATATATATATATATATATATATATATATATATATATATATATATAACATGTATATGTATGTATATATAACATGTTTGGAGGAAAAGAGAAACCAGCCGGCAACCTCTTCATTGCGCTAGCTGCTCAATCTTCTTTCTCCCAACCACTAACTTAGTTAGGTAAATGGTGTTATATATATATATATATATGTGTATATATATATCTGTCCTTTTTAGTTAGTAGGAGAAGCTTTTTCTCAAAATCCGTTGGGTTCAAAATGGGTAGCTGATTAAAGTCTTATGAAAAAAGACTTATGAAAACAATGTAAATGATAACGATCGACATGATCCAGTGGTGAGTTGTACCTGGCTATGTTTTGGTATCCATTTTGGCAATAATAGTCATTTGTTAGATTTAATATCTATCTCGGCGACGTTCATACTTGGCGAATATTGATTTGTCTTTAATCGGGTGACAAATTGTTCCTATTATAGATGGAGCAAGTAAATCTAATTGCTAGAGAAAATGAGAACATTGGCGAACCTGCGATAACTTTGCAGGATTTTATTGCTATCTAAGTTGGCAGTAATATTAATTTATTAGATTTATTAACTATGTCAGCAATCTTTATAATCGATATATATCTATGTATCTAGATTTGCTTGGTCATGCATGACATGAACATTACCTATATATGGTTCATTTCATATGAAATAGCCAGTTTCATATGAAAGAAATGCTGTACGATCTTTCTTTCATATGAAAGAGTATGTATGTACATTACCTCTGAAGCTGGAATTTTTTTTGTTAAATTTTGTCTCATTAAAAACGCTGGCAAAAGATGAAATAGCAATAACATTTTTTTTGGATATGGTTTTTAGTTACTTAGTTTTTGTTTCTGAACTTTCTTACATTTAAAATTTTTCACTGAATAAGTGAATTCCATTGGATATTATTACTCGCTGTCTCTGAGGCTGTCAAGATGTATGTCCAATTATACAGTTGTGCTTACTATGTCATCAACTTTTATGTTTTAGCAGATGCCTGTAGTAAATAATAGTTCTCTCTGTCTCTTTTCTTTTTTTCTCTACATGCAATGAGGATAAAAATCTGAGTATTTTGCAGCAGTTGCAGTAAGCTCCAGAAGCCATAGGGAACAATTTTTAACAATTCTCTGTAATATTCCTGCTTTGTTCTCTGCATTAGTTTATTTATCCTATTGCTGGACCCTTGAGCAGGTGATTGAAAGAATCCAGTTATCCACTTCATGGCTCCCACAATTAGGTAATCAAATGAGTCCACTTCATGGCTCCTACACTTAGGCAATCAAATGTAGTAAGAAGTTTGCCCTCTTTTAGCAAAAGACACATGAGAAATGTGGGTTTCTAACTTCTCTACTTTGAAAGGTGGGAACAACAGTTATAGTATTTGAATATACAGAAGTGTGTTAACTGATAAGTGCCTTGATGCATCACATATATTATATTGCCATAAGAACCTATCTAGTTCCCATGAAATTTAGCCTGTTGCGTGGTTAGTTGAAGGGTATGACCAACAAATGTGGTCAAATTGATGCTTTTTTTTTTGTGCTTTTATCGAAGATTTATGATGCTTTTAGCGATATATTTTAAATATTTAGCTGCCGGTAGATAATTTCAAATTTATATGTGTGTGTTTGTGTTATATTATATTAAGCTCCAAAAGCCAGCTTTTTAGTGGGTAAAATAGACGTCCAAATAAGGAAGATCAGGGCTTTCCAATTGTAGCCAAACAGGATTTGGACCACAAATTCGGACTGCTCTTATTGCATTTTTTTTGCCTTTGTTCGATAATTTGTCAATAAACTAAATTCCTATTTTTTGTAAACTAATAAAAAAGAAGAAGACCAATGTGGAGGTTTAGGGACGACAAAGTCGAATAATGAGGGCCGAGAGCGAGCTGTCACAAACGTGGAGGTTTAGAGATCTTTTTCTTCTTTTTCTGCCTCATTATTGGATTTTGAGAGGTCCAAAATGTTAGGACCGCAAACTGAACTCAATGAGAGCAAATGTTAAGTCCATGGAAAGGTATTGTTCAGATATTGCAAAGATCTTGTTCTCTGCAGTTCAAATAACAAAGCCTTGACATATTAGCAATTGCCCGGACTACATGCTGCAGAGCAAACCTTCATGCCACATTAGAAATGAAGTATGGTTCTCTGCCAGAAAAGCTATATCTCAAGGCAGCTAAGCTCTGCAGTGAATTAAACGTCGAAATTCAACCGCACCAAGATGGTTATATACTTATATCTGCCCAAAGGGCTGCAAACCCCTTGCAGACCAATCAGTTTCTCTTTCTCCACGTATAAACTCTTGACATACTTGAAGAGCAGATAATACAGTAACCAAGTAACCAACAGTACAACATAGTTACCTACTTTTGTATCAAGACCTAGGGATGGATCCAGCATTCTTGTGGTAATATAAGTAAAATCCTTCCACGGCATGCAAAAGTCAGGACCACCACCTCTATGGACAGCATCCGTATCTGTATAGAATGAATTAGTTAAGTATTCATCCACCACACATGGTACTGGAACTGCCTATTTCAACCCTTCCACATGATTTCTCTAAAACACCATCACTGCCCTCAGATTCACGGTTTCTTTCATCAGATTCTAATGGTATAGCGTGGGAGATGGATAAAAGCCATTGTATATTTAAAGCTGTTTCCAAACCCAGATCTTTTAAATCCATTGTTTTATGTGAAGACTTGAGTTTGGGGAAAGAGGCAGTTCCTGTATTCATCCACCACATTTGGTACTGGAACTTCCTCTTTTCCAAAACTCAAGTCTTCACATAAAACAATGGATTTAAAAGATCTAGGCTTGGAAACAACTTTAAATATACAATGGCTTTCATCCATCTCCCACGCTGTACCATTAGAATCTGATGAAAGAAACCGTGAATCTGAGGGCAGTGATGGTGTTTTAGAGAAATCATGTGGAAGGGGTCAGAAGCACAAACAGTTCCAATACCAAGTGTGGTGGATGAATACTTAACTAATTCATTCTATATATATACTGATGGTGTCCATAGATGTGGTAGTCCTGACTTTTGCATGCCGTGGAAGGATTTTACTTATATTACCACAAGAATGCTGGATCCATCCCTTGGTCTCGATACAAAAGTAGGTAACTATGCTGTACTGTTGGTTACTGTAGTATCTGCTCTTCAAGTATATCAAGAGTTTATATGTGGAGAAAGAGAAACTGATTGGTCTGCAAGGGGTTTGCAGCCCTTTGGGCAGATATAGCCATCTTGGTGTCATTGAATTTGGACGTTTAATTCACTGCAGAGCTTGGCTGCCTTGAGATATAGCTTTTCTGGCAGAGAACCATACTTCATTTCTAATGTGGTTTGCTCTGCAGCATGTAGTCCGGGCAATTGCTAATACGTCAAGGCTTCGTTCTTTGAACTGCAGAGAACAAGATCTTTGCAATATCTGAACAATACCTTTCCATGGACTTACTTAACATTTGCCCTCTCATTGAGTTCAGTTTGCGGTCCCAATAATGAGGCAGAAAAAGAAGAAAAATATCTCTAAACCTCCACATTTGTGACAGCTCGATCTCGGCCCCCATTTCTGGACTTTGTCGTCACTAAACCTCCACATTGGTCTTCTTCTTTTTTATTTCTTTACAAAAAATAAGAATTTAGTTTATTGAAAAATTATCGAATAAAGGAAAAAAAATGCAATAAGAGCAGTCCGAATTTGTGATCCAAATCCTGTTTGGCTACAATTGGAAAGCCCTGATCTTCCTTATTTGGCTTTCCTATTTTGGTTTATAAGATTTTGGACGTCTGTTTTACCAGCACTTATATGGATGCAAATTGGTGAGAATGTATTTATCATTGGGAGTAAATTATAAGTGTTGGTTAATGATCGACTTAGGTAGAACAAAACAACTCAAATAATAGCTTTACTAAACTAATTAGTGCCCCTTTGCCAACGTTTGTAGCTGATCTACCACTAAACTGAAGTGGGTGGACTAAAGTGAGAAAGAGTGCACTTTCACATCTAGAAAAGTCCTGCACGACAAGAGCACTTACCATAATTTCAAAACCACCCACTTCGGCAGGATATATATGATCAATATTTGTTTCCATCAAGTAATGGTGTTTCGCCATTACATTAGATGGAGTAAATTATTTTTGATGATCACATTTATGGCAAACCTAGCTTTGGGTATGGAACGAAAAGATTGTCTCTGCAATCTCATGTATATTAAACTTAACGTGCAAGACATGATAGTTGCACCATTTACCTTCTAAAAGGAAATTCTATGCAACTTACCAACCAAGTAATGATCACAAGAATATAGTTGCACCATTTACCTTCGACAACAAATTCTTCTTAACAAGCAAATCAACTCATCTTTGACTCATGTGGTCAAACCTCCTATGCCACAAACTTGGTAAAGTGTTATCAATATTAGCATTTACTTCAGCACTACTAATTCAAGACTTCATATCATACACAAAGCCAAATTTATTTCCTCTAGCCAATACTAATATTACTTTGTCAATTTCCAACCAACCCGACTAAAAGAAGTACATTATCCATATATTAATTCTAAGGTTTAGAACGTGTCTCACATCTCTTAAAGTCAATTTGCATTATGTGTTTGTCTCAATGCAAACATCTCTTGCCCCAACAATCTTCGAAGTATCACTATTACCCATGTGAACTACTTTAAAATCACATGCTCTATAAGATGAAAACAAATCTTTACACGATATGGCATGATAAGATGCCATTATATTTAATGTCTATGTAGAATCATTATTACCAGTTGTAAGACAACCATTTTTCTCATATAAAAACAATGTTACTTTGTCATCTGAAGCAACTGTAGTAGATGTGTTTGGTTTCCCACTCGTTTGATTCTTCTTTTTCTACTCTTTTTCTTATTTCCATTTCCTACAATCAATCTTTTTATGACCTGGAATATCACAATAGATGCATTTACCTGTCATCTTGGGTCTTGATATTAATATCACCTGTGAGTTTATGGTACCAAGAGACTTTGTCATTGTCTCTTCGTTTAAAATACTGCTGGTTACATGCTTTACTTTTAGTTCACCATCTTGGGCAGAGGTGCTTAGAAAAACAACTACAGTCTCCCAACTATTTGGTAGAGAATTGAGCAATAAGAATGCATTCAACTCATAATCTAACACCATGGCTAACAACCAAATAATTATGCCTTATACTTCATTCAGTGCTTTGCCACATGAGTTCCCTCCTTCAGTTAGAAATGTACAAGTCGCTTGATTAAGAAACCAATGTTTCTTGCTTTTTTTCTCTTGTAAAGATCATAAACCTTCCACTATAATGACTTCACACTCGTTTCTATAGATATCAAATGAAAAACGCTTATCATCTCACCATTGTCTGATAGTGTCAATGGTTTTTCTATCCACTAGCTTCTATTTATTATTTGTCATATTCATTGGCCTTTTAGCCTCAATAGATACATACAAATCGTCATAATTGAGTAAATTTTTCATTTTTGTTTTCCATATAGTCTAGTTGTTTGTATTTAGAGAAATAATCTTAGTGGTGGTCGTCTTCATCTTCCAATAAGAATGAACACCACAAACCTTTTGTGTTCTAATACATTTATGTTAGGACTAATTACAACCCTTAGGCTACTAGACAATCTCTAAAAGGCTCAGAAAAATAGATATATTCCATCAAATAGATTTACCACCACAAATGCAAACTTAAACAGACCTAAACAAGTGTGGTTTTAACACTTATAGTTGCTGATGCACATATACTGCATCTAGTCATTCATGCATGTAGTCATTCATGCATTTAAACATTAGTTATGTGACTGTAATAGTAAAAATGTTTATCCAAATCACATTAATGGATTGATTTAGAAACCGTGCACTTCAAGGAACTGCTGAAAATCAAAAAACACCCAATTGCTACAACTAAGTTCAGTTTTCAACACCAATATAGCAGTGATATAAAGCAAAACATGGTAGATAAAGCAAAAAAAATAAGGGATACCAAATATACATCAAAATACCCCCAATAATGAGGTCAAAAACTATAGGCAAAGAGACTTTTTATATATTAAAGGAGACCAAATACACTAGCAGCAATATCTCAACTGTTTTAAGAAAAACCATAACCACTAGAAATGAATAGCAATACCTCATACAAATGAAAGAAATAACTCAACAAAAATAAGAAAGAGATCACCCACTAAAGGCTGTCTTTACTCCCTCTTTCTTCATTATCTCTTTCAAGCTCTCTTTTTGACCTGCTGGTCAACTGACGCATCCTCATTGTGTTTTTTTTTTTTTGTCCTTCATGCTGCCCTCTTCCCTTCACCTTGGCAACCGCAGTTGTTGTCCTGTTCTATTTTTTCGTGAGAGAGCAGGATGGTTCCCTCTTTCAATTTTGAAAGTGCGTGAGAGAGATGACATCTAATGGTATCATAGTCTTTTTAACAAGCCTCACTAATAAGTGAGTGTCGGGTCTTCTTTTGAAATTGGACCCAACCCCACATGGATTCCTCAACGTGACCACCTAGATGGGCTCAATTAAAAACAAGACATGACAACTAAGCAGCATTCACTTAAGAATGTTGACATTTGACACAACCTTCAAATGACTAGCTTGACGATTTATGCATCTCTAAAATCTTCATCCATACTAAAGGCAAAATTATTTGCTCCTTGTTTTATGCTTTGCATCAGACAAGCTTTCTGATAATCTCCAACTCTTAGTTCAAAGAAGTTTGCATTGTATATGCATGGAATAGGAAGAGATGATTTGTCGATGCACACACCTTAATTTCTTTGTACCAAAAGCATTCAAATGACTAAAATTTTATGCCTTGACAAAATTCTTGAAATGCAAACCATGGCAGCATTAATATAAACCAAATTTTGAAGAATTATGAGTGTCTTGTACACACAAAAGATTTATATTAAGCAATTGAACCAGTCTGACTTTTGAATGCTACCCAACTACTAAACCAAGTTGTTCAAGAAAAAGTTGGTTTTTATCTGAATCTGAATAGTACATACAACATACATTTTCACTAGAGACTTACTTTATACAGCCGAAGGCGTAACAATTTTTTTTTCCCAAATAACCAGGTTCCTCATAAGATGAAGGGGGGTGGGGGGCAGTCCTGATTGTTCTCATTTACAAGTCCATACCCACCATCATGGGTAGGGAGAATCAGGGGATGACCATCATGATATAACAACAAGCTAGGCCATTCTAAAGCATTAACCTCGAGTAATTTCAACTCCAAAAGGTTAGGAACCAAGACAATTGATCATCTATCCAACCCTCTTATAAATGCAACCCATTATATAACCTTTAGTCTAGTGTATTATCTACACAGTTCAGTGATGTTAATCAAATTTCTAATGAAATTAAGAAAAAACCCTTTTGCCAAGAATGAAGGAAATGTAATGTATTTTCAAAGTTTAGGAAACAAAACTAAAGCATGTGCTCTACTTCTCTATGATAACAAGATTAAGTTTGCAAACAGGATGGATCAATACAGTTGTGCAGTCACACAACCTTTTTTTTTTCAGAAGGTTGAAGCCCTCCCCCATCTCCCCACTATTGGGGTTCAGGGCTGCTTCAGAACCTAGATAAATCTATTATATATTTATCAACTAGAGTATCACTATCATGGGAAGACTTTTTCAATCCTATTTGACCCACGCGACGCTAAAGGTTTCCCAAGCCTTCGGCCAGCTTGACTCAATTCTCAACATAGCAGAAGCTTTCATCAATCTTCTGGGACCGTGGACTAGATGAGGAATGTTGCGCACTTGGTATACCATCACCCAGGTTTATCCCACATATAGACCATCGACAAGCCGTTACTACGAGACCCTGTCAGAACATCGTCATTCCTCCAAGTGCCTATGTACATCCATACGAAATCTGGGTGGGGATAGACTTCCCTCGGAGGAAGTCCCCAGCCGAAGCCAATTGACGACTATATGTCATTAAATAAGGCGGTCGACCATCACCCTACTCGACGATGAGTATTCATTTGCTTATCCCTGCATAACTCTACGCGGTTGTGAACGCAACATATGCGCCCACCGGGAGAATTGCCTCTAACACATGCGCAACCTCGTGTGTATTCAATTGCTATGCGTGGGGAACCCATTTGATTCCCCAGCGGCGGACTTGCACTTTCAAAGGAAGTGATGACCATGATGCATTTGTACGCTTCATCGCTGCACCACCGCACTGCACATTCCACGTATATTGCTTTCTACTTGACTTAGCGTCTGATTGGATCCCACAAGCTTCCTGAGCAATGCCTAAACTGACCAAGCAGTATATCCTTTTACTAGATTGGCCGGGCCGCACACAGTCAATCTGCAACATTCTCCCACCGCCAAATCATCACTGTCCTTAGTGACTTTGCCTCAGATGAAAGAAACTCTTGCAGCCATCCCCTTCATTTCTTTTCAATTTGAGCCTTCATCTGTCTGATTGACGCACCCGCCACGTCGCTGTCTATCGGGTGTTCTGCCGCTAGTCCATCCTTAGTTTCTTCTTACTTTTCTGTCACTATTTGCACTTTTCCTTAGTAAAGCCTGGAACATATCCAATGACCACTAAGTATCAAATTTCCAAGATGTGTTGTCAACCCATGCTCTACATGTTCCTTTGAGTCATGTAGACACTAAGGGCCATTGCCCTCCTGAACAATCCTTTTTCATGTCGGGCCTCTCACCCTATCTTCCTCAGCGAGCGGCGTTCTTGGCCTTTTTGCTCCTAATGCCTAGATACCGTATTCAGAACGTGTGATCTCCATCTGACCAACACCAACACGATCACTTGAACTCGTGTCCAAAGAACATGCCCAAACTATGGGGCACCAATAACAAGCCAATGTTTTTTAGAACCATTTGTTGATTATATTTTCGCAGCGTTCTCATTTTCAAGTTTTTTTCGAGAAATCATCTGCTCTGATACGACTTGTCACGGGCCGACTTTTTCAAAAATGCTCTTTATGCCCCTTTCAGTGCTTTGAAGGCTGACGTTAACTAGGTTCTTGCCATGCCACACTGACATAAGAATCGAACTAACAACGAGGCTTTCATTGGCCAGCCAATATGACCAATTAAGCTACACCCTTTAAGACGGTTATGCTACTTATTCTTCAAGTACTTTATGTACAGGTTGAATGGGCCGGAGACCATGTCGTGTCGTGTGTACAGGGTAGGTTCGACATGGACCAAAAAGCCACTTCTCATGTTGGCTCATGTTGGCTGGCTCATAACAAGGTTTTACTTTTTGCTCACTCTTCCCCATTTTTATCAACCCAATGCTCGATCATATGTAGTCTACCGACCACGTGGCAATGGAATTGCAATATGCATCAACGTGGGTTAAATGAAGAATTAATTCGCCCAAGCAAAATTTCTCCCCCTTGCTTTTGCTGTTTAATTAGGCTGGAAACTACGCACCAACATTTGAAAATCTGGAATTGAAAGTCATGCTTTAGTTTTAAATCAAATTGCAACTAGGTTTCTTATTCAAATTAAATGATCCCGGGGCAAATAGGATTTTATGTTACCTTCTATATTAAGCTTTAATGCATGCCATCTGAAATATTTTCTAGGGAACAAGCTTTAATTAGTTAACAAATATTCTAGAACAGTGGCTTTTTATATTAAAATTAATTCGTTTCTTTGGTTAAAAGTTTTTACCGGAAAAACAATTAAAAAATATGTTCGCGGCTTCTAGAATTTGATTTGATCTTATAACTGAACCACATAGAATATTTAACATGTCGAACAGCCACAATATGGCATAGTTTAGATCACTTTGAGTAGAACAACATGTGCTGTCACGTGTCCTTACAAGGGTCAACCTCTCTGGCATCGGTCTCCTGCATGAGGAAACACAAGTTAGTGTTTGAATTGAGCGTTGGGAACTTCGATTGTGCGTGTGTACATATATATACCTAAAGTTTTATTTTCTTCATGTTAAAGAAGAAAAAAAGGAAAGCAAGGAGGAGGAAAACCAGAATTACGTGGTTCGGTTTTGGTAAACCTACATCCACGACCAGAAAGAAAACTCTTGCTCTTTTTCTTATTTTGATTCATGCGTGTCATTACAATATATAGTGCAGCGTCTAACTAATGGAGGATTTTGTGGGATAGTAAAAGGGATAATATCTTTCCTTTTATTTTCTCCTCCTTCCATTAATTTTTCAGTTTGAGAATCGTAGGCTTGAATTTGCTGATGATGAGTATCGCATAACAGCTTTGGGAAAGAATTTTGATTGGACTTTCCATTACTGTAGCCATAACTGTAGCCGTCGTGCTTTGGGAAAGAATTTGAAGGAGTCTTTCCATTGCTGTTGCCATGACTGTAGCCGTCTGAATGAGACTTTCCATTGCTGTTAGATTTGTCATAGCCGTTAGCCAGCTGCGGGACGATTTGCATGTTCTCTCTGAACACATGTTGCTCACATTGAATCCGAAATCTAAATCTTGCCAAGAGTTTGTTAGGAGTTTTTCTTTCTCTTACAGTGAAATTGTTTGATTAAGGAAGCCAACACACGGATAAGACAAGCATCCCTTCAGAAATATGTGGTTCTGTACTCTGCGCACTTGATATGTTAGTTTTCGCTTTTGTATTAATCTCATTTTTCGTACATACGACATACCAGCACACAGTTCTACATCATTTGCAGAGAGACTTGTTGCTTTTTCATGTGTAGACTGTAGAGGGAAGATTCTTCTCACGAAGTTGGATAAGTCTTGTTGGCTTTGAACGTCTTCATCTTCTGTTGTAGCCTTTTTTTTAGTTTTATAATCTCAGCTTCTATGCCATATTTTGGCACAAAAAGAAGGGGTACATGCCAGGATTCACCTTCTCTAATGAGCTTACTTACAAAGATAAGCATCCTCACTATGACTTTGCATGTGTCTTTACAAGTAGCTAAGTCAATACTAGTTTTTAGCATGGACGAAGATTTTTAAGATGCAGGAAATGTTAATCTGCTAGTCATTTGGAAGCCGTAGGCAGCTGCAAGGATCAACATTCTAAAGTGAATGCCGTTCAGTAGTCTTAGTATGCTGGTCATGGTTTGTTTCCCTTCCGTGGACATTTGTCTTATTTTTACAATCTTCTTTGACACGTTGAGGGATTTAGCGGTTGTAGTGCAATGTCAATCCGTATCTCGGAAGAATTTTTAGGTGTTCTAGATTTTCACGTTCATTAATAAAAATGAAGATTGCATCTCCTTTCCCTTCAACTATGATTGTCAATGTTGTTCATGTTGCTGGAATGAGGCTGCCATCTTGCTGAGAACACTGACGAGCTAAAACTCAGAATAGTTAAGGATTTATGCCTTTGACTTATCCCGTAAAAGTATACAAAAGTAACAGGAAACCTTGATTATGCCTTGACTGCTAGCAGTTTTCTTGCATGTGCATATCTGTGTGGGCAATATGCCTAGTTGGTAAACTCCATGAGCGTTCAATGGTCAACCTATTCAAAAGAAATCTTCAAGCTTCGCATATTACATGGATGAGCTTAGCAGCAGTTTGAATTTGGTTCGTTCGTGGAATTAGACAAGCTCAAGTGAGCTGAGTTATTCTGAGCTTATACTAGCTCAACTTCTTGCAAAAATAAACCTGAAGTGCATCTAGTGCTGAATATGCAATTCTTTTGCAAAAGTATACATTTTGGTTAGTGGTGCCAATGTGTTGGCTTCTTCAATTAGCTGGGAAATGGGCTGTAGGGCCGTGTGTCACTTGGGTCGGAAGCACAAACAGGTTAAGACTATTAAAGAGGAAATATCAGGTATCCTGCATGTTCAATGTTTTAAACTTCCTTGAGAAAAAGTAAAATCTTTTAATCAAATATGTTAAACTTTTGGAAGGAGATTTGTAACTGGATAAATTTTTATCTTACTCTTTATATCTATATTTTTTAGCACTAAAAGCATATTGTTCCCCTCGTTACTCCACAATAAACATGGCATAAAACATTTGGTTTAATGCCTTCAAATTGCAATAGTGACCACTAAGGAAACTATCAATACTTCCTCCATTAAGATGGTAAGTGAATTTTATTGAAAAATCTGTTTTGTTATGGACATTTTTTTGCATGAGCTCATTGTCAGGCACTTAATTTTCGCCCAACTCAAGGGCCACCAACAACACGACAAAACTCTTAAGGACTACGGAGTGCACTATTGCAGAACAGGCTAACAGCTCCTTCACAGCTTCATGCACATAAATTAGTAGCCTTCTTTTCACCATCTCTGAACTTTTTTCTTCAGCTTGCAGACTACTCACCATGGTGTAATATTCACCACCTCCTGAAGAAAGGAATTATATATTATCCGAGAAGGCCTATAAATTATCTTTCGCGCACATCTCATAGAAAGAATATCCCTCATATCTAAACAAGGAAGCTTGTGCTATGAGCCCTTCAGAAGGTGTTTTTCCTGCAGTCATGGCTTCATCTTGGCGTGATGCAGAGCGAAATCAGTTTCAAATCTTGTTATTGGATCTAAACAAGTTTAAATGCTTGTAAATGGATCCACATCCACAATCCATCCCTTTCTTCATATAAAAGGGGGCGTGGGCTCATTCTGAAATAGTTGAAAAAGTTGAAAAGAAATACAAGCTTTCTTGTTAGTTTTCTTCTGTTATTCTTTTCGTCTAGTCATTTGCTTGAGTTTTGGTTAGTTTTAAAAGTAGTTTTTTTTTTTTCTTTTTTAATCTACTTGTGAATGCAGACGAGTTAAGATTCGTTAAAGTTACTCTGTCTCGGATTAATTGGTATCTGAGCGAAGCTTTATGGGCATTACTGTTTCGCCATTAATGGTGATGGCTCCAGGAGAAAATGGCATGGACGAATAGGTACGCCAATTAGCAAGGCACGCGTCAGTTATGAGGAATATCAGGCAGAATTTTGCTGCCACAAAAAAAAAAATGTAGATTTCATCGCACAAAGGCTCGACGAATTCAGAGAGATTGTTCTGCTCAGTTTTGCAAAACACACAAAACTTTCATGGACTTGCTGTAGTGAACGACCGTCCAACCATATGTTTATCAGATACTGAAACAGGAAGAGGCGAGTGCCATCCCTGGTTATCTTGCTGGAAGCCCTGAAGGCGTGAGAGGATCTTGGAACCGTGGAATCGATGTCGCGCCGGAAATGCCCCGATCATGATCCCATTGATGCCGTGCTGGCGTGCTTCTCTGGACTAACGACGAGGCTTTCATCGGCCGGCCAGAATTACGAATTAAGTTACACTCTTTGGTCATGTTACTTATTCTTCGAGCACTTTACATACAGGTTTAATGGGCCGGAGACCATGTCGTGCGTACAGGGTAGGTTCGACATGGACCAAAAAGCCACTTCTCCAGTTGGCTGGCTCATAAAAAGGTTTACTCTTCCCCATTTTATCAACCCAATGCTCGAACATCTATAGTCTACGGACCACGTGGCAATGAAATTGCAATATGCACCAATATGGGTTAAATAAAAAATTAATTCGCCAAAATAAAAAAGTCTTACGTGTTTTTTTTTCTCCCCCTTGCTTTTGCTGTTTAATTAGGCTGGAAACTACGCACCAACATTGGAAAATCTGGAATTGAAAGCCATGTTTAGGATTTAAATCAAATGACAACTAGGTTTCTTATTCAAATTAAATGATCCCCACCAGGGGCGGAATTAGGATTTTATGTTACCTTCTATATTTAATGCATGCGATCTGAAATATTTTCTAGGCAACAAGCTTTAATTAGTTAACAAATATTCAAGTACAGCAGATTTTTATATTAAAATTAATTCGTTTCTTTGGTTAAAAATTTTTACCGGAAAAACATTTAAAAAATGTGTTCGCGGCTTTTAGAATTTGATTTGATCTTATAACTGAACCACATCAGAATATTTAACATGTCCAAGAGCCACTATATGGCATAGTTTAGATCACTTTGAGTAGAACAACGTGCGCTGTCACATATTCCAACTGGGTTGGACCCTTCTTTTTGACAAAAAGAAAAAAAAAAAAAAGATCCAGCATACCACTTTATTCAACTGTCACTTTGTTGCATGCGTCCTTGCAAGGGTCATCCTCTCTGGCATCGGTTTCCTTTTCTGCATGAGGAAACACAAGTTAGTGTTTGAATTGAGTTGAGTACGAGTGTGTGTGTGTGTATATATATACCTAAAGTCTTAATTTCTTCATACTGCTCACATTCAATCAGAAATCTAAATCTTGCCACGAGTTTGTTAGGAGTTTTTCTTTCTCTTACAGTGAAATTATTTGATTAGGGAAGCCAACACACGGATAAGCACCGTTCAGAAATATGTGGTTCTGTACTCTGTGCACTTGATATGTTACTTTTCACTTTTGTATTAATCTCATTTTTCATACTACATACCAACACACAGTTCTACATCATTTGCCTTATTGCTTTTTCATGTTTAGACTGTAGAGGGAATGTTCTTCTCAGGAAGTTGGATAGGTCTTGTTGGCTTTGAACATCTTCATCTTCTGTTGTAGCCTTCTTTTTTTTAGTTTTATCATCTCAGCTTCTGTGCCATATTTTGGCACAAAATGAAGGGGTTCACTGTGACTTTGCATGTGTTCTTTACATGTAGCTAAGTCAATACTCGTTTCTTTCTTACCTTATGAAACTTCATGTCCATCAGTTCCTCACTTTTATCCTTTGCTTTTTCAGGTTATTGCACAGTCCTCTGAATGAACAAAGATTTTAACAAATTGTGCAGGACGCTGTGGAAATCGAAATTGAATTTGTTTGTGAAGCACTTCCCCGTGACCTGATTGGCATGAATTCAGTACGAGTCAATACATGAAATTGTTACTGCTCGCCCGCTGGAAAACAGTTCCTCTTTTTTATCTTGCATAAATTGATTAATAACGTAGATCCATTTTGGATGTTGGGGGGCTTCATTTGTAGTCGTATTGCACATTCTAGGACTTTTCCTTGATCTGGACAAAGGAAGATTATTTTTCTTGAATTGCATGTGTTCCCTTCTGTACATCTCTTTGGTTTCAGCTTCAAGAACATTTGTATTGATAGGGTTACAGGAGAATGTAGAATGGAAGAAATCCATCTCCTTGCAGTTAAGTACAAGACACTCAGTATTGCTTCATAAGATTTTTACTGATGCCGCCATAGTTTGCATTCCACGAATTTTGTCAAAGCAATAAAACTTTAATCAAATTGAATGTTTTTGGTACAGGCAATTAAGGTATGTTCATCAATAAATCATCGATTCTGATTCCATGCAAAAGAAAATCAAACTTCGTTGAACTAAAAGTTGGAGATTACCAAAATGCTTGTGTGATGCAGAGCGAAAAACAGGCAGCAAACAATTTTTGTTTCTGCTAATCATTTGAAGGCCGTAGGCAGCTGCCAAGGATCAACATTCTAAAGTCAATGTCCTTCAGTTGTCTTAGCATGCTGGTCATGATTTGTTTCCCTTCCATGGACATTTGTCTTCTTTTTTTTTTTTTTTACAATCTTCTTTGACATGTTGAGGGATTTAGCGGTTGTAGTGCAATGTCAATCCGTAGCTCGGAAGAATTTTAGGTGTTCTAGATTTTCACGTTCATTGATAAAAATGAAGAATGCAGAGACTACTATATAATGAATCTCCTTTCCCTTCAACTATGATTGTCAAGGTTGTACATGTTGCTGGAATGAGGCTGCCATCTAGCTGAGAACACTTATGAGCTAAAACTCAGAATAGCTAAGGATTTAGGCCTTTGACTTATCCCGTAAAAGTATACAAAAGTAACAGAAAACCTTGATTATGTCTTGACTGCTAGCAGTTTTCTTGCATGTGCATATCTGTGTGAACAATATTCCTAGTTGGTAAAGTCCATGCGCGTTCAACGGTCAACCTCTTCAAAAGAAATCTTCAAGCTTCGCATATTACATGGATGAGCTTAGCAGCAGCTTGAAATTGGTTCGTTCATGGAATTAGACAAGCTCAATGGCAAGCTCAAGTGATCTTAGTTAATCTGAGCTTATACTAGCTCAACTTCTTGCAAAAATAAACTTGAAGTGCATCTAGTGCTGAATATCGTATCGTAAGTCCTGCAATTCTTTCGCAAAATTATACATTTTGGTTGGTGGTGCCAATGTGTTGGCTTCTTCAATTAGCTGGGGAATGGGTTGTAGGGCTGTGTCACTTGGGTCAGAAGGACGTTAAGATTATGAAAGAGGAAATATCAGGTAGTCCTGCATGTTGTTAAGCGCGGAACAGCCGTTGATCTCAAAAGCCCGCGATCTCAACACCGTTGTTCCTGTCGATGTAAGAGTTAATTTTGGGACCTCTTACGGCAAAGTTCTCTGGTGTTTTGTGCAGGTGAAAGTCTCGGAAATTGAAAGGGCTTCCACTTCAGATTTTTATCATGCCCAAGAGCCAAAGGAAAAAAGAAAACTGCAATGGTGGGAAATAAACCAACGGGCTAACTCCCAATTTACCAGAGTCTACGAGGCCAGAGTTTCTCAGCATAAGCAGATATTCCTTTTTTTTTTCTTTTTCCAGCAGCAAAAGGAAGACCATTTGAGATTCCTCTCGACTATCCGCACCTGGCGTGTTCTCATCAGATGCATCATACTATGAAGGAAACTATCAATACTAAGATGGTAAGTGAATTTCATTCAAAAATCTGTTCTTTTATGGACATTATTTTGCATGAGCTCATTGTCTGGCACTTAATTTTAGCCCTACTCAAGGGCCACCAACAACACGACAAAACTCTAAGGACTACGGAGTGCACTATTGCAGAACAGAACTTATTTTTCCCACAGCCTGGTAACGTCTCCATCACAGCTTCATGCACATAAATGAGTCGCCTTCTTTTCACCATCTCTGATTTTTTTTTCTTCACCTTGCAGACTATTCACCATGGTGTAATATCCACCATCTCCGGAAGAAAGGAATTTTATAGCATCCGAGAAGGCCTATAAATATCTTTGGATCATATCTAAACAAAGGAAGCTTGTGCTATGAGCCCTTCAGAAGGTGTCTTCTTTCGTAACCGATAACTACTCTAAACATGCCCAGAAGGCATCTTCTTTTCCAACAACTGATAACTGCTCTGCTGCTCTACCAACTAATCTTATGTTCAAATTTGGTGCAAAGCAAAGGTTCAATTAGACTACACCAGGGAGCTAAACCTCAAATCTACATCCAAAAATTCATGATCCATATATGAGATAAAACTTCAAAATAATGCGACCAAAAAATGGGAAGCGCCTTGTGCTAGCACATTTTAGAATAGATTAAGTCGGTTGGAAAATTATTGCTGAAATCTTGGAGTGTTTTGGAAATTTTCTTTTTTGTATCCTAAGCCTTCATCTTCTCCCTTCTTCTTCAGGCCAAAGTGCCAAAGGGTCCTCAGACCGGTGAAAAGGGATGCTCACCCAAAATCATTTTGTTTTCATCAGTTCGTCTATTTTTTCTCACTTGAAATGCTGTTTTTTTGTAAGTTTTACGAAAAGGTTCAAGGTGGAATCACGGGCCAAGGGTAGGGATGTTAATATATTCAATTGACTTTCTGACTGAATTAGTAGGATATGGAAAAATAATAATATGCGAGTAAGAAATCAGATCAAATTTGGATTTGAGAAATGATATTCGATCGGACTCAGATTTGGATTCAGATAAACATAAACATCCTATAAGATTTAGTTTTAAATACATATCATATATTCAATGCCCTTACATTTTAAAAATCGGCAGCATGTGGTCCAAAATTTGGAATCATATATGAATGTAAAAATCGGATTTGGATTTTAAATTCGCATTCGTATAATGACTTTTCTTCATTTGTATTTGAATCTAAGTATATAAATAACGGAAAAAACAGATATAATTAAAAATATATCTTATTCAAATTTAATCCGCTAACATCCTTAACTAATTAGGGGGTGCTCTGGCCGTTGTTCTAGCTCCGAGTAAGGGAGTGTCATATCTTCCCTACTTTTGTCGGACGAGCCAACGGGTTGGTCCTCTTTCTGTTCCCCTTCTTCTAGAATTCGGTCGAGAGTCATAGTCATGTCTTTTTATGTTTCTATTTTTATTTGATTTTCCAGCAAAGTGTTTTTTTTTTTTCTTTTCCTTCACATTTTTATATTTCTAGGATTGAGTTGTTTCCGTGCATTAATGCCTTTTGCAAGTGTGCTGGCCGGATGTCTATACAAACTTGGCTGTTTCTTTTCTTCTTCCTCCTTTGCTCAAGCCTCTGTTTTCCTCTTTTTATTTTCTGTTTTATGCTGATTTTCAGCACATTATAGGTATAGATTAAAGGCATTTTAGATCAGTGGTTTACTGTACTTTATGTATACAATGTGTATTCCTTTTATATAGGAGTATATATATAACATGTTTGGAGGAGAATAGAAACGAGCCGGCAACCTCTTCATTGCCCTAGCTGGTCAATGTTCTTTCTCCCCACCACTAACATAGTTTATAAAATTGTTCTCAATATATATATATATAGGAACTCTCCTTTTATGTAAATGTCTAACAATCGGCGCAATCTGGCTAAGTTTTGCTATCTATTTTGGCAATAATAGTCATTTGTTGGATTTAATATCAATCTAGGCGCGTATATTGATTTGTCTTTAATGGGGTGACAGATTGCTATTGTAGATGGAGCAAGTAAATCTAATTTTTAGAGAAAATAAAAATATTGGCGAACCTTCGGTAACTTTTCAAGATTGTATTGCTATCTAAGTTGGCAGTAATATTAATTTATTAGATTTATTAACTATGTCAGCAATCTTTATAATTGGTATATATCTATGTATCTGGATTTGTTTGGTCATGCATGACATGAACATTACCTGTATATATGAAGATGTCCCATTTCATATGAAATAGCCAGTTTCATACGAAAGAAATGCTATATGACCTTTCTTTCATCTGAAAGAGTATGTATGTATACTACCTCTTGATGCATCACATATATTATATTGCCATAAGATCCTATCTGGATCTCATGTTTGTTCTTTGAGAAATTTAGCCTGTTGCATGGTTAGTTAATGATGTCAATTTTATATTTCGTTTCTGTTTTAGATCGGTAGATAGTTGAAGGGCATGACCAACAAATGTGGTAAAATTGATGCTTTTGTTTTTGGTGTTTTTATCAAAGATCTATGATGCTTTTAGCGAGATATTTTAAATATTTAGCTGCCCGGTAGATAATTTCAAATTTATGTGTGCGTGTGTATGTTACATTATAATTATATTGAGCTCCAAAAGAGCTTTTTAGTGGGTAAAACAGACGTCCAAAATTTTATAAACCAAAATAGGAAAGCCAAATAAGGAAGATCAGGGCTTTCCAATTGTAGCCAAACAGGATTTGGACCACAAATTCGGACTGCTCTTATTGCATTTTTTTTGCCTTTGTTCGATAACTTTTCAATAAACTAAATTCCTATTTTTTGTAAACTAATAAAAAAGAAGAAGACCAATGTGGAGGTTTAGGGACGACAAAGTCGAATAATGAGGGCCGAGAGCGAGCTGTCACAAACGTGGAGGTTTAGAGATCTTTTTCTTCTTTTTCTGCCTCATTATTGGATTTTGAGAGGTCCAAAATGTTAGGACCGCAAACTGAACTCAATGAGAGCAAATGTTAAGTCCATGGAAAGGTATTGTTCAGATATTGCAAAGATCTTGTTCTCTGCAGTTCAAAGAACAAAGCCTTGACATATTAGCAATTGCCCGGACTACATGCTGCAGAGCAAACCTTCATGCCACATTAGAAATGACGTATGGTTCTCTGCCAGAAAAGCTAGATCTCAAGGCAGCTAAGCTCTGCAGTGAATTAAACGTCCAAATTCAATGGCACCAAGATGGTTATATTATCTTCCCAAAGGGCTGCAAACCCCTTGCAGACCAATCAGCTTCTCTTTCTCCACATATAAACTATTGACATACTTGAAGAGCAGATAATACAGTGACCAACAGTACAGCGTAGTGACCTACTTTTGTATCAAGACCGAGGGATGGATCCAGCGTTGTGGTAATATAAGTAAAATCCTTCCACGGCATGCAAAAGTCAGGACCACCACCTCTACGGACACCATCAGTACATGTATAGAATATATTAGTTAAGTGAGATCCACCACACATGGTACTGGAACTACCTTTTTCCCAAAACTCAAGTCTTCACATAAAACAATGTGAAGAACTAAACTATCCAAAGAAAAGTGTTAGTTGCTATGGTGCCAAGTATCAGAGAAAGAGAGAGACAGAAGCCATGATAAGTTGCTGTCATCAACCTCTCTTTTTCTGTTTTCTTTTGTTTCAGATTCAGCAGTGTCCACTCCACACAGCATAAGTCATACCTGAATGGAGTTGGTCAGTTTCTTCACCTGCAAAAGTGGGGATTGCATAACAGTTGAGGACTTGAGTTTATAGCACATCTTCAGTGGCAGTTGCTTTTCCAAAAGTTTGAGTAAGACAATCTTCGCGACACAGTGTTGGCTGGCGACTGTACAACCGGAGAGTTGGTTTTCGTAAAAATATTTTTAGGAGGTAATTGATATTGAATTCTAGACTCAAATCTCGTAGTCATTTTCATAAATATGTGATTTTTTATTTAGAACACATCCTATGAATTTGTTTAAAGTTTATATATATATATATATATATGTAATGATAAGTACGATACTTGAATTGAAAAATATATCATAAAACCAACTCCTCGGTTGTACGGTCACCAGCCAACACTGCGTCGCGAAGCAGGTTATGCGGTCGCCAAGTGCCAAATCTGGCTTAAGTAAGTTTTGGACAACAGCGTGAGATTGTCTTACTCAAACTTTTCAAAAAGCAACTGCCACTGAAGATGTGCTATATAAACTTGAGTCTTCAACTGTTATGCAATCCCCACTTTTGCAAGTGAAGAAACCGACCAACTCCATTCAGGTACGACTTATGCTGTGTGGAGTGGACACTGCTGAATCTCAAACAAAAGAAAAACGGAAAATTGAGGTTGATGACAACAACTTATCATGGCTTTCTCTGATACTTGGCACCATTGATGGAGTAATCACAATGGAACGGCGTCCCTGTTAGGCTCTTGTCTGTGCAGTAGGTCCACTGCCAGCAGCTTCTCAAATGCAAGAAGCAGTACCTGTAAACAATAGCGGGAAAAGAAGAAGCTGAAGAGAAAAGAATTCACGGGTTTGCTTTTGAGGGGCGCAGCTTTGCTAATCCAAGAATACATATTAGTTGTACATATGCTGAGATTGATAGTCCACCTCTCAGGATTTCCCAAATCCCAGCAACAGTTATGGCAGGGAGAATTTATGGTAAGAGGAGAAATGGTAATATTGATTTTGTAATCAATTTTCTCTTTAATTTCGTAATGCAGAATCTCCTTTGCAGTTACAAAGAAAAGGATAGGGCTCAGGGCCACTATCCAACATCTCCCACTTGGTCATGAGACCGCTAGTTTCTTTCCACTATTGTGGGTTTTCAGAATTTTTAGTTACGTGGTTTTCAATAATTTGTTTGTCCATTGTAACTCAAGTTTCTTCAAGGTTTGTAGCGAGGTTTTCCATTCAATGGTTTTCCGTCGCAACATTTCATATATATCTTAGCCTCATTTGGGTTACATGCTTGGTAAACAAATTTTCGGGTATTCCCTTAGTTAGGGGATCTGCTACCATGTCATTAGTAGGCATGTATTCAACTGAGATTTCATTTTTCTCAATCATTTCATGAACATAATGGTATTTCACCATTATATGTTTACTCTTTGAGCTAACAGCTCCATTTTTCATAAGAGATATTGTTGCTTGATTATCACAATATAATTGAACTGGTTTATGATCAAGATCTAATTTCAAGTCTTTTAGGAACCGATTTATCCAAACAACAAATGTAGTTGCAACATTACATGCTACATATTCTGCTTCTTGTGTGTGTTAAGCAACACATCCATGTTTCTTATAGGACCAGACTATCGTACTACCTCCAAAAAGGAAAACGTATCCAAATGTAGACTTACTGTCGTCTTTGCAACTTGTAAAATCTGTATCGGAATAACCAACTAGAGTTAATTCATCAACTTGGTAGGACAATTTCAGTCTTTTAGTTCCTTTAATATACTGAAAAATTCTTGTCACCTTGCCAGTGAGGCCAACCAGGTTTACTTTGGTAACAATTCACAAGACCAACAGAAAAACTTATGTCGGGTCTTCTACAAAGCATTAGATACATTAAACTACCAACAGTCTGTACATAAGGAACATTTAATTTTTGTTGATCTTCTCCAGGGCAATCGCTCTTACTTAGATTTGTACCTTTAGCTATAGGAGTTCCAATTTGTTTGCAATCTTGCATGTGAAACTTCTTTAAGATATAATCAATATATCGTTCTTGGCTCAAACTCAGGATTCTCGAGTCTATCTCAAGTGATCTTTATTCCTAATATATAGGATGTTTCACCCATGTCCTTCATTTCGAAGTTCTTATTCAACCAAATCTTTGTTTTGGATATTATACTATTATCATTTCCAGTCAACAGAATGTCATCAACATATAAAGGTATGATACAAAAGAGACTTCTACTTTTTCATACATATACACACTGGTCTAGCTGATTTGCTATGTATCCAAGCTTTGTAATTGTCTTGTGAAAGGAAAAAAACCACTGTATTGGATACTGGTTTAATCTGTACAATAATTTATGTAACTTGTATACTTTGTCTTCATTTTCTTTGATGACATATCCTTGCGGTTGAGACATATATATGGTTTCCTTTAATTTACCGTTGAAGAAAACAATTTTCACATCTATCTAATAAACATCCAAATCATAGAATGCTACGCTGATCAAAATTATTCTGATTGATGCAAACTTTGCTACAGAAGAATAAGTTTCTAGGTAATTAATTTCTTCCTTTTAAGAAAAACATTTTCCCACCATTCTTGCTGTAAACTTCTCAACTATTCTATTGGCTTTATATTTTTTCTTTAGCACCCATTTACACCCAATGGGTCTTCTATCCTTAGGAAGATCTACTAGTTCTCAAACTTTATTCTTTTCTATGGATTCGATTTCTTCATCCATAGCGTTTACCTAATTTGATTATTATTGCGAGTTTATCGCATCGTCATATGTCAGATTGTCAGACATTGAACAATATCTGCTAAATAGCATAGCTCCTCTGCAAGATATACATAATAATCATTCAAATATGAAGGAGGAGCTCTATGTCTTTTATGACCTAACAAAGTCTGAGTTGATAAGGTGTCTGAATCAGTTGGTTCATTACCTAATTGTTCCTCAGGCGGTTCATTACCAGACTGTTCCTCAGATAATTCATGCTCAGTTGATTTATTACCAAACGGATCCCCAGTCGGTTCATTACCAAACTGATCCTCTGAATAAATCAGATCTTCCAGTAGATCGTCATCATGATCTTCCACTTGATTATTATCTTTGTTATTGAGTTCTTCTAAGAACTCTACATCTCTACTTTCTAAGAGCCTCATAGTAGAGTTATATAATCTGTAGTCTTTGAATTCTTTTGGATATCCAATAAACACACATCTTATTGATCTATTATCCAGTTTATCTAACGTTTTCATATGTGCTACAGATCTCCATCTCTTGAGATGTCTTAAGTTTGGTTTCACACCAGTCCTTCTCTCATAAGGAGTGGTTGGGACTGCTTTCCAGGGCACTCGATTTATAATATATATGGTTGTTAATACAGCCTCTCCCCAAAAAACTTTAGGTAATTGTGCACTTGCCAACATGGATCTCACCATATTTAAGAGGGTTCTGTTACACCTCTCAACGACACCATTTTGCTGCAGCATCCTAGGCATTATTATTTGCCTATTAATTCCAAGGTCTTTGCAGTGTTTGAGAAATTCATTTGATGTATATTCACCTCCTCAATTAGACCTTATAACCTTGACATTTTTTTTAAACTGTCTTTCGACTTCAGATTTATTTCCCTTGAATTTTTCAAGTGCTTCAGACTTATATTTAATAAGATAAATATAACCAAATCTTGAGTAGTCATCAATAAAAGTTATGAAGTATAATTTGTCACTATGTGTTTGGACTCTAAAAAGTCCACAAATTTCGGTATGGATTATTTCTAATAGATCGGTAGCACGAATTACTTCAGACGGAAAGGGTTTTCTTGTCATCTTTCCATATAAACACGCCTCGCATTTCGTAAAGTCATTTACATTTATGTTGGGTATAATACCTTGTTGTGCTAGAATCTTCATCTTATTGATGCTTACATGGCCTAATCTTTCATGACATAGATTTGTACTCACATTCATTGCACAATCAATATAAGCAGAACTGGAAGCTTTATCCATTTCACTGAGTTTGAACATACCATGTTCCTCAACATATTTCTCACCAAACATGGTCTCCCATGTTTTCCCACTGTAACTTTTCCTGAAACAAAACAGACTTCAAAACCTTTTTCAGTCAGAGCCGATACTGACACTAAATTCCTCTGCATGGAGAGGACATACAAGTCTTCAATAAGAATAACACTTGTATCCCCAACATTCAATCGATATGACCCAACTCCCATAACATCACAGTATGAATTGTTACCCATATAGACTTTTTGCATTCCCGAGCTCAGGTCTTTCCTACAAATCATGTCTTCTTTTGTTTTTGCAATGTGACGTGTAGCCCCCGAATCGACCCACCAACCAGTCAGATCTCCATCTGCGAACAAGCACTCTAACACAATGCAAATGACTTCTTTGTCGGAACCCTCTTGATGTCTCCTTTTGTTATTGATGTCCTGACTCTTATTGTCCTTTTTGTTTGAGAATTTTGTCTCCAGCCTTTCCACATCTGTAGCACTTTCCTACAGTTCTTAGACATCTGAGTACTTGTAAAATCGTTCTTAAACTTTCCATTGTTTTCCTTTTTAAATTCTTTGGGTTTTACAGGTACATGACTGCTGGCTGATTTATCTTGAACTGTCATAAATTCTGCATCTTTCCTTTTGGCCAAACGTTCTTGCTGAATGACTAACTAAATGAGAAGTTTCTCTAAGGTTAGAGTGTCAAACTATAGGCTCAGGGCAATAACTGCCATATCCCAAGAAGGAGGAAGACTATTCAGGATAGTACAAATCTGCATGTTATCTGATATTACACTTTCCACTATGGCTAGGTCTTTAGCCATGACCAACATCTTGTTAACATGGTCAACCACCCTATCAGACTCCTTCGTGTTATAGGAGTTGTACTGTTCTAACAGCAATTGTACATGCATTGTAGTGGTGGAGTTGTATTTTGATAAGATTGTGTCAAACATATCTTTAGCCGTTGGACAGTCTTCAAACACCCAAATCAAGTCATCTTCCATGAACGTTAACATGATGGTTTTAGCCATTAAGTCATCATTTTCAAAAACCTCATATGCCCCCCTTTCTTCATCAGTGTTTGTCTCCTAAAGTGGAAAGGCCTTGTTGACTACATAAATAAGTCTTTCTAGTGTCAAGGCCAGGAGTGAGCCAGGATTTCGTTTAGGGATGGGCCAAATAATCTAACCTCAAATTTGGGTAGGGCCAAACTGAATCTAAGTAAAAAAAATACACTGAACAATTAAAAAAATTTTATTTTTCTAATGTAAATTTTTTTTCCAGCTAGTTCGGGGCGGGCCACGGCCTAGGCGGGCCCCCCTCCCTCCGCCCCTGGTCAAGGCCAACATTATCCTATGCTTCCATGCATGAAAGTTGGTTCCATTGAGTTTTTCAGTCTTAGCCAACTCTGAGGCTCCCACTCTTGAAGTCATTGCTAAATTAATTTAATGGCAAGATAAGCAAAGTACAATAAACAAGAAAGAAAACAATGAACATCATGTCATGAAATATCCAATAACATTCTAGAACATCACATAGTAGCAAAGAGATTTCAATTTAAATCTCCGACAAACTTTTTCTACTCGTCACCCTCTTATAGCAATTTCAAAAGTCTGAGGGTATCTGTATGTGATTATATATAAAATCCCAGTTTTCTACTGAAATTGCAAAACAATTTTCCAGTCACTGGCTTTTCTTTGGAGAGCAGCGGCGAACAAGGTCGACCTGCGACCTGCCCACCGCTCACCGACTTCGCTTTGTCAACAATGGCAGAGGACAACTGGCAGAGGTATTCTTCCTCTCTCAAACCCTTGATTAGTATTCTATTACTTATTTTGATTTTTCTTTCGGAACCTTCAAGAGAATCCTCGATAGGGATACTTCTTCCCCTCGTCAAGGTTGACATAGATCCTGTTCAACTAGTAACTAAGATTGAAGATCGAGTCGGTTTGATTCTGTTCGGTGTCCCTTTCAGACTCAAATACAGAAAACAGAGCATAGCATGAAATATCTAATCCGAAGACAAAAGATCAACTGTTCTTTCTAACATGCTTCAAAATTATCTAATATGCTACATACTCAGTATGCATGATCTTAAAATAGCATGATAAACTGACTGTATTCATGCGTGCGCATCACAGGTACCAACTAAGGCTGGACAGACCTACTTGGATTTGAAGAACCGTGTGGCTCTGATACCACTGATGGAGTAATCGAAGCGGAACGGCGTCTCTGTTAGGCTCTCTTGTATGTGCAGTAGGTCCACCACCAGTAGCGTCTCAAATGCAAGAAGCAGTACCTGTAAACAATAGAGGAAAAAGAAGAAGCTGAAGAGAAAAGGCTTCACGGGTTTGCTTCTGAGGGGCGCAGCTTTGCTAATCGAAGAATACAGATTAGTTGTACATATGTAGGGATGTCAACGGATCGGATATCTGTTTGAAATGTCTTTAAAAAATCGGATATGGTAAGCAATTTAACATTCGAATAAGAAAATCGGATCGGATTCGAATTTAAGAAATAACATCCGATCGGATTCGGATTCAGATTTAAGTAAATAGCCAATCGGATACTCATTCTCTTATGGATTCGGATTTCGTTTTAAGTAAATATCTGATCAGATACTTAACCGTATAGCGGAATCCTGAGTTGATATCTGAATCTGAATTAAAGCTTGATATCCAAAGCCAAACCATGAGTTGATATCTGAATTCGAAATCCAAATCCGAACCGTGAGTTGATATATGAATCCAAAACGCAGGTGCTGAAATCCGAATTCGAACCTTGAGTTGGTGTCCCCACGTTTTGAAGTTGAGACCTATAAATGGTTGGGCAAAAGGATTAACTAAACGCACCAACTTAAAGTTCTAACTAAATAAGAATATGAATTGTATGTGAATGTACAATCTAAATAAGAGGTAATGGCTTCCATGAATTCGCATATAATAATAGTCAAATAATTACCATATACACCATTTAACTTAAAGTATTTAAAACTATATCACATAAAACTAATTAATTAATAATTCATATTATATTTAATTAAACGTTTTTGTGTAAACAAGCAAACTATTATAGTTAAGGCATCAACTAAACAAGGTATCTAAAATAATGTATTTATTTAATTAAAAATAATAAAAAAAACTTGTATCAAGAAATTTCAATAAAATGAGTATTTTTCAAAATATGAAAATTAACCTCAAATAAACATGTTATTATTTAAAAATAATCAAATCAATGTTCAATATGCACAATTGATATGAAAAAAATATGAAATGTCATATGAATAACTTTTGAAAAAAATATACAAATCATATGGAAAACTTGTGAAAAAATATAGAAATCATATAAAAAATATGTTTTATAATAAATAAAATACTCAAACGCATTATGATATTCATTTTAAGTTGAAAGCATCTTCACTGTCACAAATAAACATGTTTAATATCAAAAAACTGCTAAACTTATAAAAAAATCTATCGAATTATCAATTTACTTATTTAATCAATCAAATAAACTATTTTATATAATCATATAATTCATTCAAAAGTCTTAGGTATTTGATATTTAACACATAATTCACGAACTTGAAAACAAAAGTTTTTAACTTAATAGGAAAACAACAAATTGTTCGATTTAATAAGCTATTTTATATATCATTGGAGTAATTATGCAATTTTATGTAAAAAAAAAAAACTATTGTAATAAAGGTAAGAGGTCTAATAAATTATCTGATATATCATTGAACATTTTTTTTACGAATGTGACACAAATTATTTTAATTAACTAAATGAAATAAAAAAATTATTAAATATTACCTTTTTAATAAAAAATAATATGGGTCACCTGATTTAACAATTATCATGAAGAAAGTATAGAAGTCAAATATACTAGTAAAAAAAATTGAATCAGGTAGGTGCAGACTCTTAGGTGTTTGAACCATTAAGAATGATCTTAACCGTCGATTTGGCCCATAAAAAAATAAAATAAAATAAAATAATGCATTTTAGTCTTTGACTATTAATTGACATGTTTCTATCATCATTTTTCCTCAATTATCAACATTGACAAAATCAACTCCATGTCCCAACTAGTGAGACAGAACTCAAAATGTCATTTATAATGAGTACAACACCTCATAAAAAAATGTTTTCAAAGAATTGGATACGTGAAAAAATAGTTTTAATTAGTTTTGAATAATTAGTTCGATGTTTAGATGACACACTTAAATTCATTTCTTTAAAATTTTAAGTGAAGCCAAAACATAATTTTTTTTTATACGATAAACTTACGAATTGTTTTGTTGCAAAAGTCAAACTATAGTTTTAAAATTTTAAGTAAAGCCAAAACATAGTTTTTTAATTTTTTTTATATACGATAAACTTACGAGTTGTTTTGTTGCAAAAGTCAAACTATAGTTTTAAAATTTTAAGTAAAGCCAAAACATAGTTTTTTAATTTTTTTTATATACGATAAACTTACGAGTTGTTTTGTTGCAAGAGCCAAACTATAGTTTTAAAATTTTAAGTGAAGCCAAAACATAATTTTTTAATTTTTTTTTATATACGATAAACTTACCAACAGTTATTTCACATTAAATTTATTTTTTTGTGATTAATTTTCATATTTTTAAAAATACTCATTTTATTGAAATTTCTTGATACAAACTTTTTTATTAATGTTAATTAAATAAATACATTATTTAAGATATCATGTTTAGTTGATGCCTTAACTATAATTGTTTGCTTGTTTACACAAAAAAATTAATTAAATATAATATGAATTATTAATTAATTAGTTTTATGTGATATAGTTTTAAATTCTTTAAGTTAAATGATAATATGGTAATTATTTGATTATATGCAACTTCATAAAAGTCATTACCTATTAATCATATTATACTCTTTCATATACAATTTATATTCTTCTTATGTCATAACTTTAAGTTGATGTGTTTGGCTATTCTTTTTGCTCAATCATTCATACGTAACAACTTCAAAACGTAGGGACACCAACTCATGCTCTAGGTTCGGATTCGAATATAACTTAAAATTCAAATTCAGAACAGATCTGGATATAAATTAAAATCCGGATCGGATTCAGATATAACTTAACATTTGGATCGGATTGGGATACAACTTAAAATTTGGATCGGATTCAAGTATAACTAAAAATCTGATTCGGATGTAGATTTTAAAGTCGGATTCGGATATGGTATAAACTTCTTCTCATCCGAATTCGACGAATCCAAATATATGAATATCCAAAAAATTTGATATGATTAAAGGTACATCTGATCTGAATGCGTTGATTTTGTAATCAATTTCCTCTTTAATTTCGTAACTGCAGAATCCCCTTTGCAATTACAAAGAAAATGATGGGGCTCATGGCCACTATCCAACAAACATAGCAACTAACACTTTTCTTTGGATAGTTTAGTTCTTCACATTGTTTTATGTGAAGACTTGAGTTTTGGGAAAGAGGCAGTTCTAGTACCATGTGTGGTGGATGAATACTTAACTAATATATTCTATACATATACTGATGGTGTCCATAGAGGTTTTGGTCCTGACTTTTGCATGCCGTGGAAGGATTTTACTTACATTACCACAAGAATGCTGGATCCATCCCTTGATTTTGATACAAAAGTAGGTAACTATGTTGTACTATTGGTTGCTGTATTATCTACTCTTCAAGTATGTCAATAGTTTATTGTGGAGAAAGAGATACTGATTGGTCTGCAAGGGGTTTGCAGCCCTTTGGGCAGATATAACCATCTTGGTGCCTTCGAACTTGGACGTTTAATTCACTGCAGAGCTTAGCTGCCTTGTATAGCTTTTCTGGCGGACAACCATACTTCATTTCTAATGTGGCATGAAGGTTTGCTCTGCAGCATGCAGTCCGGGCAATGGCTAATATGTCAAGGCTGCTGGGGCGAGGCTTTGTTCTTTGAACTGCAGAGAACAAGACCTCCACATTGGTCTTCTTCTTTTTTATTAAAATAGGAATTTAGTTTATTGAAAAATTATTGAGTAAACGAAAAAAAAAGGCAATAAGAGCAGTCCGAATTTGTGATCCAAATCCTGTTTGGCTACAATTGGGAAGCCCTGATCTTCCTTATTTGGCTTTCCTATTTTGGTTTATAAGATTTTGGACGTCTGTTTTACCCACTAAAAAACTGGCTTTTGGAGCTTAATATAGCGTAACACAAACACACACATATAAATTTGAAGTTATCTAGCAGGCAGCTAAATATTTAAAATATATCGTTAAAAGCATTATAAATCTTTGATAAAAGCACCAAAAATGAATGTATTAACCTAAGTCCAGTGAGACGATCAGGTCTGGCGAACGTCCAATCCTTTCTTCAAGAGACGATGACCAATCCTTTCTTCAAGAGACGATGAGTACCCGAACTCAGGCTGACTGACCATTTCTGACTTACACCCAAGATAACAGCAGAACTAGTCGATCCTGGAGGAGTAAAAGTCCTTTTGTGTTTGTTGGGTAAGGAGAATTGGACTGAAATATGTAGAATTAGTATTTCCATTTTGAGATTTCTAGTTGATCAGGAACTCAAATATTAATATGTTTGGAACCAAGAAATCTTGTTTATTTATTAGTAGACTAGCTATTTAGCCAAGTATAGAATATTGAAGATAGCTTCTTTAGAAGATATCCTACTGTTGTTTCGTGCGTGCATTTCTATGATAGTGAAGATAATAAAAATGTTTATGCTTCAAGTTATAGCATGAACATTAGTACCCAAAGTCAATCGATGCATTTGGTTCATTGTTACAGAAAACATGTTTTATTGAAAAAAAAAATATGTATAATATGCCAAAGCACAGTCAACCATATAAAACGTGAAAAAATGCATCTTTTTGAAAAAAACACCAGAAAAAAAACGTGAAAAAATGCATATTATATGTGTATTATATGCATTTTTCACGTTTTTTATATTTTTATGATTTTTTATTTTTTTTATAATTTTCAGGATTTATTAAATGTTATAAATTTTTTTAAAAATTGTCGAGATTTTTTTCTAAATATACAACTTTACCGTATTATACCTGAGAGATTTCTCACCATATAATACATGTATACATCTTTTGTGACAATCATTTGGATATCATTGGAACTTTCGTGCTGCCATGGCCGAGTAAAATGGTCGTCTGTTGGACTCAGTATAAGCTTGCGATAGGCTGTGTAAAATTTGCTATTTTTTCTGTGTTATATATATATATATATATATATATATATATATATATATATATATATATATATATAAAAGCTAAAATCCTTTAGAATTTTAAGCTCCTTAATTTCAGCCATGAAATAGACAAAGTCATTCTTACCAACCTTATCACTATACAACCTTAGTTACTTGATGGAAAGGTTATATGCTGGGGGATATTGAATAAGAGCATATAGAATTAAAGCCAGGTTCCACAGGCTGACTTTGGGAACTAATGTGCATGCTATAACTTAAAGCATAAACATTTTTATTATCTTCACTGTCATAGAAATGCACGCACAAAATGGCAATAGGATATCTTCTAAAGAAGCCATCTTCAATATTCTATACTTGGCCAAATAGCTACTATGACTGTATGGTCCTCCAGTAGCATAGCTGCCTTGGTCAGTGATGGTGCTCAGCTTCAGGAAGAGCCTGAGGAAGCTAGTTGCTGAGGTGAGCACTGCGGCAGTAGCAGTCCAGAGAAGGAAACAAACGACCAACTCGGGCAGTAGGTGGCCAAGGTATACGATGACGAGGGAGAAACAGTAGGCGATCTTGAGGTCGAGGATTGTGAGGAGGAGGCCCAGAAACAGAGACAGGACAGCATCTCGAGGCAGCAGGGCAAAAGCAGTACCTTATGAGAACTCTTTGATGTAAACACAATGAGTTTCTAAGTGTTTATTTAAGTAGACAGCATTTGATATATCATAAATGCATCAAATTTTTGCACCACTATCTAAGTGTCTATTTAAGCACATAGAGGCTCTTCCTCAGCTTGCAAAGCATGTGCTTCTTCTTAACAACTACAAAACCATCTGGTTGTGACATGTTGATCTCTTTTTCTAAATCTCTATAGAGAAATGTAGTTTTGACATTTAACTACTCCTAGTCCAAATCTAGATATGCTACCAAACTAAGTATTACCCTGATAGATGACATTTTAACTACAGGAAAAAAAATGTCATCAAAATCAATCTCCTACTTGAAACCTTTTGCCACTAACTGGCCTTTCTATCTCTACTTACATTGGCCTTTATTTTTAAGCTTATAGATCTACTTGTTTTACAAATTTTCTTTCCTTTTGGTAGTTCTACCAAATCATAAGTGTAATCTTATGTAGAGAATTTATCTCTTCCTGCATAGTTGTATCTATTCATATCTATGCACATTATTTAGCACCTCTACATAGGATTCTGATTGTATACTATTTGTAAACATAACATACTTATTAAGAGAATATTTAGATAAAATGTGTGACCTTTTATCTCTCTCATATTGCTTTACAACTGAAGAGAAATCATTCATTCCATATCATGTTTATAATTAGATTGTATCTCCATAAGAAAGTCATTTGTGTACTACTCTTCTACCTTGATTTCTTTTATCTCTATATTCTCTTCGATCTCATCATGCTTAGATGAAAGTTCTTCAAGATCTATAAAAGTTGGCTCATGACTTGCATTTACATCCAACTGTTTGTCTCTCATGATTACTTCAATTGTATTATCATTTCTGAAGCCAACATCACAACTCTTGTAGTTGTTATCATTCTTTATATTTCATATTCCATAACCAACTTCATCATCTACATAACCAAGAAATATTATGAAATGTATAATCTCTTCCTCTTTTCATTTTATCTCATGTCTAACTATTACATGAATAATCATGAACATATTACTTACTTCACTTCTGTTTTGTATTATAAAAGTTCATATCTTCTTAAATGCATCATCAATTAATATGACAAAATATGATGTTCCACATGTAGATGTCACATTTATAGGTCCAAACATCAGAATAAACCAAATCAATTACATGTTTAGCTTTTGAATAATGTTTTTTCTAAAAAGAAATTCTATACAACTTACCAACCAAGTAATAATCATAAGAAGTCAATTGCATCTTTTACCTTCGGTAATAAATTCTTCTTAGAAAGCAAATCAATTCCTCTTTGACTCATGTGGCCAAGCCTCCTATGTCACAAATCTGATAAAGTGTTAAAAGCACTTGTATTTACTTCAACACTACTAATTCAAGACTTCATATCAAAGACAAAGCCAAATTTTCTTCTTCTTGCCAATACAAATCAAGCTTTGTCAATTTCCAACCAACCCGACTAAAAAAAAACACAATATCCATATATTCATTCTAAGGTTTGGGACTTGTCTCACATCTTTCAAAGTCAATTTAAATTGTATGATTGTATCAATGCAAACATCTCTCGCCCCAACCATCTTTGAAGTGTTACTATTATTCATGTGCACTACTTTAAGATCATCAGCTTTGTAGGATGAGAACAAATTTTTACACGATGCGGCATGGTAAGATGTCATTATATCTCATGTCTATATAAAATCATCATTCTCAACTGTAAGACAACCATTTTTCTCATATAAAAGCAATATTGATTCATCATCTAAAGCAATTGTAGTATATGTCTTTGGTTTCCCACTCTTTTGACTTTTTTTTTCTCTTTTTCTTCTTTTCATTTCTTACAATCAATCTTTTTGTGACTTATAATATCACAATAGAATCATTTACCTATCATCTTGAGTCTTGATTTAGACCTGAATTTTGATCTAGCATGTCTATGATTCTTATGTCTGCTCCGTTTTATTAATATCACTTGTGAGTTTATAGTACCAAAAGATTTGTCCTTGTCTCTTTGTTTAGAATATTGCTGGTTACATACTTTATTTTTCATTCACCATCTTGAGCGGAGTTGTTTAAAAAAACAACTAGAGTCTCATAACTATTTGGTAGAGAACTGAGCAATAAGAGTGCATGCAACTCAGAGTTTGCTCAACCCATAAAACCCTGAAGTGGTTCAGGATTTGATGGGTCTCCCAAATTTATTTCCTCTGGCCAATACTAATCTTACTTTGTCAATTTACTTGTGTTATATATATATATCCTTTTTAGTACGAGAAGCTTTTAACACAATGGTTGGGAGAAAGAAGATTGAGCAGCTAGCGCAACGAAGAAGATTGAGCAGCTAGTGCAATGAAGAGATTGCTGGCTGGTTTCTCTTATCCTCCAAACATGTAATATATATATAATCATATATAAAAGGAATACACATTATATACATAAAGTACAGCAAACCACTGATCTAAAATGCCTTTAATCTATACCTAGAATGTGCTGAAAATCAACATAAAACAGAAAATAAAAAGAGGAAAACATAGGCTTGTGCATAAGAGGAGGAAGAAAAGAAACAGCCAAGTTTGTATAGACATCTGGCCAGCACACTTGCAAGAGGCATTAATCCGTTGGGTTCAAAATAGGTGGCTGAACAAAGTCTTATGAAAACAATGTAAATGATTAACGATCGATGGAATCTGGCTATGTTTTGCTATCCATTTTGGTAAAAATAATCATTTGTTAGATTTAATATTTACCTCGGCGACCTTTATAATTGGCGTATATTGATTTGTCTTTAATGCGGCCACAAATTGTATCTATTGTAAATGGATCAAGTAAATCTAATTTTTAGAGAGAATGAAAATATTGGCGAACCTTCGATAACTTTTCAGGATTGATTGCTATCTAAGTTGGCAGTGATATTAATTTATTAGATTTATTAACTATGTCAGCAATCTTTATAATTGATATATATCTATGTATCTGGATTTGTTTGGTCATGCATGACATGAACATTAACTATACATATGAAGATCGCTCATTGCATATGAAATAGCCTGTTTCATATGAAAGAAATGCTATATGATCTTTCTTTCATATGAAAGAGTATGTATGTATATCACCTCTGAGGGTGGGATTTTTTTTGTTGAATTTTGTGTCATTAAAAACGGTGGCAAAAGATGAATTAGCAACAACATTTTGTTTGGATATGGTTTTTAGTTCCTTAATTTTATATTTGTTAAGTTTCTTACATTCAAATTTTTTCCACTAAATAAGTGCATTCCATTGAATATAACTCGTTGTCTCTTAGGCTGTCAAGATGTATGTCCAATTATGCAGTTGTGCTTACTATGTCATCAACTTTTATGTTTAACAGATGCCTGTAGTAAATAATAGTTCTCTCTCTCTCTCTCTCTCTCTCTCTCTCTCTCTCTCTCTTCTTTTTTTCTCAACATGCAGTGAGGATAAAAAAATGAGTATTTTGCAGCAGTTGCAATAAGCTCGAGAAGCCGTAAGGAACAATTTTTAACAAGGTGTTTGTCTGAATTCTCTGTAATATTCCTGCTTTGTTTTCCGTATTAGTTCATTGATCCTATTGCTGGACCCTTAAGCAGGTGATTGAAATAAAATGCAAAAGATAGGTATTGGCAGAACCATCCGCCAGTGAAATGGTTTTTTAATTAAGTTATTAATAGGGATGTCAATGTATCCGATTTGAATCGGATATCTGACCAAACCAATTCAAAAAAATTAGATATGGAATAAAATTTAATATACTATTAAGAAATCAGATCGGATTCGGATCTAAAAAATGACATCCGATCGGATTTGGATATAAATAAATATCTAACAGATTTTGAACAAATTTGTTTTTAGATAAATATCCTATATCCAATGTTCTTACATTTTGAAAATTGACAAAATTTGGTTCAAAATTTGAATTATGATTTGGATATGGACATGAATATAATCAAATTTGGATTGTAAAATTGGATCTTGGGTTCGGATTTAGATACAACTTTTTGTGCTGAAATAAAGAGGCATTGATATGCAAAGTTGAAGGATAATGGAGACACTACCTGAGGACTATAATTCAAGTGAATTTTGACTAGTGAACACTAAAATACTCTTTCTATTCACCCAATTAAATAGTAAAAAAGAGCTCTATAAAACATTTAAGCTCGTCTGGGTCACCACAGAACGATGCTTTTCTACCCAAGTGGGTGGATGCGGATATCCTACTACCATTTTGTGCGTATTTCTATGACAGTGAAGATAATAAAAATGTTTATGCTTTAAGTTATAGCATGCACATTAGTACCCGAAGTCAGCATGTGGAACAGATAAAGTCACCCCCCAATGTCTCATTGTTTTTTGTAGTTTCTACTGTGAAATGGATGTTTGAGAGACGGTTTTGAAATTAATGATAGGCAACAACGAGTGAAAGCAACGAAACTGTTACGGACCAGCCGGTAGGTCCGGACCCAGCAAGGACTAAGCAGGCCGAACCCAGTCGGCTTAAGCGTAAAGCCTCAGACTTATGGGCTCAGTCACTTCAGCATATCGAGAAGATTCCCAAGGAGGCAACGGCAGCACCGGAGCCGGTTGCAGCGGGAGGAGTGAGTGGAGCAACTAGGTCCGAAGAGGTGCTCAAACAGGATGTGTCTCAAGGTGTTTCTGGTCTGGTTGTAGGGCTCACCGAACTAGGCAAGTCTGAACCTAATGTGAGTATGGTTTTCCCAAACCCTTGAGGCTATCTAAGACTGAAAATCTTAGGCAAACGGCTAAGTCATACAGACCTAGCCCTTAAACCAAACCCGAAGTGCAGGCGGTTACCTGCACGAGGTCCCCACCCTGGGCTTGCAAGGCTTAGGGGCTTCTTTATTTGCTTTACTCGTTGGGAGCTAAGCCCGTTTTTTATTTCATTTCAGAAATTATGTTCATAGGCGGATTTGAATAAGGGACCTAGGCAAGGCGGGTTGTGCCTTGCGCATTGAGTAATTGGGGCCGGTAGAGAGTCAAGTTCGGGTTGTGAACTAGGCTCAAATAGGAATTGTATATAAGCAATTGGATCCATGTACAAACTATGCTATTGAATTGAATTTTGGCCATTTGGGCGTTTTTCTTCTATCCCTCTCTCGAGGTCTCTCCTTCTCGCCTCCCACATCTCCTCTCACCGAACGGATTGTGTCTCCTCCCTCCTCGCGTCCTCTACCTCCACGGCGCTTCCTCCTCCCAAAAGAACCTTGAAGAGCCACCGTCCTTGGCGACATCGGCATAAGGTTGAAGGCTTAGGCGGATCTCCACCACCGGCGGCGGTCCCTCCTTTGTCCACAGTAAGTACCCCTTTGAATTTTCGAAAACCAGATTTAGGTGCCTTCTCCTTGAACCCGAGGGAGTTGAGAGACCGAATCTGGAATAGGGAAGGTTGAAGGTGAGGATTTCCATTGGCTTCAACAACGACAGCCAAGGTTAGTACCTTTGATTTTCTATTCTACTCCAAGAATTGTGTGGTGATTGTTCTAAGGAGGAATTCTATCAGATTCCTAGATCTTCCCTCGCAATACCCGAGAGTGGATTTAGAGTTTGACGGTGAAATCGGCCTTAGGAGGTTTCTTACACGTTTTGGGGAAGCTAGACAATCGTTGGGTTTAATCTAGCTACGTTCGATCAAGGTTTGACGGTGGAAGAGCCATAAAAATCAAAAGAAAAAGGCTCGGTTTCTTCCCCTCAACATCTCGGTCCAGCAGCCTAAACATAAGCTCTGGCCTTGATTTGATTTTTAAAATCATCCCATTGGATTTGCCTTGAAAAGAAGTTCCAAATATCCAAAAACGAGCGAATTCCGACGGCTAGAAGTGAATTCCAACCGCTCACTGGAAAGTTGTCTATTTCCAGTCGCCGCTGCATATTCCGGTGACCTCCATTGATCCGGTGGAAGAAGACACTTCTGCCCTTCCTTCCCTGAAGTTTCATTCAAATGCAGTAAGGGTAAAGTGGACAAAGGGACAAGGGATCGCAGCCCTAGCCGCCAACCTTGTGCGAGATTTCCATCCTTGGCACCGGCTCTTCCAGGTTAGTACCACGTGTCTTCATCTTTTCCATTGATTCTTACACGTGTCCTTCATCCAGCAGCCTTCCTAGTTCGCGTCCCAGCTAGCCCCACCTGTCCCCACGCGAGATCATCCTCTGATCTCGTGCTCCAAGCTTTTAGGAAAGCCATCATCGCCGCATTTGTGTTTCCTATTTCGTAGCCTTTTCCCTTGTCAACCCTAATCGTCAACGCGTCTCGACCCTCCATCGCGCCAAGTGTCACAATCTGAACCACCCTGCTGCCACATCCTCAGCCAGCTCCCCCTTCACGTGTCCAGCTAGGTCCCACGTGTTTCCACGTGGCAGCCACGCCAGCTCCACGTGGCAGCCACGCCAGCTCCACGTGGCTTTGCTCCACCTCTTCACGCGTCTTCCCTCCTTCTTCGTAGGAAAGTTGTAGCGCGTCCCAGCCATCCTTCCTCATTTGTCTCCAGCCGCAATCCTCAGTTGATCTTTCCCAATCCGCAGCCCTCCTCTACTGCACATCACAGCCACGTGTCCCCATCTCCTTCCTTGAGTGATCTCGAGTGAGGTCTAGGAGAAATTCGGGTCATACGCCCAAAATCCCCTCCTATCTCTTGGCGATTTCCTTCCTATCATTTATGAAAGGAATCCACTCGTTTCCTTATCGCTAGAAGCTTCTCTAGCGCCCTCTATCTTAGTCCATCATCTTGCCACGCAGCAAGGATCCGGCGCCCCACCTTGGCTCAACCAGCCAAGTCCTAACCCACCTAGCTAGGTTTCCTCTTGCGCCGCCACCTCTCTTAGGCAACCCCCTCCATTCTCGCCCTTGTCCTAAGCCTCCACGTTCAGCCTCACTTAGCTCACTTAGGCATCAATTGGCCCCACCTAACTCCCTTCTTCTAAGCTAAGCCTAGTCACCCCGAGCTTACCTCGAGGGACCCACCTTGACCTACTTCACCCGGACTCACTACACGCGGTCCACTAGCTAACCTCCCACTGAGTCCATCCTCTACCCACATTTGGTCAACTGCGACCACCTACCCTTGAGCCTAGGCTCGACCTAGACCAGCCCGACTAGACCTACCGTGTAGATAGGCAACCTAATTCCGCACCTAAGACCACGTGATCCCTTAGCCTACCTCAGCCCCTTGCCTTTCTGGACTAGACCAAGCCACCTATAGAGCCCAGCCATACCGAACCTAACCCAGCCTTAGCTAGGACTAGGTCTCGCGTCCGGCCCTCTTCCTCAGCCTTCCTCCACTCCGTCGGCATCACTCTGGCGTGCGTGGCCGAGCCACTCCTGAAGGTAGGCAGGTAGGCGTTGCCGCTTCCCGGCTTCAGCCCCCCTCTTCACTTCCTCGGCACTCCAGGCCGCAGCATCGGCGACAGGGGGTCGCCCACCTCTCGGCACAAGGCACTCACCGGCTGCCGACTCCCTCGCCTTCCTCGCCGGCGTTCATCATCTGAGCGGGTGTTACCTCGTCGGGTTTCCGCGGCGCAACATCAGATGTCCTGCACCACCCGGTCACCAGGCAGCAGGCGGCTGCGAAGGCACAGCGCCCAGCAGCAACGCGGCATCCCTCTCGGCTCAGCCGACCAGCCTTCCAGCAGCGACAGGACGCCTAGGCATTCCCCTCCGGTAGCGAACTCTGTGGAGGCTCTCCTCAGCTGGTTTTCGAGTACTGTGAGCTGCAACACCCGGGGCTGGGTTCTCACCCCGTGGTCCCTTATCCGGCGCAGCCAAGGCTTCTCCTTGGCCGGTATCGTCTCTAATCTCTCTTGTAGATTGCGGGAGGGTGTTTTTGTTTGAGGGAGCATAGTAGTTTGTTTTTCTTTACTGCTTTAGCCCGGCTTCGGCCTAGCTTCCTTTCGTGGTACCTCAAGGGCCCCTTGCCCGAGACACGACCGCAAGGAGCCGACTTACCTACTTGGGTATTGGGTGTGGTTTGGACGATAGAAGTGGTTTGTGTGGTTTGTGAGTGAGTTGTTAGTGGTTTAAGATCTTGTATCGCTCGAGAATTGTAAAGCTTCACGTCTCTCTTAGTTTCTTGTAGTAGGTTGACCATAGTTATGTTTTTGGAAAAGGGTTACCCGCACTTGTATTTACCGTACTATTGGGTTTGCGCCGGGGTCCTGTCTGGCCGGGTAGACTCTTGTAATTAATTTGTTTAGGATTTTTGGTTTTAGATTAGGCCTCAAGAAGATCTTGGGAACTTAGGACGTCATTGGTTCGGACTTATCTAGCCCAACCGGTGCCGATCCTAACATAAACACAATTTAATGCACATAGTAAAATGCAGAGGGTTTACATCTGGCCATGTCCACCAGAGATATGGAGATGATTTATGTGTACAAAGCATTATGGAATCGAGTCGTTGTCATGCCTTCGCACGTTAAGTTTAATACACGTGAGATTGCATGGACAATCTTTTTGTTCCATACCGAAAGCCAGGTTCGGCATAAATGTGATCATCCAAAATAATTTATTCCATCTCATCTCATGTAATGGTGAAACTCCATTACTTGATGGAAACAAATATCGATCATATATATTGTGCCGAATTTACTGCACTTTATCCACCTGAAATGGTAGTTGGTGTTAGGTCCAGGACCTTCAAGTTGGATAAAACCCTCTCCATCTTCATCTTTCTTCTTCATCAAGCCTTTGCAACTAGACTTTCCTATTAAGCTATGTCTCCTCCTCTTCTTCTTGTTCTTCCCCTTTATCTCCTCCTCTTCTTCTCAAGCCAATCTTGCCAAGCTCGACGACTTCGCATATCACCCCATGATAACGACCCAACCAAAGAGCTTGATCTTTCTAACAAGGTTGGTTGGTTTGCTGGCAATTGGTTGTTCATTTTTTTTTTTAAGTTTCTTTGTTGCTTCGCTGTTTAAACTGCAGGATATTGACTTCCATTTTTCTTTTTTCTGGAAGAACCAAGCAAATATGAGGGTAGTGGTGCAGCCTGTTCGGGTGGCAGCAGTGAAGCTAATCGATGAAAAGGTTGGAAGTGGAAAGCAAGAAGGGCACTTAGTACCCGCGAATAAGGTAAATGTGTGCCGTTTTACGTGTTGGAGGTTGCAGTTATATGGATATGGAAGTTCACTTTGACAAAACAGGGGGTGATCATACGATCTTCTTTGCCAAGTTGTTGCATTCATGTGTTAAATTGGACATAATGTTGATGGCTTATGTCAAACGTTTCTGGATTCTATGTATTCTTAGCATAGAGGTAGTGGAGGCGCCTTTTGCTAAGCAGTCTGAACATAACATTTCATTTAAGGTCCACATTACTGCACCTAATCCCAAACACCACAGCCAGTTTTTGAAGATATCTTTTTTTCTTTTTTTTTTTCGTCTTACTTCTCCCCAAGAGATGGAAGGAGAGAAATTCTACAGGAATTTGGTTGCTTATATTGGATGCCACACAGACAAACTTCCATATGCAAGCAGTCTGAACATAACATTTCATTTAAGGTCCACGTTACTGCACCTAATCCCAAATACCACAGCCAGTTTGTGAATACTTCTTTTTTTTTTTTTTTGGGAACCGTCGAACAGGACTCCTGGCAAATGACCCTCATTTTGAGAAGCACGTGATTTTTTCTCTCTTCCAATTCTGTTTTCTGGATTGATCTGCTCACTTGCACTTATTTCATTTTACAGGAGAAAAAGAAAAACCACAATGAATAATGTTGATGAAAGTTTTACTAAGATAAAGTTTAACCCATGAAGGAATGAAAATACACAGTTGAAGAGACTGACCAGTTTGTGCCAAGAATGTACCCTTGGGATTCAACACTTCACCACCTCCAACTTGAAGGTCCTGGACCTTGTAGACAGAGTTTAACAAAACAGAGTATGGAAAATTGAAGGTGAGTGAAAAACAGAGCCTCTCCCCCCTTGTTTCATTCATTTGATAAATAGATATTTATACACTGCTCAGAAATAATGAATGAAAATAAAATTCTTTTGTTTTGATACAGGAAATTACAATAAGATTCCAAGAGAAACCGAATAGTCTCGGAACCTTCCACAATCTGCCACATCATCAATTCTGTTAGGATATTTCAAGCCAGCGTTATAGACAATAGGTCTTCTAACAGATGTTCTAGAATGGGGGCTGAGTCATATAAGCATGATTTGTGAAATTCATGGTGAATAATCTTCAATGCTCCCCTTTAAACTGGAATGTGCAAATCCAGCACACCTAGTTTGGATTTTAAAAACTGAAACTTCTCCTTTGCTAGAGCTTTTGTAAACAAATCGGCAGACTGAAGCTTTGATGATATATGTGTTGCTTGAATTGTATGATTTTTAACTAAATCCCTTACATAATGACAGTCAATTTCCACATGCTTTGTACGCTTATGGAATATTGGATTTTTAGATATATGTAGTGCTGCTTTACTATCACAATACAATTCTGTTGGAACATTATGAACGACTTGTAAATCAGCAAGAAGCACTTTTAACCACACTATCTCACAACATGTATTAGCCATAGCTTGATATTCAGCTTCAGCTGAAGATCAAAATACTGATTGTTGCTTTTTTGTCTTCCACGAAATCAAACTTTTTCCCAAATAAATGCAGTAACCACCAACTGATCTCCTAGTTTCTTTACATTCTGCCCAATCCGCATCACCGTAAGCAACCAGCTGGAACTTAGTATTGGCATATAATAGGATTCCTTGACAAGGATTATCCTTCAAGTATCTCGCAACTTGCAAAGCTGCATTTAGATGAACATGTCCAGGATTATGCATATACCTACTAAGCACATGAACTGCAGAAACTATATCTGGCCTAGTGATGGTCAGATATATAAGTCTTCCTACAAGTATTCTGTACACAGATGGTTCCTTAAGAGCTTCATCTGTTTCATCACAAAAGTTATGTTTTTGTTCTAAAGGATAGTCAACTGGTTTGGCATTTAGAAGGCTAACTTCATCCAGGATATCACATGTATATTTATGCTGTGATAGAAAAATTCCATGCTTTGTTCTTGTTAATTCGATGCCTAAAAAATACTTAAGCAGACCAAGGTTCTTCATATGAAACTTGCTACTTAAGTATTTTTTAAACAACCTAATCTGATTTTTATCATTTCCTGCTACTATCAAGTCATCTACATAGACAATGACAGCCATATAGCAATTTTTGTTGAGCAGTGTGAAGAGAGAATAATCTGCTTTTGATTGACTAAAACCATAGTCTATAAGTGCTGTGGAAAACTTTGAAAACCAGTTTCTTGGCGCTTGTTTAAGCCCATATAATGATTTTTTATTCTAGTCTCCCTTCACTGCCATAGCTGGGTGGCAATGTCATATATACATCTTCGTCCAGATCGCCATGTAAAAATGCATTATGAACATCCATTTGTTGCAGCACCCAATTGTTTTGGGCTGCAACAGCAAGTAAAGTCCTTACCATGACAAGTTTCACCACCGGACCATAAGTGTCATGATAGTCAAGGCCTTCAACTTGGTCATATCCTTTGGCCACAAGCCTTGCTTTGAACCTCTCAATTGTTCCATTAGAATTGTATTTAATTCGGTAAACCCACTTACACCCTATGGGATTTATGCCTTTTGGAGCATGCACCAGATCCCATGTTTCATTCTCTTCTAGTGCTTTAAGTTCAACAGCCATGGTGTCATGCCAACATTGATGCTTAACCGCTTGACTGAAGGAGGATGGTTCAAAATCTTTACAGATGGCCACTAGAAATGCTTTATGAGGTGTAGAGAAACTCTCAAAGGACATGTACTTAGATAAAGGAAATTTACTAAGTGACAATCAGCAACTCCAATTCCACAATAAAAGTCTTTGAGTAGGATTGATGGTTTGTGTTTCCTTTGAGAGCGACGCAAGATCAAATCTGATGAAATTTCATGGGCATTCTCACTTCGTTCAGGCTGAGTTTGGAAAGATTCAGATGGGCCAATGTCTAAACTTATGTTTGATGCATCAACTATGTAATCCAGCTCTTGATTAGGAATAGAAAGAGGTAACACAACAACAGGCTTTTCATCGTTATGATTTTTGAATGGAAAGATAGATTCATAGAATTTTACATCACGACTTGACATAATTTTATGAGACTCAAGATCATATACTCTGTACGCTTTTTGGCCATATGGATACCCCAAGAAAATGCATTTTTGAGCTCTTTCATCAAATTTGGATTTTGGCATTACATTGGTGACATAACAGAGACCCAAATATACGGAGATGAGAATACAAGGGTTTTGTACCAAATAATCTCTCATATGGAGTCTCTTCTTGAAGCACAGGTGTGGGTGTTCTATTAACAAGATACACAGCTATAAGTATACATTGATCCCAAAATTTCAAAGGCAAGCATGCGTGATTTCTTAAACATCTAGCAACATCTAATAGATGTATATGTTTACGTTCAACCACTCCATTTTGTTGAGGTGTGTTGACGCATCTGTGATCATGCAAGGTACCTTCAACAAGTAAAAATTTTTGCATTTCATTCGAAAAGAATTCAGCTCCATTATCTGTCCTAATCTTTTTAATAGATATATGAAACTGATTTTCAACCATTTTAAAGAAACTTTGAAGAAGGTACTTTGTTTCATCCTTGTGCTTCATGAGATAGACCCATGTGGCTCTTGAATGATCGTCAACGATTGTGAGAAAGTATTGAGCACCTAAAATAAACGTTTCACTGTAAAGACCCCAAATGTCACAGTGAATTAGATCAAACAAGCACTCAGATTTAGTATTACTAATCAGAAAAGGCAAGTGAGCTTGCTTAGACAAGTGACAAACTTCACAACTAGTTTTTGACATTTCTATGGAAGGATCAAGAGCTGAAAACATTCTGTTTTTGCAAACTGAATGGTGGCCAAACCTTATATGCCAGTTTTTTGTTTGTGTGCTGGTAAGAGACAAAGCTACAAGTTTGCTCACAATTGGTTCAAAGTAGAGTTCATTTTACATTTCACCTGCCCCAATCATCATCTTGGAGTTCTGGTCCTGAATGTAACATTTGTCACAAGCAAAGCAAACATAGCAGTTAGATGATTTGGTCAGTTGACTAATGAACAGCAGATTATAACTAAATTGAGGTATGTAAAGAACATGTTTAATAACTAGTTGATCAAAAAAATTCAGTTCACCCTTATGTGTGGAATGAACAAGATTGTTATCTAGCAAACAAATGGGACAAGGAAAATCAAGTTCAGCAGCATTGGTCAGGAAGTTCAAAGAGGAGGACATATGGTCGCTGGCACCACTATCCAATATCCAAACGTTTGGATCAGAAATAGACATACCAGCAAGATTAAGTTGAGATGTAGAAGAAATCGGGACAAATTTCTCCTTAAGAAGTTGTTTGAACTGATGGTACTCCTCTAAAGTCAATATAAGCACTGCATCTTTGATGGTCTCCTTTCCATGGCTTACTATTCCTGCAGCACTATGAGCAATCTCTGCAACAAAATCATTCATACCAGAAGCAGTGTTTGTCTAGTTGAGTGGTTTATCATGCTTGTATTTGTTGCGTTTGAAGTTAGGTGGAAAGCCATTTAGTTTATAACACCTATCTCTAGTATGCCCTGTTGCTTGACAAAAAGAACAAGTGAGTTGTGGTCTTCTCTGATTTCTGTTTCTGTTCACTCTAAAGTCTGGATTAGCAGCCAGACTAACATGATCAGTAGGAACCTGAACTCTCGCTTCTCTCTGTTTTTCCTTCTGCAACATTAGATTATATACTTTTCCAATTGTAGGCAGTGGTCCAATCAACAAAACTTGTCCACGAATCACATTATATGTCTTATTCAAGACCATCAAAAACTGTATTACATTTTCTTCTTGTTGTCTACCTAATACTTCTTTCAACTCACCACATGCGCATGCTGGCAAAGGTTCATACGATCCCAACTCATTCCACAATGCCTTCAATTTGGTGAAATAAGCAGCAATAGAAAGCATACCTAGAAAGAGACGATTGATTTCAGACTTCAACTGGTACTTACGATGAGCCATACTTTGTGTAAAACGTTTTTGCAGATCCAGCCAAACCTCCCTCGCAGTGGTGGCATAGATAATGCTACTCCCAAATCCCTTGATAATGAGTTAATGATCCATGAAAGAATCAAGTCATTGCATCGCACCCACAACTGATACTCTAGTACTAAGGCAAGAGGTTGAGGAATACTACCACTGTCATGGACCTGCTCCATGTGGGATAGTTATCTCCCGTGAGCAGCTGGGACACAAGCACAGCACCAGGGTTGTCTGAATGGTGTAAAAAAAAGGGATTTGAAATATCAATGGCATTTGAATCATCGGTCGAAATCACGGGTGTGTTTTGATCCATAATGGAAATAGTGTACAGCAGCAGCAAAGAAAAGGAATCGATGCAGTAGAGTGCCAAACATAGAAATAGCAAGGAATCTGCAAAGATTAAATGTACCGCAGATTGGAAGGAAGGATGCAAGACTGAAAAAGGAGCATGCAAAAAATTCAGACGCAGCAGACTTTGCACAGAAACAGCAATAGCTCTGATACCATGTAGACAGAGTTTAACAAAACAGAGTATGAAAAATTGAGGGCGAGTGAAAAACAGAGCCTCTCCCCCTTTGTTTCATTCATTTGATAAATGGATATTTATATACTACTGAGAAATAATGAATGAAAATAAAATTCTTTATATTTTGATAAAGGAAATTACAATTAGATTCCAAGAGAAACCGAATAGTTCTAGAACCTTCCACAATCTGCCACATCATCAATTCTGTTAGGATATTTCGAGCCAGCGTTACAGACGGCTGGTATTCTAATAGATGTTCCAGAATGGAGGCGAGTCATATAAGCATGATTTGTAAAATTCATGGTGAATAATCTTCAACAGACCTAACACCAACTACCTTTTCAAGTGGATAAAGCGTGGTAAATTCGGCAGGATATATATGATCCATATTTGTTTCCATCAAGTAATGGCGTTTCACCATTACATTAGATGGAGTAACTTATTTTGGATGATCACATTTATGCTTTCAGTATGGAACGAAAAGATTGTCCCTGCAATCTCATGCGTATTAAACTTAACGTGCAAGGCATGACATCGACTCGATTCCATAATGCTTTGTACACATATAGTTTGGAATAATAAATCATCTCCATATCTCCGGTGGACGCGGCCAGATGTAAACCCTCTGCATTTTACTATGTGCATTAAATTGTCTTTCGTTGCTTTCCCTTGTTGTTGCCTATCATTAATTTCAAATCCATTGTGTTCAAAATAGGTGGCTGAATAAAGTCTCTTACGAAAACAATGTAAATGATTAACGATCGACGTGATCCAGTGGTGAGGTGTGCCAGCAACCTGGCTAAGTTTTGCTATCCATTTTGGCAATAATAGTCCTTTGTTAGGTTTAATATCTATCTCGGCGACCTTTATACTTGGCGTATATTGATTTGTCTTTAATGGGGCGACAAATTGTTCCTATTGTAGAAGGAGCAAGTAAATCTAATTGCTGGAGAAAATGAAAACATTGGCGAACCTTCTATAACTTTTCAGGATTGTATTGCCATCTAAGTTGGTAGTAATATTAATTTATTAGATTTATTGACTATGTCAGTAATCTTTATAATTGATATATATCTATGTATCTGGATTTGTTTGGTCATGCATGACATGAACATTACCTATATATATGAAGATGGCTCATTTCGTATGAAATAGCCAGTTTCATATGAAAATTGCTATATGACCTTTCTTTCATATGAAAAAGTATGTATGTATATTACCTTTGAGGCTGGAATTTTTTTTTGTTGAATCTTGTGTCATTAAAAACAGTAGCAAAAGATGAATTAGCAATAACATTTTGTTTGGATATGGTTTTTAGTTCCTTAATTTTTTGTTTGTTAACTTTCTTACATTCAAATTTTTTTCACTAAATAAGTGCATTCCATTGGATATAACTCCCTGTCTTTGAGGCTGTCAAGATGTATGTCTAATTATGCAGTTGTGTTTACTATGTCATCAACTTTTATGTTTTAACAGATGCCTGATGTTGTTTTTGTTTTTGTTTTTGTATTTAGGAGACTTCTTGTCCCCAAATTTTGTTATATATTCACATTTTATCGGCTCTCTCTCTCTCTCTCTCTCTCTCTCTCTCTCTCTCTCTCTCTCAATCTGAGTATTTTGCAGCAGTTGCAGTAAGCTCCAAAAGCCGTAAGGAGCAATTTTTAACAAGGTGTTTGTCTGAATTCTCAGTATTATTCCTGCTTTGTTCTCTGTATTAGTTCATTTATCCTATTGGTGGACCCTTAAGCAGGTGATTGAAAGAAAATGCAAAAGATAGGAGAAATAGTTTCTTAATTAAGTTATTAATAGGGATGTTAATATATTCGATTTGAATCGGATATCTGACCAAACCAATCCAAAAAAAATAGATATCAAAAAAAAATTAACATACGATTAAGAAATCTGATCGGATTCGAATCTAAACATCCGATCAGATTCGGATATAAATAAATATCTGATCAGATTTTGAATGAATTTATTTTTAAATAAATATCTTAGATCCAATGCTCTTACATTTTGAAAATTAGCAAAATTTGGTTCAAAATTTGAATTTGGATATGAATATGAATATAATCAAATTCGGATTGTAAAATTGGATCTTGGGTTCGGATTTAGATATGTTTTCTTTTTTATTCGTATTCAAATATGAATATGTGAATATCTGAAAAAGGTCTTATCTACCCTTCCCTTGCTTTTCGATTCCTAAAGGTCTTCCTTGTAAGGTTAAAACTAGGAGCCATGATTTCTTAGGGAAGTTTTATCACGTATAATAGAAATTTCTGAAGATTAATCAAAGCACTTCCCGTAAAACATGGTTGAAAGACCCAATCCTCGTTGCGAAAACTGGAAAATTAACAGGAAAATTGCAAAAACTGAATTAGATAGTAATCTCAACTCAATGCACTTAGCATGTTAACCCTTTTAAAAATTGTATATATTTCACACTACAAATTCTGGATCTTGGATATTCACAGTAATAGTGGAATGCAAAGCTGTGATATAGTCCGTATTTAGGTTTAAACTCTCTTATAAAAACAGGAACCCGCGCATGCATTTGTCAGTCGAAGAAACAGAGTAACTTGTTCTCTGCGCGAAGAACTGTCAGTACCATGGCGAGTGAAAGATGTGGGAGAGTTTTGTTTCTCTTCTCCTTCCACATGGCACAGGCGCTTCTCGCCCTGCTGCCTCGAGATCCTGTCCCGTCTCTGTTTCTGGGCATCCTCCTCACAGTCCTCGGCCTCATGATCGCCTACTGTTTCTCCCTCGTCATCGTATTCCTTGGCCACCTGCTGCCTGAGTTGGTCGTCTGTTCCTTTATCTGGACTGCTACTGCCGCAGCGCTCACCTCAGCAACTAGCTTCCTCTGGCTCTTCCTGAAGCTGACCACCCGTCATATAACTGAGGTCGTCAATTTAAAGCAGGCGGCTGCTCCTGCACCAGCGCCGCTACTTTCTCCGTCGGAATCGATGCGCTGAAGAGAGAAAAGAAGAACAGCAAGAGGAGGAGGATGGCATTGCAAGCCATTGTAAAACAGAGATGGCTGGTTAGAAACTTAGAACTCAGACAGAGGAAGGGAGAGATGGCTGTGAGTGGAGTGAAGCAAGGAGGGAGGCACTATATAGAGGGAGGGATGAGGATGAGGAAATATTGCCGTTGAGGGTGGTGGGGACCACTGGAACGGGGGACCGCGCTTTAATCTTAGACAGAATTTTTGTTTTACTTTCCATTTACTCTATTTGTTTGATTTCATGGAACTTTTGTTTCTATATTGAGAAATTAACGGACAAAAGTTTTGCAATGACTCTAAAACTCTCAACACTAAAGTTATGTGTTCGTCTGCAACGGAAACAAACTTTCTGTCGAACTTGAACTAAAGTTTCTGCTCTATAGTAAAGTTCCATGGAACTCAAAAAATTCTGCCTCAAAGAAGGAAGATTAAACGCGGTCCACCGTTTCAGTGGTCCCCACCACCCTCAACGGCAATATTTCCTCATCCTCATCCCTCCCCCTATATATTGCCTCCCTCCTTGCTTCACTCCACTCACAGCCATCTCTCCCTTCCTCTGTCTGAGTTCTAAGTTTCTAACCAGCCATCTCTGTTTTACAATGGCTTGCAATGTCATCCTCCTCCTCTTGCTGTTCTTCTTTTCTCTCTTCAGCGCATCAATTCCGACGGAGAAAGTAGCGGCGCTGGTGCAGGAGCAGCCGCTTGCTTTCAATTGACGACCTCAGTTATATGACGGGTGGTCAGCTTCAGGAAGAGCCAGAGGAAGCTAGTTGCTGAGGCTGCGGCAGTAGCAGTCCAGAGAGGGGAACAGAACAGACGACTAACTCAGGCAGCTGGTGTTAAAGAAAGAGGAATAGGAACGATGGTGAGAGGAAAGAAACTGTATTTCTCATTGTATTTCTATGAACCATTTACAAGGTATATATAGGGGCAATTGGATAAGAATAGAGAAACGATCCTATCCCTGATTTCTGCTCGTACAAGATCATCATTCCTAATTCGTTGTGATTTTTCAATCTGCAACGTCTAACAACTCATCCTCTTGATTTGGGCGATCTCTGATTCCTTGATTTTGGGCAATCTCTGATTCCTTGATTTTGGGCGATCTTCTTCGACTATTACAGGAAGTAACGTTCAACACTCCCCCTCAAGTTGGTGCTCCAGGAACGATGAGACCCAACTTGCATCTGAATTTTACAAACGAATCTTTTCCCAATGCCTTAGTAAAAATGTCTGCAGTTTGATTTTCAGTGTCAATTTGCTTAGTACAAATCTCCTTTCTTTGGATCTTCTCTCGAATGACATGGCAGTCGATTTCAATATGTTTTGTTCTTTCGTGAAACACCGGATTTGCAGATATGTGTATTGCTGCTTGATTGTCACAATGTAATTCCATTAGTTGATGAAGAATAATTCCAAAATCATTAAGAATGTACTTTATCCAAGTCACCATTGCTCTATATTCAGCTTCTGCTGAAGACCTTGAAACAGTTGTTTGTTTCTTAACTTTCCAAGATATTGGACTTTCTCTAATGAAAATGCAAAAACCTGAAGTGGATCTCCTTGTCATTGGGCAAGATGCCCAATCTGAATCACAAAAGGATTTGACTATCATGTCACTATGGGATGATAAGAAGACCCCATAACTTGTTGTAGATTTGATGTAGCGAAGGATTCTGAAAGCTGCCTCTAAGTGCATTGTTTTTTGTTGCGACATGAACTGACTCAACATGTGAACATTGTGCATAATATCAGGTCGTGTAATGGTTAGATAGACCAAATGACCAATTATTTTCCTGAAAAAGGTGGGATCTTGTAATAGTTGCCCTTTTTCATCATCCAACTTTAAATATTGCTCCATGGGTGTTTCACTAGGTTTGGCACCACTATATCCTGCTTCATGTAAGATATCCAGTGTGTACTTCTTTTGGGATAAAAAAATCCCTTTCTTGGATCGAGCTACTTCAATACCCAAGAAATATTTTAAATCTCCCAAATCCTTCAATTGAAATTTGTTATTGAGGATGACTTTCAGTTTCTCAATGGCATCACGATTGTCTCCCGCAATGATTATATCATCAACATACACAATGATGAAAATACTGCCTTGTTTATTGATATTGAAGAACAAGGAATAATCAGCCTTAGATTGAGAGAAGCCAAGGTGTTTGAGAGTCTCTGATAGTTTAAAAAACCAGTTGCGAGATGACTGTTTGAGACCATATAAAGATTTGTTTAGCCGACACACCTTGTTCTCCCCCTGTCGGGTAAACCCAGGAGGCAGTGTCATGTAGACTTCTTCATGTAGATCACCATGGAGGAAGGCATTGTTGACATCAATTTGAGAAAGACTCCAACCTTTGATGGCTGCAATTGATAAAAGACATCGAATAGTGGTGATTTTAGCAACCGGAGAAAATGTCTCTGTGTAATCAATGCCTTCGGTTTGAGTATACCCTTTAGCAACGAGTCGAGCCTTATAACGTTCAATAGTACCATTGGCATGATACTTGATTTTATAGACCTATCGGCAGCCAATAGGGTGTTTGCCTGGTGGGAGAGAAACAATATCCCAAGTTGAGTTGGCTTCTAGTGCCCGAATTTCAGCTGCCATAGCGTCTCTCCATTCTTGATGTTGCATTGCCTCTTGGAAGGTGGACGGCTCATGGTGATTGAGGATAGATGTAAGGAAAGCTTGATAAGTAGGAGAAAACTTGTCTAAATGAAGGTAGTGACACAGGGGGTACCTCGTTCCTTTAGGTTGCATATGTGCCGACGTCGATGCAGAAGATGTAGGCTGGGTGATGGAATGACATTGATATTCCTTAAAGTGTGAAGGTGGAACGCGCCGTCTAGTTGATCGCCGCAATTGAGTGTCAGAGGAATCAATGTGGGGGGTAACAGTATCAACGATGTTAGGTTGATGGTGATCTGATGGTGGTGCCGGTGGTGAGGGTGTAGGTGATTGAGGTGGAGGAGGTTGTGGTGGGCTGGTTGGGGAAGGTTGGGGTACATATTCAAGTGATTCTTGAGATGGTAGAGGTATAACAACTTCACTATCTTGGACTTGGTGGTTTTGAAAAGGAAATGTATTTTCTATAAACTTAACATCTCGACTAGTGAAAATTTCATTAGTGTCAAGATCATAGAGTTTATAGGCATGTTGACCATAAGGGTATCCGACAAAGACACACTTACGTGATCGTGGGTCAAATTTATGAGTTTTGCCAATGTTATATGCATAACACAGGCAACCAAAAACACGAATGTGATTATATTTGGGAGTTTGTCCATAAAAAACTTCATAGGGGGTTTTTTCTTGTAAAGGATGAGTAGGCAAACGATTGAGTAAATAAGCAGCAGTTAAAACACATTCCCCCCAAAATTTTATAGGCAAGCATGCTTGAAAACGAAGGGCACGAGCAATATTTAAAATATCTTTGTGTTTGCGTTCAACCACTCCATTTTGTTGAGGAGTGGCGACACAAGAATGTTGACGCTCGATGCCTTTATGATGTAAAAAATTTTCCATATTTGCAGAAAAAAATTCAGCTCCATTATCACTTCGGATTTTTTTAATGGAGGTTTGAAATTGATTTTCTACTAAATTGATAAATTTTTGAATATAAAAGAATGCCTCAGATTTATAACGCATGAGAAAAACCCATGTGCAACGTGAGAAATCATCCACAACAGTGAGGAAATAATGAGCACCAAATAGTGAAGGTGTATTGTAACCTTCCCAAATATCACAATGAATCAATTGAAATATGCTAGTGGTGGATATTGAACTATTAGGAAAAGGTAAACGAGTTTGTTTGGCAAGATAACATATGGAGCAATGCTCATTAACATGAGAGGAATCAATTAAACTAAACAAGGACTTTAAGCGAGCAAATGAAGGGTGACCGAGTCTAACATGCCATAGAACAGATTGGTTTGGTGAGGCAGCGGCGGCGCGTAGTTCTTCATCCTTAAGGATATACAAGCCATTCTGCATTCTACCCTTCCCAATCGACTTCATCGAGCGTCGGTCCTGAATGGTACAAGAATGAGTATCAAAGATAACTTGACAATTGTTTTGAGCAACCAACTTGGACACAGATAAAAGGTTACAAGAAAAGGTAGGAACATATAAGACATGATGTAACGTAATAGAAGAATTTAAATACAACTGACCAACATGGGTAACTGGAGTGGTGGAACCATTAGAGAGCTTAACAGGATTAGATTGAGCTAAAGAAGGGGAAATGAGGTTAGACAAGCAATTAGTAATATGGTGTGTAGCTCCGGTATCAATTATCCATACTTGAGAGGAAGCTAAGCAAACAATGGGTGACTCTAACATACCTGCCAGGTTGACCTTGGGTGTTTTGGAATTTATGAATTCCATAAACTGATGGTATAGTTCTGGTGTGAGGGGAGGAGACTGCTCTTGAGATTTTGTGGATGGAGGAATTGACAATGCATCATTGGTAGAATGAAGGTTTGCTTGAGGCTGCTGTCGTTGGCCATTAGAAGTGCTCTTCTTGGGAAAACCGTGAAGGAGGTAGCAGCGAGCCTTAATATGCCCAAGTCGCCCACAGTGTTCACATTGAGGTCTGGTTCGACTCTTAAAGCGGTTGTTGTCATGATTCTGTTTCTTCACAATAGCTGCTGAAATGTTGTCAGATTGTAGGGGAACGTGAAGATCACGTTGGCATTCCTCTTGAACCAGCAGGGCGTAAGCTTTGGACGTGTTGGGGACAGGATCCATGAGTAAGATCTGGCTACGAATCGCTCCATAGCTCTCATTCAGCCTCATCAAGAACTGAATTAATCTGTCATGTTCTTGAATGTCATGTGCTTTCCTCATGGCTCCACATTCACAGGTGGGAAGAGTGACAAGCGAATCATACTCATCCCAACGGCCCTTGATTTGAGTGTAATACGCACTAATGGAAGATTGTCCCTGCTTGCAGTTAATAATCTGTTGTTGGATTTGATAAAGACGTGGAGCATTTGACCGGGAGAATCTAGCCTTTAATTCATGCCAAACGTCTGCAGCGTTTGTGGCATAAACGACTGTTGAAGTCAGGGACTTGTGAAGAGAATTCAGCAGCCAAGAAAGTACCATGTTGTTGGATCTCTCCCAAGAAACAATGAGAGAGTGGGGACCCGTGGGTTTCGGAATAGAACCATCAACAAAACCCATCTTATTTTTGGCTAAAAGGGCCATGGTCATGGCTCTTCTCCACGTTTCATAATTATCTCCAGTGAGCTGTTGGGATACAAGACACGTACCAGGGTTGTCCGAATGATGAAGAAAGAATGGACTATCTTCTTGAGTGGTTGATGACATGGAATTACCTGACGTTCCATGAAAATCTGCCATGATTAACTGAATGCTTGTAAGAAGTCCCTTCACAGGTCTCCAGTAAGAGGACACCGCAGGAAAAAGACGCCCCAAATCTTAGACCGGAGTTTTCCTTGTAAGTTGTGCCCAGATTTTGTCTTAAGGAAGGCACAAGGCGAAAACAGGGGTGCAGGGTCGGTGTTCTGTTTGCACGCCCACCACCGGAGTAGTAAAAAGAAAAAAAAAAACGAAGAGGGCGCTTGAGCCACTCGTTCGCGAGAGCAGTGGCGATGCAGCAGAGAGCGCTCGCCGGCGATGCAGGAGGAGACGCTCGAGCGGGCGCTTCGTGCGGGAGCTGCTCGAGCGGACGATGCAAAAGCTTGCTCGAGAGGGCGATGCTCGAGCGAGGAGCGGGAGCGGGAGCAGGGAGCAGCTCGAGGGGGCGTTTCGAGCAGGAGCAGCTCGAGCGAGCGATGCAGCAGCTTGCTCGAGCGGGCGATGCAGGGGCTTGCTTAATGAACAGGCGCTCAAAGTAGAGAGCGGACGATGCTGGAACAGGTGGGAAGCGAGGAGGACGATGCAGGAGAGGGATAAAGCAGATCTCTTTTATTCCTTCGACAAAAGTTGGGTTTTCCCCAAAAACAGAGTGGATCAAGACCGCGTCTGCTGCTTGTGAGCAGGATCATCCATGACCAACAGAGAAAGAGTCAGGTCCGACGGATGAAGAAGAACGGCGAGCGGCAGCAAGAAGGTAGGCGGCAGATCCTTCTATTTTTCTTCTATTCCTCACGATCTAACATAGCTCTGATACCATGTTAAAGAAAGAGGAATAGGAACGATGGTGAGAGGAAAGAAACTGTATTTCTCATTGTATTTCTATGAACCATTTACAAGGTATATATAGGGGCAATTGGATAAGAATAGAGAAACGATCCTATCCCTGATTTCTGCTCGTACAAGATCATCATTCTTAATTCGTTGTGATTTCTCAATCTGCAACGTCTAACAACTCATCCTCCTGATTTGGGCGATCTCTGATTCCTTGATTTTGGGCAATCTCTGATTCCTTAATTTTGGGCGATCTTCTTCAACTGTTACAGGAAGTAACGTTCAACAGCTGGTGGCCGAGGAATACGATGACGAGGGTCCAGGGAGAAACAGTAGGCGACCATGAGGCGGAGGATTGTGAGGAGAAGGCCCAGAAACAGAGACGGGACAGGATTTCGAGGCAGCAGGGCGAGAAGCGCCTGTGCCATGTAGAAGGAGAAGAGCAACAAAATTCTCCACCATCTTTCACTCGCCATCGTACTGACAGGTTTTCACACAGAGGACAGGTTACTCTGTTTCTTCGACTAATGCATGTGCGGGGTTCCTGTTTTTATATGAGAGTTTAGACCTAAATACGAACTATATCACAGCTTGCGTTCCACTACAGAAGCCTCTCGAGCTTCTATTACGGTTACAAAAGAATTGAATCAGCTACAGAATATCCAAGATCCAGAATTTGTAGTGTGAAATATATACAATATCACTTGTCGGATTCGTTAATGCTGTCTAAGTTGGCAGTAATATTAATTTATTAGATTTATTAACTATGTCAGCAATCTTTATACTTGATATATATCTTTGTTCTGGATTTGTTTGGTCATGCATGACATGAACATTACCTATATATATTAGCATGGCTCATTTCATATGAAATAGCCAGCTTCATTTGAAAGAAATGCTATATGACCTTTCTTTCATATGCAAGAGTATGTATGTACATTACTTCTGAGGCTGGAATGTTTTTTGTTAAATTTTGTGTCATTAAAAACGGTGGCAAAAGATGAATTAGCAATAACATTTTGTTTGGATATGGTTTTTAGTTACTTTGTTTTTTGTTTGTGAACTTTCTTACATTCAAAATTTTTCACTAAATAAGGGAATTCCATTGGATATAACTCGCCGTCACTGAGGCTGTCAAGATGTATGTCCAATTTTGCAGTTGTGCTTACTATGTCATCAACTTTATGTTTTAACAAATGCCTGTAGTAAATAATCTCTCTCTCTCTCTCTTCTTTTTTTTCTCAATATGCAGTGAGGATAAAAATCTGAGTATTTTGCAGCAGTGTTGCAGTAAGCACCAGAAGCCTTAAGGAACAACTTTTAACAAGGTGTTTGTCTGGAAAATTTTGCCTCTTCAGCTTCAAAGGAAACAAATTCGCAGCAGGTTTCCTAGAACAAAGTCTCTTGCCTTCGTTTTTTAATTCTCGAGATATGAAGTCTGTTTGTAAGGATCTCAAGCAGACAAAGTTTAAAGGAAAAAATTTCAATATAATTAGAATACATATACATAATATCAGCCCCTCGATTTGTCTGTTCAAAGATGGAGTCCAAATTCAATTGGCTAAACCAGGTTTTCTTTCATCGTTTTTCTTTCCAAATTTGATCCTAATGTTGGCCTTTTGCACAAGGCCAGGAAAGCTCCTTTCACATGTCATTTTCTAGTTCATCTAAAATAATTTTTAAGTATCTTTGTTATTTTAATTAATATGCCTGCATGCATATTGCTTGATGAGTTTGTAAGTATGTTTGTAAGATTCTCCACATATTGAGCTGCCATCTGTATATCTTGGACTCAACTTTTTCCTTCTTCTTTTTCTGATGTCACCACCATGGATTCCAACCGACTATTTTTCCAATTTCAGTTTCACCACCAAAAAGTATAGATACTTGACCACTTTATTTATTGGTAAGTGTTTGACAATTTCTTACAATTTTAGATACAATACTTAAATATTGTATCTATACTTTTTGGTGGTGAAACTGAAATTGGAAAAATAGTGGGTTGTAATCCATGGTGGATTAAGAGTATATCCGATTCAAATTCAAGGATGAGCGACTAGGATTCATATAATCCGATTCAACAATAAGTGGTTTTGTGCCCCATACAACTAAAGACAAAAGTTGATAAGTTGCACTAACTTTTCAATAAATAACAACCCTTTTTTATTGACTGAAGCATTTAGCCAACCGACCATGCTTTACAATTTGCAAGGGAACCATCGGTTGTTCTTTTATATGGAAAGCTCATTTTGTCCTTTTGAATTGTGCTCGGTGGGATGAGCTCTGCTTTTTGTTTTACTCTTGTGGCTAATCAATGTATATATTATGCATCTTTCATTTTCATTCTTCTCAAATCTGTCGCGTAGACTATTCTAACCAATTAATAGGTGAAACATGAACATCACTTTCGATTTAGTTGCCAAATTTTTCGCATTTTAAATCATATGCATTCTTAACAGTTAAGAACTTTGATTGATTGGTGCGCTTGCTCAATTCTTCTTTATGACAATGATAATTTATCTGCGTATTGACTCATTAAAATTGTAAGGAACTCACTTTTCTTTATTTATTCTCGCCAAATTTAATAACAACGTGCATCGAGGTGATACCATATGGAGCCATATTCAAAGAATGTCACGTGTCATTTTCTAGTTCATCCAAAACAATTTATAAGTATGCTTGTTATTTTAATTAATATGCATGCATGCATACATCCGTTTGTTCTTTAAAATAAGTTATTAAAAAAAAATTATTTGGTCCCCATACATTTTGGAATCTAAGAACATGGTAGGATTTCGGTGCAAATAAGTTAGAGAAAATAAATTCAGGCTTACTGCAAAATACTACTTCAACTCATGGGCGGAGCCAAAGGGGGGGGCCATGGCTATATATATATATAAGTACAAGGCAAGATCACATAGAATTCTGACTCACTTCAAAATACTACTTGATCAACTATGTACCTTCTCAATTTTATTTAACGATAGGGCAGGATTACAAAAAATTCATGAGTTACTGCAACTGTTGCAAAATACTACTTGATCAACTGTAAACCTCCCAAATTTTATTTAAGAACAGGGCAAGGTAGGGCCTCCATAAGCCCCGGCCCCACTTCAAAAATAAAAATTAATTAATTTACATCTAAATTTTTAAAAATTTTACTTATTCTATATAAAAATTTTAAAAAATAATATTTCAGCTTTAGCCAAAATTTAGAAACTTTAATTGAGCCTGCTTCATGAAAATTTTCAGGCTCCTCCACTAGCAACGATACACAAGCGATAGGTAAGGACAAGAGGGGACGGGTAATGGCAGGGAGAGGAGGTCAGGTGGGGTGGAGTAGAGGGGAGAGAGTGGGCTTGGAAAAATGGCTTAGAAAAAAGAGGTTCATCTGTCTCCCGCCCATTCGACCCTTTGTTTAATACGGGCCGTTCGATCAAGCACAATTGAACAGCTCACCTGGGCATCGAGAAGCAAGCCCGGGTCCCACCTGGTTACAAATAAAAAATTTATTTTTTAATATAAAATAATTTTTTTAATATAAAATATATGTTTAATAATAAAATATATTTTTTAATAAAATAAAAATAATTTGTATTTGTTTGTCGAGCTAAATCGAACCCCATCAAGCCGACCTCGGCCGGTTTTTTTGGGCTCGAGCCCAATCGTGCGGGTATGCACAGGTCTAGTCACACCAGTCTGTGCACACATCGAGCCCATTTGCCTTTTTGGCACCGTCCCGTTGGAATTTAAAACTGAAAAAACGGACTGGTTTAATGTTCTTATATAAAAAAAAAAAAAAAATGGAGTTGTACAGCGAGTCCCTCCATACCTCCTAGCTGGACCTCGCTCCTCGTTGCAGACTGCAGGTATGCTCTATCTCTATCTCCTTTATGATTTTGTTTCCTCACCTGCGCCTCTCTGCTTAAAACTTAAAAATTGACTTCTTTTTAAGATAAAGCGTTCATGTAGTCTGCAACGAGGAGCGTGGTCGAGCTAGGAGGAATGGAGGGACTCCCTGTACAGCACCATTCTTTTTATATAAGAACATTAAACCAGTCAGTTTCATATCAAACTTCCAATGAAACGGTGCACAAAGGGAGATCATCATGGGGAACAGCGGGGATGGTGTGACATCGGCATCTTCTACCATGATGGAGTGGCTACCGTGGGCCTTGCATTAACAAAGGACCGTCTCATTTTCGGTCATCCAAACATCGAGGACGACGACATACAAATTCTCCGTCAAATGCACATCTACGTCTGTGATGTAACTTCCTATCGTAGCACTTAGAGTGAATAAGTATATTAATAAGATGTAATTTCTGTTAATTATCTATCAGTATTAGATGTGGTGTAGAATCTCTCTTAGATGTAATTTCAATCGTAGCAATTAAGGTGAGTAAATATATATATATAGATATTTGTGGGTGTGTGTAGGGACATAGGGAAGGGGGGCCCGTAGGGGCCTTGGCCCCCCTCAAATTTTAAAATCTTTAAAATTTTATATGCAAATCAAAAAAAAAGTTTAATATATATTAAAATTTTGAAAATTTTTATTTTGGCTCCTGCAACAAAATGTTTCTAGCACCGCCCCTGATAACCACCATCATGGGTGGGGAGAATCAGCAGTTATGATATAACAACAAGTCAGCCCATTCTAAAGCGTCGACCTCCATTAATTTCAGCTCCAAAAGATTAGGAACCAAGACAATGGATCATGTAGCCAACCCTCTTATAAATGCACCCCATTATATAACCTTTAGTCTAGTGCATTATCTCAACAGTTCAAGTGATGTTAATCATGTTTCTAACGAAATTAAGAAATAACCCTTTTCCTAAGAATGAAGGAATGCAATGTATTTTCAAAGTTTAGGAAACAAAACTAAAGCATGTGCTCTACTTCTCTATAACAACAAGATTAAGTTTGCAAACAGGTTGGATCAATACAGTTGTGTGGTCACACAACCTTTTCTTTCTTTTTTTTTTTTTTTGAGAACACTGAAGCCCTCCTCCTCCCTCCCCACTCTTGGGGATCAGGAGGGCTGCTTTAGAACCTGGATAAATCTGTGATATACTTATCAACTAAAGTATCACATTGCTACCATTTATAGTCTACAGGAATAGTGTCCATGAGAATCGAACTAACAACGAGGCTTTCACCGGCTGGCCAGTACGGCCAATTAAACTGCACCCCTTAAGACGGTCATGCTACTTATTCTTCGAGTACTTTACCTACAGGTTGAATGGGCCGAAGACTATGTCGTATGTACAGGATAGGTCCAACATCGACCAAAAACCCACATCTCCATTTTTCTGGCTCATGAAAAAGGTTTATCTATAGCCTACCGACCACATGGCAGTGGAATTGCAATATGCACCAACATGGGTTAAATGAAGAATTAATTCGCCTAGATTAAAGCAATTCATTGAAGTCGTACCCCTTCTTTTCTCCCCCCTGCTTTTGTTGTTTAATAGGCTGGAAACTACTTACCAACATTCGAAAATATGGAATTGAAAGTCGTAAGAGATTTAAATCAAATGACAACTAGGTTTCTTATTCAAATTAAATGATCCCCACCAGGGGCGGAGCTAGGATTTTTATGTTACCTTCTATATTTAGCTTTAATGCATGCGATCAGAAACATTTTCCGGGGAACAAGTTTTAATCAGTTAACAAATAACAGTATTTTTTATATTAAAATGAATTCATTTCTTTGGTTAAAAGTTTTTACTTGAAAAATATCTAACGCGGCTTTTAGAATTTGATTTGATCTTATGACTGAACCACATCAAAATATTTAACATGTCCTAGAGCCACTATATGGCATAGTTTAGATCAGTTTGAGCACAACATGTGCTATCGCATTTTCCAACTGGGTCAGACCCTTCTTTTTGACAAAAAAGAAAAAAAAAATTGTCCAGGAGACCACTTTATTCAACCGTCATTGCCGGGACTGACCACAGGTTGGGCCCAAGAAAATCGGTACTACTATTTGTTGCATGTGTCCTTGCAAAGGGTCAACCTGTCTGGCATCGGTCTCCCCTTATGCATGAGGAAACACAAGTTGGTGTTTGAATTGGGTTGAGTACTGAGTGTGTGTGTGTGTGTGTGTGTGCATCTATACACATAAAGTTTTAATTTCTTCATGTTGTGCACATTGAATCAGAAATCCAAATCTTGCCTAGAGTTTGGCGTTTTTCTTTATCTTACAGTGAAATTGTTTGATTTAGGACGCCAATACATGGATAAAACGAGTATCCTTTCAGAAATATGTGGTTTTGTACTCTGTGCACTTGATATGTTAGCTTTCGCTTTTGTACTAATCTCATTTTTCGTACATAGTACATACCAACACGCAGTTCTACATCATTTGCAGAAAGAGAGACTTGTTGCTTTTTCATGTTTAGACTGTAGAGGGAATGTTCTTTTCAGGAAGGTTGGATAAGTCTTGTTGGCTTTGAACGTCTTCATCTTCTGTTGTAGCCTTTTTTTTAGATTTACATCTCAGCTTCTGTGCCATATTTTGGCGCAAAAAAGATGGGGTTCATGCCAGGATTGACCTACACTAATGAGCTTACTTCAAAAGATGAGGATCTTCACTGTGACTTTGCATGTGTTCTTTACAAGTAGCTAAGTCAGTGCTCGTTTCTTTCTTACCTTATGAAACTTCACGTCCATCAGTTCCTCACTTTTATCCTTTGCTTTTTCAGGTTATTGCACAGTCTTCTGAATGAACAAAGAATTTAACAAATTTTGCATGATGCTGTGGAAATCGAAATTGAATTTGTTTGTGAAGCACTTCCCTGTGACCTGATTTGGCATGAATTCAGTTCTTATGAGTCAATACATAAAATTGTTACCGGTCGCCTGCTGGTAAACAGTTCCTCTTTTTTATCTTGCATAAATTGCTTAATAACATAGATCCATTTTGGATGTTGGGGGGCTTCATTTGTAGTGTTATTGCACCTTCTAGGACTTTCCCTTGCTCTAGACAAAGAAAGATTATTTTTCTTGAATTGCATGTGTTCCCTTCTGTGCATCTGTTTGGCTTCAGCTTCAAGAACATTTGTATTTACAGGGTTACAGCAGAAAGTATAACGTCTCCAATCCATTTAACTGGAAGAAATTTCATCTCCTTGTAGTTAACTATATGACACTCGTATTGCTTCACAATTTGGTTTTTGTTAATGTTGCCATAGTTTGCATTCCTCGAATTTTGTCAAAGAAATAAAATTATAAAACTTTAATCAAATTGAATGTTTTTGGTACAAAGGTATGTTCATCAATAAATCATCGCTTCTGATTCCGTGCAGAGGCAAATCAAACTTCGTTGAACGAAAATTTGGAGATTACCACAATGCTTGTGTGATGCAGAGTGAAAAACAGGAAGCAAGCAATTTGGTTTTTCGCATGGACGAAGATTTTTGAGATGCAGAAAACGTCAATCTGCTAGTCATTTGAAGGCCCTAGGCAGCTGCCAAGGAACAACATTCTAAAGTGAACGCCATTCAGTTGTCTTAGTATGGTGGTCATGGTTTGCCTCCCTTCCATGGACACTTGTCTTGTTTTTTAATATCTTCTTTGACACGTTGAGGAATTTAGCGGTTGTAGTGCAATGCCAATCCGTAGCGCGGAAGAATTTTTAGGTGTTCTAGATTTTCACGTTCATTGATAAAAATAAAGATTGCAGACTCTACCTGATGAATCCTCCTTTCCCTTCAACTATGATTGTCAAGGTTGTTCATGTTGCTGGAATGACGCTGCCATCTTGCTGAGAACACAGATGAGCTAAAACTCAGAATAGTTCAGGATTTATGCCTATGACTTATCCCATAAAAGTATACAAAAGTAACAGGAAACCTTGATCATGCCTTGACTGCCAGCAGTTTTCTTGCAACAATATGCCTAGTTGGTAAGTCCATGCGAGTTCAACGGTCAACCTATTCAAAAGAAATCTTCAAGCTTCGCATATTACATGGATGAGCTTAGCAGCAGTTTGAATTTGGCTCGTTCGTGAAATTAGACAAGCCGGATGGCGAGCTCAAGTGAGCTGAGTTCATCTGAGCTTATATTAGCTCAACTTCTTGCAAAAATAAACCTGAAGTGCATCTAGTGCTGAATATCGTAAGTCCTGCAATTCTTTTGCGAAAATATACATTTTGGTTAGTGGTGCCAATGTGTTGACTTCTTCAATTAGCTGGGAAATGGGCTGTAGGGCAGTGCGTCACTTGGGTCAGAAGCACAAACAGTTTAAGACTATAAAGAGGAAATATCAGCTAGCCCTGCATGTTCAAAGTTTTAAACTTGCTTGAAAAAAAGTAAAGCCTTCTAATCAATTATGTTAAACTTTTGGAGGGAGGATCTTTAACTGGATAAATTTTTATCTTACTCTTTATATCTATATTTTTTATCAATAAAGGCATATTGTTCCCCTCGTTACTCCACAATAAACATGGGATAAAACATTTGGTTTAATGCCTTCAAATTGCAACCGTGACCATGAAGGAAACTATCAATACTTCCTCCATTAAGATGGTAAGTGAATTTCATTCAAAAATCTGTTTTGTTATGGACATTTTTTTTGCATGAGCTCATTGTCAGCCACTTATTTTTCTCCCTACTCAAGGGCCACCAACAACACGACAAAACTCTAAGGACTACGGAATGCACTATTGCAGAACAGAACTTATTTTTCCCACAGCCTGGTAACGGCTCCTTCACAGCTTCATGCACATAAATGAGTCGCCTTCTTTTCACCATCTATGATTTTTTTTCTTCACCTTGCAGACTATTCACCATGGTGTAATATCCACCATCTCCGGAAGAAAGGAATTTTATAGCATCCGAGAAGGCCTATAGATATCTTTGGATCATATCTCATAGAAAGAATCTCCCTGATATCTAAACAAAGGAAGTTTGTGCTAGTGCTATGAGCCCTTCAGAAGGTGTCTGCTTTTCTAACAACTGATAACTACTCTGAACATGCCCAGAAGGCATCTGCTTTTCAAACAACTGATAATTGCTCTGCTGCTCTACCAACTGCAAGCACCAAATCCTGGTCTCGGAACATAGTATATGTTGCATTAGATTCAACCTCATTTATTTAGAACAAGCCGGACGAAAAAGGGCAGCATTCTGCATCTTCACTAACTTTCCTCATACTCAACCGGAATCTTCTTGAGAGTAGAGTTAACAGTAAGAGCATGGACATGATTTATGATGAATCTTCTCGTTGCTGCAGCACCCAGCCATGAAGCCAAAAATTGAGTCTAGCTGTATTCTACAACCCTTCCTCAAGTCATTGCCGAGACAGATGCACCCACTCTCAAGATGCTGAAAAGGTCCTCTTGAATTGACTCTGTACTTAGAAGCCTTGGGCCACAGGATGTGAAATATACTTTCTTGCAGCTTCCCAATGCCTTTTCATTTGACTCACCAAAGGCATCAGTTCTATCTGCAAAAGAAGACAACAAACATAGTATTTAATGAACTAGTTATTATCACTTTCAAGACTTTTAACAACCATGAATTTTAAAGGTGTTGGTCAAGGATCTCCCTAACTTGCAACACTCCCTATTAGTTTCCAATCTTGATTCTTCATTCTTCTTTTAATTCATTAACTCTTCAATTTTCTTTCAGTTCAATTAGTATGTCCCGACTACTGTAAATTTCTGAAATAGTTCTTTGAGCAAAAGAAATGCTACAACATTCTCTTCATATGGTAAAATTAGGTCCCAGTGTTACCGAAGCGTGTAGATTGATTTTGCCCCAGAAAATATCACTACTTGAACATGATATAACTATGTCATGAATTTGGTTTTTTTATTCAATCAGAAGTCTTTAGCAGAATCATCATATATATTAATTTACTGGAAGCATTTCGGAGGATTAGATGCACAAAAAACATCCTTTTAGCAGTAATCTGTTCAAGAACAGGGCAGGTTGTATACCTGAACAGGCAAGAGGCACATCATATGGGATCGCAGGTTCAAAATTTCAAATCCCATCTTGCCTAGCACACCACAAAAATAGAATTAATGGAAAATAAAAAAATAATAGAGGTAAACAAATGGCAATCCAGGTACGGTTAAAAGTTTAAAACTCTGACTAATAAATATTTCTAAATTCAGCCAATAATGAACCTATATGATGCATAAGGTCCCTGAAAATATTAAGTTGCAACTCACTAAGAGTGGCGAACATGAGTTGGATCTGATAAAATAACCTGATTCAGCAACTGCACAAAAGGTCCCTTTGAGAACCTTAGCTCTTATTGGCCGATGATGAAGCAACCTCTTCAGATATGGTCTCATTTGAAGGCACGAACTCTTTCCTGCAAACTTAGAACCACAACCTTCAATCACGCCACATATGAATTTTCCTGATGCTCCTTGCCTGTCAGGCATTTCTCTACTACTTCATCGCAGAGCTCAAGCGTCAATTCCATGTCACCATAATGGTAACTCAGATCAATAAATCTGTTGTAAACATCTCGATCAGGGATAAGACCATTCATTCTCATCTCTTCTAGTAATCTCATGGCTTCAGCTACTCTCCGTCTTTTGCAGAGTCCGATGATGAGAGCATTATAAGTACTAGCTCTAAGTTTCAGTCCTTTATTAGCCATTTCACCATGGAAATAGCATGCCTCCTTCATGTTCCTAGCTTTACTATGCCCCTTTATCAATATGTTGTACGTATTCTCATCAGGCTGTACACCCATTTCCCGCATCTCTTTGATAATTTGACTCGACGCCCGCATATCACTGTTGATGCAGTGTAACTTGAGCATAGAATTATAAGTGGTAGCATTTGGCATGATATGTTTCTGCACCATCCAGTTCAAGAGATGCCTACCATCTTCCAGCCTCCCAGATGCACAGTAAGCATTCATTAGCACGTTGAAAGTCACGACTGTTGGTTGAAGGCCTTCGTCAAGCATGTCTTTGAGGAAATTATAGGCTTCTTCTATCATTCCCAACTTGCAATATGCATCCATTAAAGTGGTGTATGTAACGGCATCAGGAAATTTCCCTGCACCCTTCATTTCTGCCATGAGCTTTCTTGCCTCCTCTAAGTTCCCTGCTTTACACAAACCATTGACAAGCGAATTGTATGTGCAGACATTAAGCTGCATCCCCCTGCTTGATATCTCATGCAAAAGCTCATTAGCTGTCTCCACCTCTCCCTTTTTACACAAGCCATCTGCTAGTGCAGTGTATGTAACAATGTTAGGAGCCAGACCTTCCTGCAACATTTGGCTATGGAGGTGAAATGCCTCCTTCATCTTATGCTGCTTGCAGTATCCATCAACAAGAGAAGTATAGGCAACCTCATCTGGATTAATCCCCTTACGAATCATTTCCTGGAAAAGGTCTTCCGCCTCTACCATCTTCCCAACTCGACACAATCCGCTCATTAATGCTGTGTAAGCCACAACATCCAACTCCATCACCCGCTGCTTCATTTCGTCAACTAGTTCGTAAGCCTCCCGTAGATTTCCGTCTTTGCAGAATCCATCTATCAATGCCGTGTAAACGACACTGTCTGGAACGATCCCATTGTTCATCATTTCCCTCAGAAGCTCCTTTGCTTCAACCATTCTTTTGTTTTTGCAAAGAACAACCATCACGCTACAGTAAGTGAAGGCGTTGGGCCTCAGACCTTGATCAGTCATTTCCTTCATGATTTCTAAGGCACTCTGAAGCTCCCCACATCGACAATACCCATCGATTATCGTACTGTAACTGATGACGTCTGGTGAGCATCCATTCGCCTCCATTCTGATAAGAAGTTCGCGGCCGTCGCTTAAATTTCCGGATTTGCATACGCCATGAATCATGATATTGTAGGATTCGGTGTTCCAACAGACACCCTCTTCGGCCAATTCATTGAAAACCTTGTTCGCGAGTTCGATTTTGCCCGTCTTAACGAGATGAACGAGGATGAAATTACACGAATCAGTAGAGATGAGGTAGCCATAATTCAGAAGGCGTTCGAAAAATTTCAAGGTATCTTCCACCATCCCGAACTCGGCAAGAACTCTGAAGAAAATGTCGAAAACCAGAGGGTTCGAGCCCCATTCCTTGTAGGTATAAATGACCTTGTCGACAAAATGATCCAAGGAATCGACATCGTTGTCACATTCCGAAACGAATTCCCTTACGAACTGATACGCGGCCTTCGGTTTCTTGCAAGCCAGAGCAATGTGTATGATGATGCAGCGAGCTTCAGCAGAGAGTCGCCTTCGAGCTCGCGCCCAGTTGAAGAAATCCATCGCTAATCTGAAATCCCGCCTTATTTTGATGAGTACCCAAATGAGATGGTCGGCCCGGAAACGCGTTTCTATTGGTTTCAGAACTTGAACCAAGGGCTCCGACCGACGGAGCTTGATGGTGGTCGAGATTTGGTGCACGACTTCCTCGTCCCTGATGGTAGGCTTCTTTGGAGAGTAATCAGGGAAAGGTCTTGTTGACGAGAAGTCATGGTGGTTTGCGGACGTTCGGATTCCATGGAGGAGGAGTTGCGGGAAGCCGGAAAAGATGGCTGGTGGCTGCGCAAGAGAGAATGGTGCGAGCTTTTGCATAATGATTGTGATGGTGGTAGTGGAGGATAAACTGATTTCTGCAAGTCAAGGGGCGTGAAAAGGAGAAGAACAAACATTGCAGTGGTGCCTCCTGTCGTGGGAGGACGAAGAACCACTGAGATGCTGCATTTCATCGTAGCTTCATGTCGGCTCCTCCCTCACCCCTCCTGGGTATGTTATTAGTGTGCGCGCGTCTGCGTGAGTGCGTGTCCTTGTACGTTAATGACGGAAGTGCCCTTGAGAATTCATAGCGCCAAATGTTCATATAAATCGAACCAAATGCCAATCTCTGCAAAGCGATGAACACATTGTCAGGTTCTCTTCTTTCCTTGCTGAGAAATTGTAGCACTATTAATCAAATCGCCCAAATTCATGCTCAACTCGTCGTCCATGGCTTCCCTCTCCACAACCATTTTATCGAGAAGCTTGCCGAGTTCAGGTGCATGGACTACGCTCGCGCAATCTTTGATCGTCTTCCTGTTGCCAACGATTTCTCCTGGAATACCATGATCAAGAACTATGCCGTCAACGGCCCTCCGGAGAATGCGATCTTGTTATACTGTGAGATGCTTGAAAATTCCATTAAACCAAGTAATTTTACCTTCCCGATGATGCTAAAAGCTTGTTCACATATCTTGGCTATTGAAGAAGGCAAGCAGATCCATGCCCATATATTGGAACTTGGGTTTGATTCGGATTTGTACGTTGGGAACTGTCTGATTGGCTTTTATGCGTCCTTTCATTACATTGATGATGCCAAGCAAGTATTTGGTGAAATGCCTGAGAGAGATCTGGTCACATGGAACACTATTATCTCAGGGTATGTCAGTGTTGGTGAAGTCAAGATTGCACATCAATTGTTTAATGAAATTCCTATGCTGAGGAATGTGATTTCTTGGACTGCACTTATGAGTGGATATGGTCAGGCTGGAAGACCGGCTGAGATGGTGCATTTATTTGTTCAAATGTTGATTTCATCAGACAAAGTTATTCCAAATTCAGCTACTATGGTATGTCTTGTATCAGCATGTTCAGACCTTTGCAACTATGAATTGGGCAAGTGGATTTGTGCATTCATTGACGTTAACATCGTTCCTTTGGATATAACATTGAGTACAGCTCTTTTGGGTCTCTATGCCAAACGTGGCATGATCCATAAAGCACGGAAAATGTTTGATTCCTTGCCAGGGAAAAATTTGGTATGTTGGAATGCAATGATTAATTGTTACATGCAGTCCATGATGCCAAATGAAGCAATTCAATTATTTGATCAGATGTATGAGGAAGGAATGAAACCAAACGAGATCACGATGGTGAGTTTGCTATCTGCTTGTGCTGTTTTAGGTGCATTAGACCTTGGAAAGTGGCTTCACCTTTATATAAATAGGAGCGGTCTTAATCTGAATGTGATCCTTGGTACCGCTCTGGTCGACATGTACTTCAAATGCGGATGTGTAGATAATGCTTGTCATGTGTTTGTAAAGATGCCAAGCAAAGATGCAGCTACCTGGAATTCCATGATATCTGGACTTGCAATCCATGGAAATAGCAAGGATGCACTCACCATTTTTTCTCAGATGAAGACTGTTGGCTGGCTTCCTAACGATATTACTTTCGTTGGAGTTCTGTGTGCTTGCAACCACTGTGGGCTTGTTCAAGAGGGCCTTGCTCATTTTACAAGCATGTTTAAAAAGTATAATATAACACCCAAGGTTGAGCACTATGCGTGCTTAATTGATCTCCTTGGTCGAGCAGGGCATGTGTATGAGGTGATTGCCCTGGTGCAAAGCATGCCTTTTGAACCAGATGCAGTCATATGGGGTTCTGTCTTGAGTGCTTGTAGAATTCATAATGATGTAGAATTGGCTGATCGCATTGGCCAAATTGTTGTAACGCCAGTGTCTTCAAATCATGGAAGTTGCATTTTATTGTCAAATATATATGCGGCTGCTGGTTGGTGGAAGGATGTTTCTGTCGTTAGGAGGCAGATGAAACAGATAGGGCTAAGGAAACCAGCTGGGTCTAGTTGGGTTGAAGTTGATCACACCATCCATAGGTTTCTCGCTGACAATGTAACACACCCAAAATCTGTAGAGATCTTTGAATTGCTAGAAAGGTTAATGGTGCATATAAAAAATGAAGGTTATGTCTCCAGTTTTGATCTAGAACTGCAAAACCAAGAAGGTTCCTAATGATGTTCATATAACAGCTAAACTTTGATCTTGTACTCAACATGGAAATGGGCCCCTTCATTCGCTAACCCTGAAGCTGATACCTATCTGCTTATCATTTCCGAGAGTGACAATATAGTATTGCCAACTCATAATATATGCTCTGGCCATCAGCGACACAAAGTTTTTATATGAAGCAGGAATACAAGAGTCTGCGCCATGTGCCTGGAACTTGACACCTAAAAGGCTAAAAACATGGTGAACAGATGGAGATGTCCTTCACAATCTTAGCATGAACTAAGAGCAGACTATGCATTCCTTGTGGATATTCCAAAATTTGCAGCTATATGGATCTTAGTTGTATGATTTTTTTCAAAGACTGCAGCTGAGGGCTCAAAAGATCTTTTATATTGTCATTGTATCTCGATTTATGATCCGATTGAGCAATGGATTAGCTATTTGGCTTCTTGTGGCTGTTTGTTTCAAGGAGGAGGCTTGATCAGACCATCCCTCTTCTTAGGTAAGGTCTTCTCTACCCTTCACCCGTTGATGCTTTTCAATGAAAAAGGGTTCTGCTTGTAAAGTAAAACTAGGACCCACTCTTGCATGAATGGGTAAATTTTCTGTTCTCACCTAGGGAAGTTTCATCACTTAAAATAGATATTTCTGAAGAATCACGACACTTCCCCGTAAAACATGTTTGAACGAGACAAGCATTACATTGTGACAGATATGGAGGGGCACCCCTTCACACCTTATCCTCTCATCTCCAATACCCAAGCTTATTTGAGAACCCTTGGTGATGCAATTGTCTTGAGCAAAAAAAGAGTTCTATGGATGAATTCATCACTGTCAATTTACTGAAGGTCAGCGTTCAAATCACTAGAAACTGACATGCATAACTGATTGTTGGCAACCACATAAAAATAGCTGGTTGTAGTTTTCTAAAGTAACAAATCAAAGATACACCTAGACTCTGCCAAATCCATCTATGCAGTCTCATTTGATTCAGAGTCCAGACAAATGCGTAGCTACATGTTTCCAAGGAAAAGGAGGGTAGGGTATGAGGGATTATCCAGGTCCGCATGGTAGGTCTTCAACAGCAATTTCTGCGCATGTTGGTATCACACAGTTGGTGGCAGTCACTTTCTAACAGTTTGATATCGCTCCAATCTGCAAAGCTAATCTGATGAAGCTCTGCGGCATGCATTGTTAGAGGTCACATCCTGATGTCACTTCCCCTGCAGCCAACGGACGGGTTCTGATCAAACTGGAACCATGCAAACTATGTTAGATTGTTGTTGAAGCATTTCCGTGAAATTGTAAATAATAGATTCAGTTCCAGTACTTATCAACAGGCGAAGTAAATAATCTTATGCCAGTAAGAGCTTTATCCAGCTAAAAAAGGTAGTCTGTGTTCGGTCCAGGACCTTCAAGTTGGAGGCGGTGAAGAGTGGAATCCCAAGGGTACATTTCTTGGCACAAACTGGTCAGTCTCTTCAACTGTGTATTTTCATTCCTTCACGGGTTTAAGTTTATCTTAGTAAAACTTTCATCGACATTATTCATTGTGGTTTCTCTTTTTCACCTGTAAAATGAAATAAGTGCTCTGGACAAGGTTTTTTAAAAAAAAAAAAATGGCTGAGTTAATAAGATGAAATGTGAGTACTTACAGATAATAATAAACCCATTTTGCTAAGCCCAGAACCATGGTAAGATAGACTTGTCATAAACTGCTAATGCCAGACATGGATTTGTCGGTATCAAGAAAACAGTGATGGTTGGTCTGCTGCTTATGAATCAGATGAAACTGACACCAAACAAAATGACAGAGATTAAGAGAACACAAAATTGAAAAGGAGAGAACTTGCACCTGCCACTTGGAGAAGTTGCACCTGCCACTTGCCATTCATTCTTACCTGCTGTTGTGCGGTTATGCAGCCAGCATCTCCTTGATGGAGACAAGGAGATCTAGCACCTTAATCTTTTGCGTCCACAAGGAAATTGACATACTTGGACTGAGGCTTTACAAACTCACGTGTGAACCGACCTCATAAAACTCACAAAATTGGACGCCAGCTAGTGTTTGATTTCAAAGATAGACTGCCTGGGCAAGTCTTACTCTGGGGCTGTGAGAACTCTTCCTCTGATTACGTTGTGAAAGTTGATTAACAAGATCTTTCTTCATAATTGGTGAGTTTGGTTGTGCAGACGAGCAGATCATATAATATCTCAAATCATTTTCTTGCATGATAAGATGAATGTTGTCAATATCTGCGTGCATCACGTAAAAGATGCATGTGTCTGAATCGGCCGAAACACTGAATCATTGCAGAAACCGATAAAAGCAAAGGATTCAAAACGAACAAATAGAATCTCTGATTCTGCGCTGAAATCGATATCGATGACATTGAATAAGAGCATAGATAATTCAACGGGATCTGATAGAAATCTTTTATCTTCCATCTTGGGTGAATCGGTGATAGATGGTTACCATTATGACAGATATCTATTGCCTTATACTGCCATCGAGAACCAAAATGATTTGATGAAAGGACCTGGGACCCATTTGAAAAGCCACGCCGTCCTACTCCAATTGTTCGATTCTCTTGTTCAAAAAGAACAGTTGAGAGGGAGGTGTAAGAGCTATAAGATTGATGGCTCTTTTAAGTATGGTTGATGTGGACAATATTTGTCGGGTTGAAGCTCTGAGACGATCGCTGAAAACTTGGGGTGCAAAGTCATGTAGACTTTACGTGTGGGGCCCAAGACAAAGCGACCCACTTCGGGACAAAGGTCCCCATGGAACACAGGTCCTAAGTGGTATGGGTCCCAGCATACAATTGTGTGTTGGATCTCGGATCCATGGTAAAATAATGCATTTTAAAGTTATGTTTGATAGCCTAAGATCTGAGATTTGAGGCCGATCAATCTCAAATCTGCATTAGGTGAAAAGCAGTGGATTTCACGAATGTAATTTAAAATCTTTTTTTTATATGGGCACTAAATATATAGCTAACAAATTTTTTTTGGACCAGTGACCCAGTTCTTGTGGTGTTGACCCATATAACTGGACTCAGTCCACCCAAATCCACTCACTTAAAACAAGGTTTTAAACTAGGCTCTCCGGGGCATATGCCCTCCCCCCATGTCTACATTACATTATAAAAACGGTAGGTCTGGAGTGATCCAAATAGATGTATGGTAGGCTTGGCAGCCTCATATCTTCATTCCAACGCTATCGAACATAGCCTAAAGGAAAGTTCAAAAACAAAATGATAGGCTTGACTCTTGACTTAAAGGTCTTCAACTTTACATCATTCATATTCTTCGCTTATCCACCCCTTTCTCTCTCTAAATCTCTCTCTCTCTCTCTCTCTCTCTCTTATTTTTTCGCTGGTCCAATAACTGCCCTCCCTTTCAACTTTCTTGCTAATTTCAACGCTATATATCAACTTTTCCCTGTTACCAAACCCCAACTGATTATCAAGAATCAAGTGTGGCAGTTCAAACCCTCAGCTAGCATGACAATTTTTTGCCTTGTTTCTTCAAGTATGTATGTCTACATGTTAGAAAGAATATCAACTAGTTAACAGTAACGTCACATGCATAATTAATGCATGTCCACTACATGATTATGTTGAATCTGGACATAGTGCTCTCCGAAATGCAGTCATAATAAGTTTTTGCATGAGAGTGTTGTCAATTTTCTATTGTCCCAGACTTGATTTTATCACCACCTTTAGTATATTGAGCAGTTGAATCTAAAATAATTGCATCTCTATTGAAGTGGCCTAACGCAAGTTGAATTTATGAAATCCGTAGTCATTATTCTTCCTATGACTTTTTCGTAGGCTCCTTTATGAGCTTTGAAAGTTTTCTCATTTACGCATTTTTTTAGCCAACTTAGAAAATGAGTGCCATAATTTTATATGTTTTAATACTGATGGTACTCTTATTGACAACAACATGTCAGTAAGGACCTGACTTCACCAACCGCCATTAAACATGGATCTGAAACTCCCCCAGATTTGATAGAATCATAGTGCTGCCGCCTTTCCTTTCCTTTTTAACGGTCAACAACTTTTCATTTTAAAAAAATATATTTTGAAAGTGCAAAAAAACTTCTATATTTTCCACAATTATAGACTGTTCATCTGAGCTCTTCTTTGGTAATAGGCATCAAAAGTTTTGTCCTCAATGAAATATTTGAGGCAAAGTTAAAAGAGCAAGCCCTTTAAATGACATTTTTAAGTTTTCTTTTTTGCTTTTTTGTCATGTCAAGAACCTAACTTGTGAGTTCATGCAGCCTTAGCATCATAGTCTTAAGAAGATAAAACAAAATCAGACATTAAAATAAACGGAAACTGCAGCTCAGCTGAACAGAGGCACACAAGTTCATGGTTTTGTCTATTACTATTCTCTTTAAACATGTGGATTGAGGTAATTGCAACAAACGAGGGTTGCACATGCCAAGAAAGTGGTGTGTCAATTAAAATATTTTTCATAAAACAATATCATAACAGAAGAAATGTGAACTCTCTCTCTCTCTCTCTCTCCCTCTCTCTCTCTCTCTCTCTCCCTCTCTCTCTCCCTCTCTCTCCATCACTTTCTCCTACCAACCAGCTCCTTTTATTGTGTTGTACGCTTCTCTGTTACCTAATCTCACCCACTATAGGATGGCGACAGGGACAGGTGGCCTTAGTCAATTTCTTATCCTGACACTAAATAAAAGGAAACACTTCTGTAAAGAGAAAGAACTGTTCTAGATAACTCCTCATGGAAGATAAGGAAATGCTGCCATAACCTTTCTAGCCATAGATTTCAAAGTTGCGGCTTCAAATTTATCAACAGGAATGCATGTAAAAGTATGCATTTCTAAGTTCTTATTTTAGAAGTTACGAATTGATTTGGTGAGGATCAACCAACCCTTTAATTGGATGTACCCAGTCGGCATATATGATCTTATGGCATTTCGAAACTGTACATGAACTTTGTGATTTAAGGTCAATTATTATCGAATCAAACTTGTAATTCTAGGAAGACAGGGTATATTCAGGCAACAAAAACAACCATGAGCAGAGACAGCGTAAATCATTAAGATCATAAGATTATTGTATATAAGTTTTCATAATACTTAGATTGAAACAATTTAATGAAGGTAAATTTTTTTTTTTCCTTCTGGAGAATCCTCATTGACAAGACTATTTACCGGAGCTGCTTGAAATTTTGATCTGGACTTTTCACCTTAACATCCTTCGCAGCTGTGTTCTTAACCATACTTCTTTAGAATAAATGAATAAACACACAAGGAATAGAGAGTTTTGCTGCATGTTAGTTTAGTCGCCATCCTTCATTGTTAAACGGTCGTTTTAAAAGAGAACCTCCACTGCCATGACTTCCAATTTCTCATTAAGAAAGAAAAATTCTCCATTTCAGTAATGGCAAATGTTTTATTACAGGGCCAACGACAAGCGCCTCGAGTTATGTCATCAGTCTTCCTTGTCTAGAAGGCCACAAAAGATTATGAGATAATCATAAAAAGGATGATTGATGCAATATTCTCACCATATGCTTTTAACTTCTTACAGAAAATGGCAAAAAAGATCTAAGGACAGGAAGTCTTCAGTTTGCCTTTCCAGACTATGGATTTTAACTTACATAAATTCTATTAGCGAGATTAAATTTACATTAACTGCTCATCGAAACCTGCAAAACAGCCAATTTTTTAATTAAAAATTTACTCTGTTCCATATTATGAAAAGTTCATTTGTTTCTTCTAGAATTTCACTTTCTTCTGTGCTTTATTTAAGGGCCAGATGCTTGAACACAATATTCTCACAAAAATAAACCAGGCGAGATCATCCTACTTAGGTTGGAAATTAGTTGGACTTGGTGAGAAGGTTTTGACATTTTTGGTTGTATCCAATTTGATTATGACCCCACCTCGAATGGACTCAGCTGTTGCTAATGAGATGCAGCTAAAATCCTAAGTCTATGAATAAAAACAATTTTACAAGAATGGTTAGTGGAAAAAAGTAACAGAATTATGATTTTTGGCCCAGTGGCAGTGGACTGCACTTAGTGAAGAGTTTCTTGGTAGTCAATACCTCGAGTCTATATGATCAACTCTGAACCTAAAATGGTTAGCTAAAGCTTAGCTCATGGTCAACCGTGTTCATAGAAAGAAGAAATCTAAAGAACTTTGTCCAAATCGATGGTAGCGATCATTTTCTCCGCTGAGGTAAACACCAACTGTGATCACACGAATTTCTTTTCACTGGTCATTGTTTCGTCCTAAAATAATTGAACGTTTATGAGCATCAATGAGCAATGTCAATCATCCCTGCTTGGGATCTTGTTAATATTTAGCAATGTCAAGACGAAAGGGGTGAGAAGTTGCTAATTCAGATTTGGAAATTTGTGATTAATGTCAGAATCAGGAGATTGGATCTTTGATTGGGTGGCCGTGGCATCGTCATTCACCGAAAAGCGAAGGCTGTCGATGTACTTTCGGCTCCCGTCATTAAAAAATAAAATAAAAAATAAAAAAATAAAAAAGAGGAAGAAGTCCACTATATGAACACCACATTGAGGTATGGCGGCTTTTGATGGTAAACGTTAAACAAGGATGCTTTTCCCATCTCCCCACGGGCAGGGAAGGCACGCACGTATCTTGCAGTCGAGAGCTCTCGTCCCAAGCTGAAGGGTTTTCAAATGGTTAATATTCTTGATTTGGGTCAAGGAAGTGGCTGGCTTTGCTGCCGCTGAAAGGGGGAGTGCAGAAATGGCGGTGAGCGTACCAACGGCTCTCTGGGATGGAGTGCTGGACATCACCAAGAGATGTCAGAAGAAGCGCGAGGAGCCCTTTCTTTGGGCCATCCAAATCTCCGGCCACCTCAACATGTGCGGCGTCTCCCTGCCTAGTGTTGAGCTTGCCCATATCTTGGTCTTTCATATTTGCTGGGATAACAACGTGCCCATCGCGTGGAAGTACTTGGAACAGTCTATCTCTTCCAAGATTGCTCCCCCCATTCTCGTTCTTAGCTTGGTTTCTGCAAGGTTGGAATGGATTGGTTCCTTGGAGACTCTTCTTGTCAAATTATTTTGTTGGTAGTCCAATTATTTGCTTGTTTGATCCTTCTGTGATCAGATTGTTCGAATTGGTTTCGTTCGTACTGGTTATTCTACTGTCCTTTACCCTTGTTGTTGTTTTTCTTTGCTTGGGACGTCAGGATCGATTTTTTCATTGCTTGGTTTTGTAGTTACCGGTGCACGAGAGAGAGCTTTCAAGTAGCGGTTGAGGTGTTTTTGTTGTCATTTTTCTTGCTGGTTTTTTGGTGTAATCTTGGTAAAGCCTAGATCAAAAGTCGAGCAAGGAATGAACTCAAAGTCAAGCAAGGAATGAACAAGATAGAAAATCATTGATGTGTTTTAGGACCTTGATTATTAAACTTGTGTTCATTTGCACCCATGATAGCAATTCGTGGTCTCGTTGACGAAAAGTTAGATTTTGGAGCGTAGTCATGGGATCAATCGGGAACTTGCGCCTTTCGTGTGCATAAACAGTGTGACTTCCAATACTCTTAAGGACTAACGTTGACTCCTATAGTCTTTATTATGGGAGTTCTTTTATTTTCTTACTAATATTTTCAGTTGTTATTGCAGGGCGATTCCATGTCGTCGCTCCCGACCTGCTGCTTACAGGCTTTGTCTTGAATTACTCAAGAGGCATGCCTTCTCATATGAATCTCAAATAAGTGGACTGCATTGTCGAAGGTGAGGTTGATTTTTTTTTATATTCATATCATCGAATTGCTAACGAACAACAGATTTGTTTTTCTTATAGTTGCTGTTCTCGTTATTCCTTATAGAAACTGCCACATTTTTCAGATTTTTTTCATTAATTATATGTTATTACATTGCTCTTTAGTTCTACTATCTTGCATGTTTGCTTATTTTAAGAAGACACTTGCTCATTTTAGGAGCACTAAATTGTTAAGGCACCATGTTATGCAGGATAATGAAATCCGTGGATGACGCCCTTCACCTGTACCAGGTTTTTGGTGTTCAAGAGCCAGGACCCGGAGAAGTGGTGGTCAAATTTGTTTTTGCGATTGTTTTGAAGTTGCTTGATGCAACTCTGGAAGACGATGGGTTGCAAGATGTGAGCACTGAGAAACAGTTCAAATGGGCAAGCCAACAAGACATGGAAGTGGATGTTCAAGACCAAGCTGATGGGAAAAAAGAGGAAATTCGGGAAGCTTTACGGAAATCAAACAGTGTGGAGGCAGTTAAACTCATTGGTCAATTTTTGCAGCACAAACTAACTTCAAGGCTTCTCAGACTAGCATCAAAGAACCTGTAAGCATTTTTCTCATCTAGTATTGTTTTTGTAAGTTGTTTTCTTGGCATTTTTGAGACATGAGGTAGTCCTGATACTTCTCAATCAAGAACTAACTTGCCAGATTGAGTAATGCCCATCAATTTCTGGCTTCTCATTTGCGACTTGCAAATGCAAGTATACTATTCCTTTAAAAATTTTGCAAAAGGAAATTGCTTGAAATGGCTGCCTGAAAAAATTTGATATGGATCAGTTTTGTTAATTTTAATGCTAATCAGCACAAATCAATTTAACTTGTCTTCCTGTCTGATTTTTGTTATCATTCAACTCTTTCATCTTAGGATATACCTTGTATGGGTGATCCTTAGTGACTCTGAAATGAAAATTGTGTGGCGGCTATTGGACATTTCTCTTTGGTTTCTCTGCTTCTCTGGTAATGTCCAGTGTTGTGGATTTATTCTCATCCAACTTTTTAATTTCATTGCCTGTAACCATTATCCTTAGTGACTCTAAAATGAAAATTGTGTGTGACTGTTCACATTATTGTTGAGATGTTGCTTAGTATCTGTTCAGAGTCTTAGGTTTTAATACCTGTGGTGGAATTAGATATTCTTTGAATTGTTAAAAAGGATCTCTCCATTTTTTGCTTGGTCAACATTTTGAAGCACATGAAATAGCTATTTTGTTTCTTCCTAGGGCCTCACAATGGGAAGGCTTTATGAGGTGCTTGACACTGCTAGAGGCTAAATCAATTTCAGTAAGGAATTCGGGCTCTTCAGAGTCTTTACTGCATTTGTCTTCACATATACAAAAAAGCTTTAGTCAAGAGTTCAAAGACACTCAGCATCCATCAATAAGGGCCTTGATTAACATTAGACCTTTGGCACCCTCCACCTATCAAAATCATGGAGCTAACAGGTCTTCACTTTGGATCCCTCTGGATCTATTCCTAGAAGATACAATGGATGGATCACAAGTTACAGCTGCGTCTGCTATCGAAAGTCTTGCAGGTAGAGCCATTTCCAGACTGAAAGCTTCATGGTCATTTTCTCATTCTATAATCTTCCAAGTGATATGACTTTTCCCTAATTTGAAATGTTAGACCTGAGACTTGAATTAGTTGTTGGTTGTTTATTGAAGTTATTTGCATTTAATGCAGATTTAGTCAAGTCTCTTCAAGCTATCAATGGAATTACCTGGCACGAGACTTTCTTAGGTTTGTGGATGGCAGCTCTTAGATTTGTCCAAAGGGTAAACCCTCCATGCGGTCTATGTTCTCCACTTATAGCTACAAGACATAATGTGCTAGTACACTTAATCAAAAGTGACATTTCTGTGGCGCTATTTTGTTCTGCTGCAGGAAAGGGACCCAATTGAGGGGCCTGTACCACGCCTCGATGCACGATTATGCATCTTACTGTGTATTACAACACTCGCCATTGCTGATATTATTGAGGAAGAAGATACAGCCTTAGCTGATGAAAGAGAATCCATGGATACCAGTCAGAGAAAAGAGAAGCCAGTGATAGGGCAACGACGGAAGGATCTAATAACCAGCTTGAAGATGCTTGGTGATTTTGAAAGCTTGCTCGCACCTCCCCAGTCGGTTATTTCTGTGGCAAACCAAGCAGCTGCCAAAGCAGTGATGTTCATTTCTGGCTTCAAAGTTGGAGGTGGCTACTTTGATAGCATCAGTTTGAATGATGTGCCTAATAATTGTGGTAAATGATGCAATCTAACTGTTAAGCAAATGCATTGCATCTTGTTGTTGATGAACTGTTTGACCCACTGCACCTTCAGGCTTCATGGCTTTGTTAGTTTCAAGTTTGGTCTCTTCTTCTTCCCAGTATTCACTTTTCAAATTCATTGCAGCTGGAAACATGCGGCACCTGATTGTTGAGGCATGCATAGCAAGACATTTGCTGGACACATCTGCATATTTTTGGCCAGGATATGTGCGTGGGCACATGAACCAGGTACCAAGAAATATGTCAGGCCAAGTGTCTGGCTGGTCGGCTTTGATGAAAGGAGCTCCTTTATCCACATCAATGGTGAATTCACTGGTGACAACTCCTGCTTCAAGGTATGTAAATACATGTTGTATGATATATCACTGTAGCATTTTCTGGTTGGGTCTGCCACCTCCTTTGTAACAATGAAATCCTCTTTTTCTGGTGCATGTCTTGCTTTTGTGTTCTTGTTATATGACAAATGTCTACGATTGTTTGAATATGCACATGCATGAATCATTTATTTTATACGTCCAGGCGCTCTTGAATCTTGTAATCATTTCCTTCTCCATTCGAATGGTTTTTGACCTCCTGGGATTTGGTCATACTGTTTTGCTCGAAAACATGTATATCAGATGCTATCTGTAAATTTACCCAGGGTAAAGCCACTGAATTGCTCATGGATTTGATGGAAGCTTAGCGGAGCTCGAGAAAGTGTTTGAGATTGCAGTCAGTGGGCCAGACGATGATAAGATATCTGCTGCTACTATCCTCTGCAGTGCCTCTTTGATTAGAGGTTGGAATATTCAGGTATACAATGCAATACTTCCCAGAGTCTCTAGTGGGTTAATAAGTCATGGCTTTTCTTTGAAGTTTTAATTCATGCTTCAATATCTGTCTTACTTATGCCCCTGTTTGCTTGTAGGAACACACTGTCCGTTTGGCCGTGAGATTGCTTTCGCCACCTCCTCCTGCTGATTATCATGGAAGTGATAGCCATTTGATTAGTTATGCTCCTATGCTATTTAGTGTGTTGGTAGGAATTTCGTCGGTCGACAGTGTTCATGTTTTTTCACTACATGGAATGGTAGGCTTCCCCATTTCATGACAATTGTGTTAATTTTCCAATTGTTTATGTTTAAGCAACTGTTTAGGTTGGTTCTTGATAAGTTACCCCATTTTCATAACTTTCATTTGTTTTTCCAGGTCCCTCAACTTGCAGCCTCATTGATGCCCATTTGTGAGGTATTTGGATCAAGGGCACCTAATATCACATGGAAACTTCAAACTGGAGAAGAACTTTCTGTACATATGTTGTTCTCAACAGCATTTATTCTTCTTATGAGGCTTTGGAGGTTCAATTGTCCACCTCTTGAACATTGTGTATTGGGAAAAGGTGCCTCACTTGGTTCCCAGCTAACTCCTGAGTACCTTCTCTTGGTTAGAAACTCACAATTAGCTCCCTCTGGTAACAAGCATAGAGAGAAAAAATTTAGCTCCCAAGAAGGTTTGAGCAACCGAAGGGTTTCATTTTCATCTACGCAACCTATCTTTATGGAATCATTTCCAAAGCTTTCGACTTGGTACCGGCAGCATCAAGCTTGTTTAGCATCTACTCTCTCTGGTCTTGTCCATGGTACACCTTTTCATCAGGTTGTAGATGGGCTTCTGACCATGATGTTCAGGAAACTGAATAAAGGAGGGCCACCTGGGGCATCAGCCAGCAGTAGCTTTAGCAGCTCTTCTGGCAATGGAAGTGATGATATCTCTCAAAGACCAATGCTACCTGCATGGGAAATTATGGAAGCAGTTCCATTTGTAGTAGATGCTGCTCTTACTGCTTGTTCACATGGAAGGCTGTATCCTCGTGAGTTGGCTACAGGTTTGTCGTGGGCTTCCTTTTGGTGGTCAAAATTCTAGTTAACATTCTATTGCATTAATTGATTTTATCACATATAATGGTAAAACTTGTGATTTTTTCATGGATGTACTGGCCTAATTGGCAGTAAGTATTCATGAGTAGCAGACTTTGCTTCCTCTCCCAGAAAAGAAATTTGTTATTCACTAAGCAGATTTGTTGTCTTTATTTCCTTTTAGTGTTGCTCATTTCTTGTACAAATTTTGGCCTGTAGGGTGGCTGGCTCTAGTGCCTTCGAGTTTAATTGGTTTAGTCTACGATACTATTGTCGTTTTAGCTGCTCAAAGGTTGTCCTAAAGTGGGGATTGTTTGGGTGTTTTCTTCAGCAGAATGATTTTCATGGTGTTTGAAATTTATAAGGTAAATCTACCCATATTACAGGTGGGCCTCATTGCAACTTTTAGTAGAGAATCATTTTCGTGGTTTTGAAAAATTATAAGAATGGCCTGCTCAAGAGATCATCCAATCAATATGAAACATTAAGTGCATAAAATGTTTCAAAAAATAAGATTTAGTTACTTGTATTAGTTTCTCCTGTCATTTTATTTTTCTGTCAGTTGATTTCACTCTTCTCTCTTCTTCCCATGGAGATTGCTTTCAGATATTTGACACCTCCAATAATTTACTAAATCATGGCCATGGCTATTTGTTACTGCAGCTATTATCATGCTAGAAAGTTGCAACTAGAAGAAACAGTTGTAATAATTATTGGTGATTTCCTTTCTGTTTGATTTTATGTTGGAGGTCTATGTTGTGCCTTGGAATTTTTGTTTAACTTGAAACATCGTCTTAGTTGAGAATCCCATGGATGCGATGAAAGCTAGGGGTCTTGGTTCTTATTGAACTTCTTCCATCACTTTTGTTTAGAATGTCTGATGCTTGATTTGAATTGATTCTCAACTTTGTTTAGAAGGTAGTACATCTTTCTTACTCAACGTCATGCACAGGGCTCAAGATTCTCGCTGATTTTCTTCCAGCTTCTTTAGCTACTATAGTGAGCTACTTCTCTGCTGAAGTAACACGTGGTGTTTGGAAGCCTGCCTTCATGAACGGTACTGATTGGCCTAGTCCTGCTGCAAATCTTTCTTATGTTGAAGCAGCAATCAAGAAAGTCGTTGCCACCACCGGTGCTGATGTTCCTAGCCTTGAGATTGGTATTTATATATCTAATTTGATCCTCTAATTTGCTATCGTTCTGTACCTAATGTCTACGTATGCACCTTTCTCTTGCCATCATTGTTTCAAGAAATACACCTTAATGCTATAAACCAAGGGGAGATGCCAAGACCTTTGTGTATGATCCAGGAGAGATGTCTTTTGTCGCTGTCTTTCTTTCCCAGAATAAGCATTGTCAGAAGATTCTCAAGGTCTTCTGTTACCATCTTGTTATGTGTTTTACATTGTTTAGGATAGTCCAGCTTTTATTGGGTTGCTGCCCCTCTGGCAAATGCTCAAAAAAAATGAGGCTCTTTTACATTCCGTATCTTTTTGTTTGATGTGGAATCTACAAATAACAAACAGAGTATGTGGACTACTTCTCACCCAAACAATTGGGAAGACAGACACGTTAAACCTCTTTTTCGTTGCCATTTTCTTCCTACCTTTCTGGACAGGATGGATCTAATATTAGAGTCATAGAAATGAATTGGTGAGAAAATCATGATACCTTGTCACAGTATAAGAATCTTACTGGTCTGCTGCATTTTCTCATAATCTCTTCACCCTTTGATGATACTTTCATAGCGTTATTTTTTTCCTCTCTTTCCTTCTGCATTTTCTCATACTTGCTTCACCCTCTGAAGATACTTTCATAGCTAAATTTACCATTTTCTTTCTCCCTTTTCCTCCTTTTCATTATTATTATTATTTTTTTTTTGGTTTGATGATCAATTGACTTTGTTATGGTCTCGCAGGAGGAAGTTCACCTGTTACACTTCCCTTGCCTTTGGCAGCATTTGTAAGTCTCACCATAACATATAAACTTGACCATGCAACGGAACCTTTTCTCAACCTTGCTGGCCCAGCATTGGAAGGACTTGCAGCTGACTGTCCATGGCCCAGCATGCCAATAGTTGCATCTCTGTGGACACAGAAGGCAAAGCGCTGGAATGACTTTTTAATTTTCTCAGCATCTCGCACTGTCTTCCTACAAAGCACTGATGCCGTTGTTCAGCTTCTGCAGAGCTGTTTTTCTGCCACTCTTGACTCTTCCTCTGGTAATCCCCTCTCAAGTAGTGGTGGAGTTGGTGCGTTGCTTGGCCATGGACTTGTGCCTCTTCCCTCTGGGGGACTTCTGCCAGTTGCACCTGGTATTCTCTACCTAAGGATGTACAGATCGATTCGCGATATACTGTTTGTGACAAAAAAAATTCTCTCTGTTTTAGTAGCTTCAGTGACAGAAATTGCTACAAAGGGCATGAGCAAAGAGGAAGTGGCTAAGCTGAGTAAGTCCAAATATGGAATGAGATACGGGCATCTTTCCCTGTCTGCAGCTATGGGGAAGGCCAAGCAGGCAGCTGCTCTAGGAGCCTCACTGCTATGGCTGTCAGGAGGCACTGGTCTGGTCCAGATGCTATTCCAAGAGACTCTTCCATCTTGGTTTTTGTCGAAAGATGGGCTGCAGTCTGGTGAAGCACAAGGCAAGGCAGCCATGCTGATAGGTTATGCCCTTGCATACTTTGCCATGCTAAGTGGGGCGTTTGCATGGGGTGTGGATAGTTTCTCCAAACGCAGGCCTGGGGTACTAACTGGACACTTGGACTTCCTGGCTGGTGTGCTGGACGGCCAGATATACTTGAGCTGCAACTGGGCTACTTGGCACGCCTATGTGTCTGGATTCCTGGGCCTAATAGTGGCGAGCGCACCCAAGTGGGTAGGAGAAGTGGATGTGGATACTCTTAAGAGACTGAGCAGAGGGCTGAGGCTGCTGGACGAAAAGGAACTTGCTCTCTCACTTTTGGAAGGGGGTGGTGCCGGTGCTATGGGTGCTGCTGCAGAGTTAGTTATTGGGTCCCCAAATTTTGCTTGAGTGCGTGTATGTAAGATAGAGAGAGAGAGGGAGAGAGAGGGAGAGCTTGAGAAGCATTCTTATCCGTGTACCATTGAATGAAAAGCCATTTTCTACAAGTTTTCTTTTCCTTGGGCGGATTATTGTTGTGCTTGTTCATGGGACTGGTTGTTTCACCTGAAACGCGTCGCAAACAGATAGAGAATCGGTCTGCATGGCCATATTGATTCGGCCTGTATCAATGTCTGTAAATTTGATTTTTACTTTTAAAAGAATATGAAATAATTTCGTTATTACTTCTACAAAAATTTGATCTACACGGGCTGAATAGGCCTGCCTTGAACCCACGGTGTTCTCCTGAGAAGTTGGCGCAATGCATACCGACCGTTGCAAGCTGGTACGCAACGGCACGGACGACAGAGCTGTGGTTTGTCGGTAGCTAATGCTTTGCTTGTCTGGAAAATAGCTGAGGGTGTAACTGTTGTTGCCGGAAACTCCCCATCAAGGTTGCCATTGTTAGACCGACGGATGCCAGTCCTTTGTTTTATCAATCAAATGCATTTCATCGCACTTTCTCGTAGCATAACTACAGTTGGTCCAATTGCATCAAGCAACACAAGGATCAAAGATTGAAAATCCACAGCGCAGCCCTTTTTCTGCCATGAACAGCATCCAAGTCACCCATGCACCTTGACCGTCCTCCTTCCCCTTCCCTTAGCCGCCATAATGAATTATGTTAACCAAAGAACTCCCCAGAACATAGTTATCCGTTCCCTTTATTTTTTATCATCCTGGTTTTGTGTTTATATTGTACTTGCTGTCATATTTTGCCATTTGTACGAGTCATTATTGTTTGCTTGCTGCAGTTGGTCTGGGAGGGAATGCACCTAGTCAAACCAGGAGAGCAATGGAGCAAAACATATCTCATTTGTTCTTTGGAAAACAAAAACTACAGTTTCACAAAACTAGTTTTCACCGTCTTCCAACTATGAGGGTCCTCTTTCTAGGAAAAAAAGTATAATAGAGATGACGAAGATAATGAAAATGACAGTGCTAAACAGCTAAATTTCACGGCGAGAACGCCGAGAAGAGGAAAAAAGCGGGTGGGAAACGTTTAAAGCCCGAATCCGGATCCAGATCCAGTCGTAAGAGAGAATCGACGTTGGTCGTCGTCCTCAGCAGCAGACCCTGTCGAGTGTCGAGGAACTCTGTGGATGTCGCTGATGGAACCAAGCGTGTTCCTAACGAGATTCATCCGTTCCCCTCCTGCCATCTTTATACCCACAAAGTTTCCCTTCCACAATCGCGCCATCAGTTCGAAGACATCTTCACCAGGTGGAGGGAGGATTTTAGCTTCTCTTTTTCCATTTTTTCCCTTCCTTCTAATATTTCTTTGGTATCGCTTTTTGGTTGGTTCTTTCTAACTTTTTTTTTCTCCTCCATCTTCCTTTCTTTGTTTTCCTGCTGATTCTCTCTTGGAATTTTTCAGCTCTGCGAACAGTTGCGATAGTGCCCAAAGCAAGTGAAGCACCGTCACTGAAAATCGAGAAGGAGGAGGAGGAGGATGACGGCTACAAGCTTCCCAAAGAGTACTATGATGATGTATGTGCTTTCTTCTTCATTTTTGTACAATTGAGGAAAATGTTTGTCTGTATCCTGTATAAAGCTTTGTGTTTGGTCTCAATATTTCATGAGCGTCTTCGGGTATTTGCTTCTCATATTCAGTATGCAAAATGAAAAGACTGAGCTTACGAGTTTTCAAGTCTATATATCATCGAGACTGTTCTGCCTGGCGCTTGTTGGCGGAGCATGGATTTATTATCTCCGTTTAGCTCTAAAAGAAACAGCACTCTATACGAGTCTGCCGAGGAGAAAAGGAAAAGATTGCTATTTTTTTTTAGTTGTGTTGTATGCGGAGGTGGCTGTACCGTACTATTTTCATTGATGGTCCGTGCACTTGCTGTTCCTTAAACTTGGATGAATTGGCTAGAATGTGGATATCAGCTCATAATTCATTATTTTACCGACTGAGGTTTTACTAGTTTTTTCTTTTTTTTGGGTTCATGTATCTTTAACCTTTATTCATGATTACGAGAAGGGAGGATGTCTTATTACTTTGTTGGTTGAATCATGAAAACTTGACCTTGACTTCTCTAGACTAGGAATGGCAAGCACGGCAACGGGAGAAAACAAAGGAGTTCGAAAGGAAACGCCAACAGGAGGAAGAAGAAGAACGACTAAAGGAGATTGAATATCGAGAGATTGGCTCTAGATTGAAAGGTTACCCTGAGGAAGAAGTTCGGAAAGCAAGAATATTGGTTTCAAGCTTTATCAGAGCTGGGGAAGAGATTGAAGAGGTGAGATATGTTAGCTTTATGCTGCACTGTTTGTCTTTTGTTCTTCAGTGAGATGCATGTGTGTAACTTACTAGAAATGGGTCGTTCACCTGTTCAAGGAAATGGTTCATGGTTTTTTTGGAGGCCCAAGCTTGCACTAGAATATCGGTTTTGAACAATTGAATTGCACAGATTGTCATGTTAACCTAAGAAGGTTTATTTGGATGAGATATTGAAAGGCTTGCCATTGCATCTAGTTTTTAGGCTCTCAACCCACAAAATCAGAAGTGAGTGCCAAATGGAATTGAAGTAATTTCATTTCTTAGTCACAAGTGTAGATGTTTGAGGAAAGAAAGTTTGTTGGGAATTATTTGCAGAGATTGTTTGCTATAGCCCTTGTTCATTCAATCCCCACCATATGAGACAAGGAAATGCACGACCAAAAGAATCTCTTCTTTTACTTAAGGGTGCGTTTGACTCCCCACGGATCTCAGATCCGAGGAAATCTCAAATCCTGTGGTAGCTGAAATCCACAGTTGTATCAAACTGTGGATTTCAGCTTCTACCCTCAAAGTGGATTTCAAATCTGCAGTGATCTGAGATCTGCGGTAATCAAACGAAACCTAAAAGTTAATGGTTTTCTAATTAGTTGTTTCATGTGGATATGCAATCCTCTATATATCTAGAAATGTAGCTTTCATTTTTTGTGCTTTGTTATGGTAGGGGTAATTTATATTTCAATGTTTCTTCTAGTAGCATTTCAAATGAGAAGTTGGTCTTGAGGTGCTCAACTCTCAATGTTCCAGAAAGAGGACAGAAGGAAGGACAGACAATGGTCATTTAAGTTATTTACCTTTTCAAAATTATGCTTTGCAGTTTGAAAAAATTGCAATCATGCTTGTGATGTGCTCTTGTTACTGTATAGTTGATGTGCATCCCGTAGGTAGGATCTCGCTTTCATGATTCTTGATGTCTCTGCTATGCAATTGATGATCTCTCTGCTATGCAATTGATGATCTCTCTGCTATGCAATTGATGATCTCTCTGCTATGCAATTGATGCTGATATCTAGTAGGGCAAGTTACATGCTGAGTCTAACATGCAAATGCATTTAGCTATGATCTCTTTAAGATAATTAGCTAAATGCTCTTAGCAATTTCTACTAAGACTCTACAAGGAAATTATGTGTAATCTAACTAGTTGTTTCAAACCATCCATATCAGTTGTATTGGTCTTTGACTGTTTCTGTTCTTACCATTTGTCTGGTTTTCCTTCAACTGATTTTTTCCTTTCCCCAGCCATGAATTTCCTAATCCCTGTGCCGTACTGAAAATGCTTGTCGGTTGTCGTCCCCATTCATTTTCTTTGGACGTTATTTTTCTGGCTGATGGAAAATATTTTTATGCTGTGTACTCTTTTCTGCTGGTCACAGAAAATTGAGGAAGCTGCTGAGAAAGGTGAACTGACAGAACTGGTTTTGATGGTTATCTGGAATCGCCTCGACCTTGCTCGCCGAGATGTATGTTAACTGCCTTCTTATCTCCTGCTTTCCTTTTGTCATTTATTGCTTCAATATGAACATGGAAATATGAACGTCAAGATTATGCACTTGGGGTCCTGTCATATTTCTATAAGAAAGTCTGTAATTGCATAAATATCATATTATTCTCATGGTAGCTCCACTTTGACGTAACGTAACACTGTCCGAAATTTATTGTTTATCTCATCAGGAAGAGAAGGATGCTATCAGGAGTCTTGATCTCTTATACAGAAGGGTGGAGGTAAGGGTTATCAATTGGAAGTTTAAATCTGAAACTCTGTCATGTTAAGGTGGTCATCATTGCCAATAAAGTCTCACTCCACCAGGCTAGTGAGTGGAACTTCCACAACGGAAAGTTGGAAGTTCAAGACTTCAATACCTGAATTACACTTCCTGGACCATGACGCTGCCTAACCTGAGCTTGATAAATTGTTCTTTGGAAAAAAGAAAAGAAGTCACTATTAGCATTATCTTAATATCTTAGAGTCTTGTGTCTAGCTTGATAAACGTTACAGGCCTTTAACCAGCACTTTCCTCTACTTCGTGAAAAAAACAACATTCTTTTATTTGATTTATTAGCATTTCTTCCTTTCTGGTTTGGTCTTCTGTTCTCTTATTTGAGAAAAACAACATTCTTCAACCGTTTACCTACCATGACGAATTTGTAGATAACATATTAATTAGTTGTTGCATAATGTATGAGTTAGTTTAGTCGAGTCATAAATTTCGACAATTTTTCAGAATGTTATGATACTATGGTGCTAAATTGATTAAACTTGAAAGTGATGCGGAAGATGAACTGTGATGATACTCTCATAAGGATAGTGTCGGCACCGCTTTTGCTTTTAGTTTGTTTCTAGTTTTCAAATGGGCTTTCTTCTTTTTTTAGTAATTTTATGTATAAATAATTTTCTAATTTACAGTGGTTTCTTGTTTGCTATGTTCTATATTTATTTAAATTCTCAAATCCCAAATTTTCCAGGTTTTCCTTTTAGGAAGCATTTATTATTTCAATAGTTTGCCTTGCTCAGATATGTTGTCTAATATTTGTATTCTGCAGCTGTGATTACATAGCATCTCACCTTTCTTGAATGGATTCTTACCGGTTTCCCATGAACATACTAAATTTATTTATTGATACTTGCTTCAGACAGAGATTTTAAAAACAGAGGCCCCTCCAGCTATGAGGTTGCTCAATGATCTATTAAATCTTCATGATGGATTCAATGATGAGGAATGGCTTAAGAATTGCAGGAAGTGTATGATCAACACCTTCCCAAGGGAAGACCCGTTCAGTATGCTTGTCCCCATGGGAGTTGACATTGACAATGTAATAACATATCTCAGATTATAATCTCATTTCTGTTGCATGTGATCTCGTATTTCATTCAAATCCAAATAACTTGGTCCATCAGATAAACTGTTTTAATCATCCGGTTTTTCTTGCATGGAGTTCTGCAAATCCATGATCATTATGCTGCCAGTTCCTCATTTGATTTGCCTGCACCTTAGTTAGGTTCAACCTTTATGTTAACAACCATGGTGTCAGGCAAAATGTTTCTGTAACCTTAACATATAACACATGAACTTGTTTTCCTTCTTTACCATCAAGTAAACAGAATCAGCATGTATCCCATAAAATGTACTTCTAAATGATGCATTTTTCTGTTATCTAGTTTTGTGTTCAAATAATCAGATAGGCATCCTACCACTGTTCAGTTTGGCTCAAGCACCTTGCTGTCTGTCATATAGAAGTTTTTTTTTCACTCAGATTTCAATTTTACTATTGCCATCTTATCTACTTGTTTTTGTCTTCCCAGCACCTTGGCCGTATAGAGCTGCCACCAGAAGGCAACGATGTACTCTTGCGGGTCGATTTTGTGAGAGAAGTAGATGCATTGTTAAAAGAAGTTCGACAGGAGCAAAGTGAAGCACAGGCAGTGCAGGGATTTGATCCAGAATCTGTTGCCGCCAGGTTGAAGCAACAGGAGAAGCAAAGAACCATACATATGATAGAAGCACTCTTAGATCTAGCAATAACCTTACAATGGTGATTCTGAATGCTTGGAGATGATTTGGATACATATATGTGCTTGTCTCAGTTAGGCAATTCGGTGGCATCAAGATTATCAGAGATCTTTGGTCTTGGTGGGCATGGTCATTTCGATAAGAGGAAAAATCCTTTGCTAGGTTGTTGATACAAAAAGAACACAAAATTGTCATTTTAATGAACATCGTTTTTGAATGGTTATAAAAAATCTTCGGAACCAGTTGGATTCTGGTGATATGAAAGTTTTTCTTATCAAAATCAAGCAAAGATCGACAATTAATATTTATGCCATGGATTCTCAAACCCTCAAGCTTATACATACTTGAACATAAAGTTCCATCAAATCTGTAATTTGTCCTACATTATAATATGCAACAAGTCCCAGCAGCATACGCTTAAAGACCAGAATTGGTACACAAAACACAGGATGTGTCAAATCCCAATTTTTACAACTCATTCAGTTTCGAGCAACTTCTTTGCAGTATATAGAGCTAAAGTTCCAGTTTGCGCTTTAATGTTCATCTCGGCTGTGCAGACGGAAAGCAGAGATGCTCCCCCTTTATTCTCCCAAACCCACAAAAATATCAAATGGAACCGATGGAAGCCCCCAGACCTTCGCTTAGAATGATCTGCATATCTGATCACTTGACCATCGAATTCAACAAAACTACTGGTTAGATGACTAGATCGCAGATCTATCAGGTGCAATCGTGTCTATTTTTCTATTCGATAGTACAATTAGATTTGAAAGAAAAGAAAGAACTGACAGGAGAGCATAGAGTTATCTATATACAAATCATCAAGATGGACAAGTTCAGCTCCCAACTATTAACACTAATCATTGCCATAGTACACATGCTTTGAGCATCTATGAACTTCTTATGAAAATTCACGATCAGGTAACACCAAAGGAGCAATTAGAGTCCAAATATAAAGTGCAGCAGTCAACCACTCTGTGCAGATGCGAACCCAAACTGACGTCCACCCCACGTCAACAAGCTCATCACTATTTGAGGAAGAGCTGGTCCATCCAGTTAGAAGCATTGCAGAGTACATGCTAGCAAGCGCAAAAATAAGATGGAAGAACGTATAGGAATATGTAACAGGCCTCGCTTCTTCCTTCTTCTCCTTGTCTTTCTTCCCATCTTCCTTGCTGTTCTCGACATCTTTAGATGGTAGAAGAGGTGCTTTCTCTGAGGCACATGCATAGAGTAAAAGGTAGCATTAAGAGCAGAAACAAATGCATGAAAAAGCTGGAGGTTAGCCTACTCAACTCCAAGCCTAGTATCGCAGGCAGGAAAATGCAATATAAGCTGATGAACAATTGGAGTTTTTGAGGAACTCCCTGAGAATCTCAGAGTTCCATGCTCCATAGCTAATTTAAATTCAAATGACGGGAAGATTCAATTCATATGACTCCCCAGTAGCAGCAGGACTGAAATTAATTTAATGGCCTACTCTGACACAAGCTCCGACTCCAAGACCAATGTGGAGTCTCAGCTCAGGTAAGTGCTGAGGTAGGGGAACCTGCAAAATGTTCAGAAGGCCAGAGAAGAAACTGGTCTTACCTGACTTTGGAGACGATGGAGGTGAGAGAAACGTAGTCGAAGATCCAGCTCGAACAGCAGAGTAGACAACAGAAAGGACTGTCATGAGCATTCCCAGAATAAGGGAACTCAGTGAAACAGCTGAATGGTTGTGGAGACCGTTGCAGGCATAAGCTCGAGGCTCACTAGAGAGACCAGAGTAGCACAAGTATGCACAGTACACAGAAATCACAGAAGCAGGCAAGAGGCTACCGTTCACCTTCAACATGCCCAAGAGAGGAATTAGAAAAATAAATACAGCAATGGGTTCCAGTGTCCTGCAACTGCCAGGATGTCTATGGACTTTATTTTAGTCACCTGTGGATGCAAGGAAATGACAGCAAATGCGAATGCTAGAATCATTGACATGGTGATGAAGAAAATGTTAAGGCCACAGTCTTGTCCTGATGGATTGAACCAGTGGAAGAGAACTCCGCAGAATGCAAAGGCTGCCAGGTAGCAAACGACTGATATGGAAAGCAATGCTATATACCTGAAAGGTATCAATGAAATTCATAAGTAATTCAACCTGTAGTTCAAAATCTTCTCAAATTATTCCAGCAGAAAAGACAAGCTCCGGATCACCATTTCTGTTCGTCTTTTTCAACCCAGGCATCATTCCAAGCATGCAAAAACTCAAGAAGTATAATCACTTGAACCAGTAAAAACACCCCCGAACCAAATTTACATAAAGTCTCTGCAACCACATAAAAGTATAAAAATATATTTGTTAAAACTGGAAATTTAATCATCTGCTGGAAAAGAGAATTTCCATGATTTAACATGATATGAAGCTCAGAAGCACTCATGATAAGAGCGCTCACTGCTTCAACATGACCTCCTCCTTTCATAGTTATGTGCATATTGGGAAGTTGAACGTACCGTAGATTGTAATGACAATGTTCGGAACAAAGAACATAAGAACTATGAGCAATGCCCATATGACCAGCTTAACAATCCAGCAACCATGGTGCCATGCATCTCGTTTATCATTCTGGTCCTTGACCCCAATCATGATAAGGGCAAATATAACGAAAAACAAGAAATTCCCCAGGCTTACACGAAGAACAGCATCTGTTTGGAACCATTCTTTGCTTGGTGTAGAGGAAAAATCATTGATCCCTGCAAACATTTGAAAGTCGCCCAAGTTATCATATACAGCGCAATTTATTTTCAGCGAGGAAACCCGTTTATCTATAAATAGCTGCAATTCTCATCCTAAAAGTAGGTGCTATGATCAATCAAATAGGTATCTTTCTATTTTGATGACAGAAAATCTTCCCTTTCAAATAGTTCACTAGAAATTAACACAAAATTAAGAATAAGAAACATTATGCAGTTAATGCAAATTTAAAACATTTCTGGAGAAACGCAGTAAAGTCACAACTGTCAGGAGAAATCATGAACTCGAGGCTAACAAAAGCGCGAGCGATCACATCAACTCCCCGTTATAAACTGTCCTCACAGTGACCGTTCTATTACATTTAAAACTACAAGACCCCAAGTGGAACTACAGTTCAGGAAACCCCGACTAAGATTGAATATCGATTAACTAAAAAACTCATCAATACCCATTCTCAAGCAGATCTGCCACCATAAAATCACGAAAGATTGGCCAGACTGTCTCTCAAAAATGCTTCGCCAAGGCCAGAAAGAAGTTCAGGAAAGAAGAAAAACCCTACAGATGAATCAATTAAACAATCTATGCAAGTGGAACAAAGAAAAATGATATTTCCCAAACCAACAAGTTCTAGAAGAAGCAAAGGAAAAAGAACACAGAAAGGCATAATTCACATGAACCCAATGACTAGTCCAAACAATCAAAAAACTTTCTCTATGCCACATGAAGCATAGACGGGAGGAAGAAGATGAGTTATTGCAAATTCCGTCAGGAGAACAAAAATTCAACGAAAGCAATTAAAAATTAAAATAGTGGTAGGCGAACAAAGAAAGAAACAGATCTTACAAGGGATTTTCTCCAGAAGAGGATAGGCGACTTCTCCCAGTACCCAAGAAAGGACGAGAAAAAGAGCAAAGAGGCCGCAGTAGGCAAGCCTAGCAGACCTCTTGGAGACGCCGGAGGCCACGGAGGTGCAGAGCCCACAGGTGGAGGCCGCACAGCAGGACGCCAAGCACGAGGCTGCCCACATCCTTCCTCCACACACTGAAAACTCTTGTCACTCGATTCTCAGCTCAACTCAAACTCTGCGATCCCTTCTTCCCCATCAAAAGTTAATCTCCCCACACAACCCGTCGCATCTACCTCTCTCTCTATCCCTCGTATGTTCTGGCGAGACCTGGATATTCCAAGTACTTTTTCTCGATATGCCAAGATTTTGCAAGTTGGGATCACCAGGATTATTTTTTCTATAAAATCATACCTACCGTTCTTCGTCAACGAGTTCGCGGCATGGCAAGAGCGCCGCTTTTTTCAACAATGCGCATCTGCCGCTAGGAAAAATGTCGTACTTTAGTAACATAATTGGTGTTCATTGTAAAACTAATTTTTATGACAATGCAGTTATTTTGTGAAAAAAATATGAGCCTTCTTTCTTCTTGAAGATCTTTACTAAACAAGATTTCTAACTGCAAGCGACACAGGAGTTGAGACTCGATTATTCTTTGAACATCGCCGCATTGAGTGTTGGAGTTAAAAATTGTTGAACTTTAAGATGAATGAATGGGACGAATGCCCAAAAAAAATCATGGTGGCAAGCTGTTTCCCGCAAAAATTTATGCTTGCAAACGGATCAGATTCGACACAGTTTTGGTGGAGCAGAAATTAGAATCTAGTAGAATAGAAAATGCTAAAACTTTTGCATCAATTTCTCATTTGCAACTTCAGGAGAAATGAGATCACCTGCATCTAATTCAGGCCGTTCGATTTGAGCTTATTTGGTTTCAATTTCGTTTTCTACACAAGAAAAAGAAAACTAAATCCAAAAAATAAAACTTGACAAAGATATGATAATATATATCTACTTGAGATGGCAAGTTTGTCATACACACAAACCTTCATATTTTTGTGATCATATTAGAAATAAAATGTGAACTTGCACCTGTTCAAAAACGATCCAAATTGACCAACGTCATTGATTAGTTAGCTATGGAACTATGATCTATCTCCAATTTATAAAGAAAAAAACAAACAAACTTTAGTTTGCAAAGCTTCCATGACGAACCCGCTGTTTGTTCAACCAGTGGGTCTGGCAAACTATAGATTTTAGATCAACCTCGGATCTGAAATCTGAAGCTATCAAACCTACCTTCTTCAGTCCTAGAAAGTGGATCACATGGAAATTATTATGAAGTTTAAAACATGCAATTTGGAACACGAAGAACTATTTGAATCCCCAAGAAGGAATAGCGAATAGATTGGGCACGGGATCAGCTAAGTATATTTGAGACTTCAATCCAACTCAAATTCGATATAGCAGAAATTGACTAACCGCTTCTTAAACCAGAGGTGGCAAGGGAAACTCGATATTATGAAGGGAAAGTACCGTGACTTGGGTTGTTTGATTGCCGTTCCAATAACACCAAGTGCAGGCATTTCATTCCAAGGATACCAAGTCAATCATGGTTTTTTGAATGGGCACTCCTGTGTCCAAGACCAGTTCAGTTCTGTGTTTGCATGGAGAGAACGCTAGCAGACACTCGACTCTGTCCATTCCAACAAGTTGAACGAGTGATACACCGAGTAGCAGCCTTTTAGAGTCTGACCTTGACGCGGACGTTCGATGTTATACACGATACAGATCCGAGAACTTAGCCAGAGTACTTATCATTTTTAACTGCTTCATGGATGCTTGTAATTGATCGATATTACATCAGTTTTAAGGTTGATCAAACAATATATCGGATATCTGGCCGAATCGATCCGAAAAAATCGGATATGGAAAAAAATTTAATATCCGATTAAAAAATTAGATCGGATTCAGGTTTCATAAATGACATCCAACCGGATTCGGACTCAGATTCAGATATACATAAATATCCAATTGGATTCAGATGTGGATTTGGATCAGATTCATTTTTAGACAAATATCTTGTATCTAATACTATTAAATTTTAAAAATTGGCAAAATCAGGTTCAAAATTCAGATTCGGATTGTAAAATCAAATTTCAGATTGGAATTTGGATATGACTTTTCTTTACTCGAATTCGAATCTGAATATGAATATCCAGAAAAACAGATATGATTAAGGATATATTTTATCCGAATCCAAAGTTGAATTGGATATGGATTTGGGTAGCATTACCAATACCAGAAACCAATTGGTATGCACATCTTAGTGTAGCATGATGAATCGCTTGATGACACCCAATGTCAGTTATTTCCTGATCCAGAATGAGAACTACAAACAAGATCCAAAATCTCCAGGCTTGTATGCCCTGAGAGTTACGTTTTAATTGATCAAATCTTGGTGGAACCTTGATCCCTTTTCTTCATTTCGAGGGAGAAAAATTGCCTAATAAAGGGTCTACTTTAAGCTTGATGCCTTGATCCAACAAAAAAAAAATGGCGGACAAAAGGGGGACGTGTTTGAAAGATAAAAACTTCTTCTCGTGTTTCATATTGAAATTATGGTCACCAGTAAATGATGAGGATACGAAAATAACTTACATCTGAGAAACCAGTTTGAAGATTCGAAGAAAACAAGTGAATTTTTTTTACAATGAATCACTTGTTTTATCTCGAAGAAATTCAGGAAGCCATTTTTAATACTTCTTTTATTTGGTAACCTCTTGAAGCACTTGTCCTCGAAACGGTGTCATTCTTTCCTAAGCGTCTGAAATCAAGAAGCACAGAAAGCGCACCAATCGAAACTATGTTATTACTTCATCATATTCGTTCTGCAGTATAACAAACAAAATCGGTATGATATCAATGCACCTTATCGAACGAGCAGTATCTTCCTCATAGTTGCCATCAACTTGTCATCTTCATCACCATAAGCCACAATCTTGTTCAAGTGATGAATTCATTATGTAAGACCAGACAGCATGTACTTGTTGGAAACTAGGAAATAATTTCAATTTAATTGCCAAAAAAATCAGAATGAAGTCATTTTTCATAATCAACCAATCAATTAAGTTCCTAACTACTGTTCTATAATAAAATCTATTGATAAAACTGTCATGTTGGTATTGGGTAGATGCTATTTTCTATGCCGTAGAGACCAAAAAAATAGAAGATGGCATAGGCTAGCATCACTCCCAGACCAACATGCATAACTCCCATATCTTTCTTGAATGCACTCAGTAGGCTTCTTATTCTCTCGTGCCCACTCTTCTCTTCCCCTGCTTCCTCCTCCACCGGCAATTCACACTGCAACTGCCCACTCTTCTCTTCCCCTGCCTCCTCCTTCCCCAGCAAGTCATACTGCTCCAGGCCAAGATCGGCCTCGAACCAGCCATGTTCTCCAACAAGATGATGATCAGCCCTTTCCACTGCAACTTCTTCACAGCAGTCCTCCTCGCCGTTGCCTCCATTGACGCAGGAGTGAGTGCACGAACAAGAGGACGATGTATCATGCTCCCCATCATCTTCTCCCGGATTATGCGAATCGACCCAGTTGGCGAAGTTGGACTCGAGATCAGTGAGCCTGGTGTTCATGTGGTTCAGTTTCTTGACCGCCTGCGTTTCGTACTTCTCGGCGAAGAGGAGGGTCCTGAGGAAGTTGATGCGCCGGCGGACGGAGTGCGATACTTCGCCGACGTTGGGGAGCGGTCGAGGATGCTCGTCCCTAGGATGGGCGATCAACTCCCCGACTTCTGATTCCAGTTCTTGAATCCGCTGCTCCAGGATTCGAGACTCAGTCGGCATCTTTGCTTCTGATCTTCCTGTTCCTTCAGCCACTCCCCCTCTGTTCTTGGCAACGCCTGGAGGGAAGGAGAAGAGACGGTTGATGAAGAGGAGACGGTTCACTTCTTCTCTCTCCCCCTTCTGCTCTATGCCTCTCTATTGAAAAGACGCAACGTTTTTACGCAGATAAAAAATGCCCCTACGAAACTGTTTATATGCCAACGTCCGAACCTGCAGGTGCCTCTCGGTCCGGACTCAGGTCCTGTTTTTTCATGGCAGCATAGTTGGCAAATGATCGGGTTGTTTGACTCAGTCAAGTGCTCAAATAACTCAATTGTAGTTGAATGAGTTAGACCGAGTCAGGAGAAAGCCGAGCCAACCATAACTCAGTTATGATCAGATTTTGTTGGCGATCCGAACTGACTTGAGAGGTTCCTGAGTCAACCCTATGAGTTTGCCAATTATGCGTAGCAGGACTGGCCCGACTTAGCATTTGATTCTTACTTTCTTTGCTTTTCTTTTAAATCCCTTTTATCAACAAAGATTTAGAGGGACTGCAACGAAAACAAGCAAAAATAATTACCTTGAGGAGCTCATCAAAACTGTAACGTTGCAATTTGGAGATGTAGTATGCCTTGGTTACTTAAACGGATAATTGATACATCCAGTGTCCAGTGTCCGAGCCAGGATTTTTGGATTGGGAGGCACTTACAACTAGGGATGTCAATGAACCGAATTCGGATGAAATGTATTTTTAATCATATTCCGGTTTTCGGATATTCACATATTCGGATTTGAATTCAAACAAATAAAAGTCATATCCGAATTCAAAATCCGATTTTACAATCTAAATCCGATCCAAATCTGGTTTTTATATTTATATCTGAATCCAATCAGATATTTATGTATATCCAAATCTGATTCGATTTCTTAATCGAATATTAACTTTTTTTTCCATATCCGACTTTTTTGAATTGAATCGGTCGGATATCCAATTCAAATAAGATATATTGACATCCCTACTTATAATTGATATATCGAGAGCCAGGATTTTTGGATTGATAGACACTTGAGTCACCAGCCCAAATTTTGGTGTAGGCATTCAATATAATTTTTGAGTTCTCATATGTCGTAATTTTAAGTTTTCTAATCAAATTCTTAATGGTCTTCTCGTGACTGGAAGAAAATGCTGAACTCTACTTTGCAACATATCAAATGTGAGTTTTTCCTTTATAACCTTTTTAAGTTGAGGACTACTTTCGAATGGTTTCATAGGGTTTTGAATTACACTAAGGCAGGGGGTGCCCCCTCCCACCCTGGCCAATGAAAAAAAATACATTGAAAAAAATATAATTTTTTAATTATGTAATTTTTTCCTTCTTAAGACCAATTATTTAAAGGTTTTTTTTGCTTTTTCTTCTTATAACAAGTATTTTACTTGTAAATATAGTAACTGTTTAATTGGGTATTTTCCTTGGTATTTTATTTAAATTGGAAATTTGATGAATAAGCATCTTATCCTCGTTTCCAACACACGCTTCTTCTACTTACATTTGGAAAAATCATCTTCCATTTCAATATGCCAATGTTTTTCAATTTTCTAAAATACTCATTAATGCTTGTAAATTAAGAAAATATTTTTTCATGTCTAGAGTTTTTCCTCATGAATTTTTAAAATTAGTCCAAAATATTTCTACGTTTTTATAGCTTTCTGGAAATATTGCAAGTTTTTAAATGCATTGACAATTATTTCAAAAATATATATTTAAACTAGTAATGTATTTTTCTAACAACTAATTAAACTTGTACATAACTTTTTTTAGATATGCTTGCTTTAATTTAACTTGAAAACGTTGAAAGGTTTATCCATTTTGCAAATTTATAAATATTTGGTAATTTTTGTCAATATTTTTTAATCTTTTTTTAAATGGCTTGTCCCTTATGCGCTAGATATTTTGATTGTCATTTCAAAGATTTCGATTGTCATTTCAAGCTTTTGTATTGTTATATAAGCTTAAACAATGCTTGACAATCATTTTAATTTTCTTTAATTAAGGAATCAATAAAAACTTGTATGCACATTGAAAACTTTTTTATTAAAATTTTCATTAATTTTTAACTTGCAAAGGTTTTTTGGCTTTTTGTTAATTGCTCTCAATGGTTGTGAATTTTTTAAACTTTCCTAAAATTTGATTTCCAGTCATAGGTCGAAAACTTTACACTTATTAACCCTTACTGAAGTAAAAGAGGTCTTATGGCCTTTTGAATGGTTTACGTTTTTGCACGTTTTACTGATTTTTTTTTTAAATATTGATTAAATGTTTATAGTATTTCAATATTTTTGTTCTTTATTGCTCATCTGTTTAAATGATAATAGACTTTCTCGCTTGTGGGTTTATTATACTCAAATATTTATATTTTTTTTTAGTTTTTGAATGTTGTTTAGGGATTTTATCCAGTTTAGAAGTGCTTAGTTTATTTATTTCTTTTTATGGTTCTGTTTCTTTTAAAGTTAGTTACTTAAAACTTTTTTTAGTTATGCATTTTTTAATTTTTAACTTTCATGAAATATACACTATAACTTCACTTAATTTATGTTCTATAATTTTTATTGTGATTCATTTAATGTTTGTGGTTAAATACAAAACTGTTGTCTTGTTAGTAAGCCTTGTACAGTATTTTTAATATATTTATAACTTTTTAATGCAAATGGTTTGAACTTCTAATTGTGCATTAACTTTTTTATTTTGTAAATTGAGACAGTTTTACATGCTCTAACAAACACATGTTATCGTGTAGGTTTTTTTTATAATTTTATATTTAAAATCATACTTTATGGTCTTCAAATATTTTTATGCAATCTTTTTTTTGCAAGTTGTTTTAAATATTCACAATATTTTGTATATTTTTGTGAAATTCGAGTTGTACAACTTTGATTTTTTTGTTGGTACTGTTTTATTTTTAATTTTTCGCTTTCATACATATTCATAACTTGACAAAAAAGTTCAAACTACAAAGTCACAACCTTATTTATTTTTATCATAATGTTTCGTATTCTTATGGATGTTGAGACTCAAATTAAATTGTACAATTTGTTTTGTTTTTCCGTAATTTAATGTTTATGATTTTTCAATATTATATGTTATTTTTTTCACAATTTTTTTATATTTACAGCTTTTGTTTTCGTTTTAAAAAAAAATAATTAGGTATCTATTATTGTTATCCAAGGTGTGTGCTTGGAGGCATGGAGCACACGCCTGCCTCGCCAAAGAAAAGCCTCCAAAGGAGTGGAGTTCATGTTACAGTCTTCATTCAGGCGCACACCTCAAGTGGACTCCCATGAGTTGTGCTTCCATGTTTTACCGCTAACCTGACCTTACCTAAAAAGTGGTCGATGGTCGATAGTCAAGTCATTAGTCCCGGCATCGGTTGGGTTAGGTTAAAATTAAAAATATTTTTTGATACAAAATTTAAATATAATTAATTGTAATAATATATCTATAATTATACATATAATAAAATAAAATTAAAAATATTTTATCAAACTGAATCAAGCTTAATCAGGTCAACCCAAACCAGTCCGTTGCCTAATTTTCAGGCTGCTCGAATCAGTACCAGTCCGATGCCTAGGCTTATTGGCGAGAGAATCAAAACAACCGGGCCTTCGCCACTAACCTGACCTTACCCCAATCTCTACCATGCTCTATTCCAATCCCGAATCCAATTCCCCTGCGACATTGTTCAATAGCTGATCGGGCCACTCAAAAAGTAAGCAACTCACAAATCACCGATTAGCTGGTTATTTAATTTTCAAGAGCAGCTTATATATAACCCTAAGAATCAATTACATTGGTGTTGGAATGACCAAATCATATTTAAAAGTTAGACAGCAATTTGAGAACTGCTCATTTTTTAGAGGCTTTCTCTAGTTCTATCAAAAAACAAAATCTCTTTAAATAAATAATCAAAAGTATTTTTATTTAATATATTATCCTCAACTTAAGAGAGTTAGATCTTAGAATTTACCAGTTAAGTCCAAAAGTTTCTTTGGCTATATTGCTTTTGATAAGGTGGGGGAGCCAATGGGGAGGCCTACAGGGGCTTTACCCTCCCTCAAGAAAATTAAAAAATTTTACTTGTGTCATATAGAAAATGATATTTTGGATTCTGTCAAAATTTTAAAACTTTAATTTGACCTCCTCATAAAAAAATGTTGGATTCACCCCCACTTTTGATGAATAAGGCATCTATTAAAAAAAAGGACTTTAACATGCTTTTTTTTTTCTAAATTTGAAGCTGCGAATTAAGTTTTCTTGCAAAAAAAAAAAAAATCATGTTGGATCGTATGGTGAGTATAGCCACGACTTTAAGCAAAAATGAGGTTCATAAAATAAAGGGAGAAATTGAGGCTCCATCATGGAATTATAGTGAAAAGACAGACCCTTTCCAAAATGGAAAGTATTGATGTGGCAGGTTTTCAACACATTTTATATTAGATGTATTTTCCAAACGAGTTTTCAGGTTTTGTCCTTTAAAAGAAACTGATTGTCGAACATTCAAAATAATGTTTTAACACCTTTAAAGTTTTTTATTTTAATGAGGCAGCGCCGGGCCAGCCCAGGCTCAGGTATCGGGTTTCAGGCGTTGGGCCGACTCGGGTCCGACACCTTTTATCAGGCAGGCCCAGCCCGATGCTCAGGTCTAATCTAACAAACTATAAATGATGGCAGAGAACAACTGCTTGGAACTATTAATCTAACAAACTATAAATGATGGCAGAGAACAACTGCTCGGAACTATTAATAACAATTAACTAGACATGAGTTATATCACTAAATCAACAAAATTCTCAACCAAATTTGCATATATGTGTATGGCTGTGTATATATATGTTGTTATAAGATCCAACATCTAAATCATTTAAAACAAAATTGTGCATATGAAATGGTAGAGCACCAATTCACAGTAACCCAACTTTAAGTTATTTCAAAGATTGCACTGTTCATTTGCACGGTAAAACGGCTGAAAGGGCACCAATCTGTGACAAAACAAATTATGTGGAGAACGGCCAGCTTTAAATTTTAAAGGATTTTTCAAATTTGTTCTCAAATAGCTATTTGCGTTTACGTGCAAATGGTATTTGCATCGGTCAAAGAAGATCGTTGCTTGATTGATAAATTTGACAAAAAATTTGTTTTTTTTTTCATGTAAAAAGTATCTATAGTATCGATCAAGGCTTGATTATTTTCACTATAAAAAGCTTTCTCTTCCATTATATTGTTATTAATTACGATTTTTGCATAAGATAGAGTCACAAAGAATCGTAACTTATGTGCAAGAGAAGCATTTGAGTATAACACTATCAAACTCCAAAAATCAAACCATTATTAGATATAATGACGACTAACTGTATCAAATATATAAAAAACAACTTTGATTTATTGTGATTATCCATATATGTGCGTGCATATATGCATAAGCTTACCCCTGAGAATACAAACTTGTATAGTTCTTCTAGCCCCTTTTGGTAGCAAAAATAACTCGAACGACTGAGGTATTATGATAAATTGGATAAACGGCAAACAATATTCAACCGATAATACTTTTCTTGGCATGGATTTGGAAAAATGGATTCTATCGACTGCAAATGAAAAATTGGTAGGAAACATGCCACGCGTTCACGATTATCGGTAACACGATTCCTTTGACTGAAAGCGGACATGGATCCAGTCCCCTCCGTCCAATCCAAGGCAGACCTGGATCTTATTTTTGAACTATCTATTTGGATCAGTTTCCTCTATCCGATCCATTCCATTCACCTGGTTCCCCCTATGGACTCTACCGAGAGATCGAGAGAGTGAGTAAAGCGAGTCAGAGAGAGAGAGAGAGCCGCCCACGCGGCGTATATGGTAAGGAGGTTCATCGGCGAGGGTTTGTTGTCACCGCCCCCTTCATCTCTCTCCTTCCTCTGCCGATCAGACCGTTCTCTCCTTCTCTCTCTCTTCCCTCTCATGCATTTGCTTCTTCCCAACCCTAACCCTAACCCCTACCTGAACTCCAATTCCACTGCGCAACGACCCTCCTGTTTCCCCACAACCACCAACGCTACTTCCTCTTCACTTGGGTCGCGCACAGGGATGGGCATGGTGTTCTTCTCCTGCTTCAGCAGAAGGGCAGTGGCGTTCCGTGCTTCGCCGTCCCCGCCCGCCAATTCGCCCTTCCCGTGACACATCTGAAGTGCCCTCCTGCTGCAATGGCGCCCGGCCGCAGAAGGGGAGCGGGCAAGGGGTCTACCGCCGCTGCTGCCCGGCACCAGTGGAAGCCGGGTGATCTCGTCCTGGCGAAAGTTAAGGGCTATCCTGCCTGGCCTGCTACGGTGAGGGCTACTTTCCGTTAGCGTTTGCTTGTTCTGTTTGCGTTTTTCCGGTTGATCTGGGCTTTTCTGGCAGAGGGGGGTTTTTGGGGTTTCGCGTGAAGCACCTTACCTTGTACTTATTTATTTATCTTAACGTTTCTCGGGCAAACCTTTCGCGCATGCTTATGATTTTCTGGTGCCATAGGACGCTTCTATGTTGGGTTGAGGGAAATAAATTAACGAGTTAGAGTTTCATTTGTTTTTCATTTCCACACTGTTTTTTGTGGGTTGTTCTGTAATGTTTGAGTTGGTGCCCTTATTCAAGCCGTTGGATGCAGGCTTTCTTTACCAAAAATTGATTTGTGACTATGAAATGTTTGTTGAAGTGCGACAAGGTTTACTCTCAAAAGTAAGTGTTTTTTAGGTTTTTAGGTAGGCTTGAGGAAATCTAGGTTGGATTTTTTTTGGGCTAAAAGATAGCTTTATTATTGACCAGGAGATGCTTTTAGGCTGTTTTATTGCACTGATAGTCTGCTTTGCATTATGGTGCATGTTATAGGGGAATGGGATGTTTAGAGGCTAGTATTTGCAGGCCTCTTGAAAGTTTAAGGATGCGAAAGTGATGAAAAAAATTATAAATTGCCATGACACAGTTTCGAGGTCTTCTGACGTCCATTAACATTCAGTCTTTGTTTTGGCTTCTTGGCTAGATTGTGTTACAGGATCATGCTTTGTCGGAACGTGGTCTTTTGTTTTTCGAGTTGAACTCTTACATGAAGTTGGGGTTGATATAATGAAGAGAAACACTAACTTGTGTCACGATTGTGTGATTATTCTGCTTTTGCAAGAGGGTCAACATTGATATTGTCTTCACGTGTTGTGAGCTAATTGTGGTTTCTTTTATCTCCCTCTGGCTTTTTTTAGTGCATACAATGGGCTTTTGCTTGTTTGTTGCCCCTCATATGGGCAGAAACTTGAGTTTGAACTTGAAGGACTCTGCCACATTTTTCTGAGAAGGGCAAGTAGCAAGAGTCCATTGTTACAGTCTACTGATGCCAACATGCAACTGTATATAGGCATGTAGCCTGTAAATTTAGTTGTTTGTTTGTGATGTGATATTATGATAAAAACAGAGCTGTGTGAATGGCATTTATGTCACGTTATGCTTATGTCACCAGACAAAATTTACCTATTTACAGGTTATCGGCTGATATACATTAGGGACTATTGGAGTTAGTGTGAGTGGTAAAGGTGTAAATAGCCCTTTGTGTGTGATGATCATGTTTGGACTTTATGCATGTAGTATGGTTTTTTGAGCTAGACCAAGGGTGTCGGTTGCTCTTTCGGCATGATGGTCTTGTGTGTACTTTATGCTCTGTAGTTTGTTTTTTTCTTGCATAGGCCCTAGCTTTTGGAGAAATTTGAAAGACTTCCACTATTTTGCACTCAGGCAGAAACAGCTATAGCCTTTCGTTATATATTTCTCTCTTTTGTAGACTGTATATCCATTAATTTCGAAGTTGATATCATTGACATGGGGAGAAAATGGTATAAGAAGTTTCAAATCTTCTTCCTCATTTAGTTATACACTTATACTAGTATGCTGATTGCCTTATGTTGAATTGATGTTGTTATATGATACATATAAGCAATTACCTGGATCTTACAAATTTAACATTTTAGCTGCTCATGGATCTTGCCTTCACATGATATTTATTTATTATCTGGTATTTATATGTGATTCATGGTTTCATCTTGTTTCAATTGGCAGGTAAGTGAACCACAAAAATGGGGCTATTCTCGTGACTGGAAGAAAGTGCTAGTCTACTTCTTTGGAACATATCAAATGTGAGTTTCTCCTTATAATCTTCTAAGTTGACGACCACTTTCTAAGCACACTTGCTGTTTTTTTGTATAATAGATATCTTACTTTGGTAAAATATGTGTTTGATGACAGCGACCATTTTGACATTAGAACATAAGATGGAAAATAGGACAATTTTGGGGAGTGTTTGGTTGGTTGTGGGAAGAAAAAAATTATCTTGTGGTCAAGCATGGGCTGGTGACATTTGATCACATAACAGAGTGTGCTTCTTGAATGATGCAATGTGTTCATGCTGGTTCTAAGCATTGGTGTTAGCTCATATTAATTTTTACAGACTAGATTGTGGAGATTTATTTTCTATTGGCTGCTTATGTCGCTTAGATAAGGTTCTTTTCTACACAAAATGAACTAAGAAATTTAGATATTGAGCTAATATGTGTGGAGGAAACAAAATTCACACATTCCAAAAGCTTTGTCATAGGAAGTTTACTTGTGTTATTTTTGTCTGCTTATGATTAAAGTGACAATAGTGTTGATAGTTTGACCCATCACCTCTGATACACGGGTGCGGGTATGGACGCGCCTTCGACACGGGCATGGTGCATGGTGGTGTCGGTTACGGTCAACGTACCCGGGGTCGGTATCCGATCTTTTTTGGACACAATCAGCGCTGACCGAGTCCTCCTTCATCCATTTTTTGTACTTTTTCATTGACTGAGTCCTCTTTGACTTTTTTGTTTAGCCAACTGCTCCTCTCCTTTACCTTGTTCCCTGCATCTTCATCTCCTTACATCTTCATGTCGTTTTTTCCTTCCTTCTTTTCCAACTTTCCATTGGTCAACGATTTAAGTCCTTCCATTCTACATCACACTACAACTGCCGTGTTCTCTTCTTCACTTTCGTGACTGCAACTGCATACATGATGTTATATATTGCTGTATCTGTAATTATGTGTTTATGTGTTCAATATACAACTAAGTTATATATATATATATATATATATATATATATATATATATATATATATATATATATATATATATATATATATATATATATATATATAGTACCCGTGATTTTAAATTTTGTCTGCACCTTTACCATGTGATAGCCCGTGACTAATAAAAGGAATGTCCACGGGACCATGTGAGGCTTCTGATCTTGAAACGTGGTCTAACAACAAGAACAGTTAAGATGCTCATCTTGACTCAATTACAGTGAGAGAGCAACACAATGTCTTCGTCTTTTAGATGTAGGAATTGTGTGTTCTTTCACTGAAAAGATTTATAACCTCCTCCTTTTCTCTTTGGAAAGGTAAACCCTATTTGGGCAAGATGTGATCTCTAGAAACTTTGGGTAAGATGTGAGCCACAATTTCTGGAGCGTACCTCTATGATGCAATCTAAGTGGCTTTGGGAAGTGGGGGGCTTTAAGAAGCTTAGTTGTCAAAGTTTTGTCTAGTCAGTTATCAACTGATGTGTTTCATATCAGCTACTAGTTGGTTAGATTAAGCAATTAGTCAGCCAAGTTGTTGGCCAACTGACTAATCGCTGACCTGTAAATGTATATATGTATACTTTTTATCTGGATGTATATGTTTCTGTATTCATTTTCATATATTTATGTGTATTTGTTTATTTTTAGTTAATTGGCATGGACCAAGTTGGACCCACTAGTCCTGATTAGTCCCATTTCTCTTTTTAGGGGTTTGACGTTCGAATGATTGTGCCTGATTCTGATTTTGACAACTTAGTTAAGAAGGAAGATTGAAGTACTTAAAAAGTAGAACTTAACTTGCTGATTTAGTTTGGAGATCTGGCTTATGTGCCATGGGGACTCCTGCATATTTCATACCTTTGTTGGTGAGTTGTAACCATTGTCACAAAAACACATATTAATTGAAAAAAGCGCGTTAAATACGTGAAAGATAAGTCAGCCACATAAAACGGCAATTAGATGCGTATTTTTAAAAAACACGAGGAAATGAAAAACGTGAACAAAGGTGTATTATACGCTTTTTTTGCTTTTTCATATTTTTTATTATTTTTTTATAATTTTCACGATTTATTAATTTTTTTTAAAAATTTCCAAGATTTTTCTGAGATATTCCCGAGAGATACAACTTTGCCGTATTATGCCCGATAAATCCCTCGCTGTATAATACCCGTACATGATATATGTGACAATGGTTGTAATTGAGGTACTTCTAAATTGGAGTAATTTATTGGGGCTACAAATAGAATAAAATCATAATTGACATCTATCATTTATTACCAGATTTGATCTTTAGTTATATAGCTTTGGCATATCTAGCACTAAGGTTTTTAATTTTTAATCTAGTAAAATTTTCTGCAAATGTATGCAAATGTATCTGTTACATATATGCTTTTATGTGTGTGTGTGTGTGTGTATATATATATATATATATATATATATATATATATATTATATATAACTTTTAATAATTGTCATGATTCATCTTTTACCTGCATCCTTACCTATGTGTTGTGTTATATGGGCATTTCTAAGCACAAAGTGTTTATAATCAACATTTCTAGACAGTATACTGACGGTTCTTCGACACATTTCTTAGTGGTTGTGACTTCCTTTTCCCTTATTTGACACAAAAGGAGGCTCTCCTTTCTCCATCGATTTAGAAATAAGAGAAGGCAGGGGTTGAGGTATTTCCCTTCCATTCCTTTTTGGTTAGAGAATAAATGGAAGAAGGAAAAGCAGACACCTCATTCCCTTTCCTGTACTTGCGTGCACACACACATGTGTGTGTGTTTTTGCATTATGCATGTTTATTAATGGCTTCAACAGGAAGCAACAGAAAAGACCATATATAGGAGCTGAAATCCGCTGGCCATCTTGATCTCCGTCTGATCACAGTCGCCCGATACAATGCATCTGATAGTGTGCTGTGAGAGGCCAGAAGATTTCCACCAATCATATATATATATATATATATATATATATATATATATATATATATATATATATATATATATATATATATATATATATATATATATATAGGGAATTGACCATTTAATCTTTTGCTACAAAAATGTTTGAAATAAAATAAAAACATCCTAATATGTAAATAAAAACTAATTTGAGATGCTTTAGTTTATGTTATTTTTATGAAAAAAGAAGATTCCTCGATCGTCAAGATTTCATTGTTATATGAGCTGTTCAATTCTGCTTATTATAAAAATACAATTAAATTAAATAATGATTAGCTTAACAATTAACATATGTTTCCCATAGACTTATTCTTATCTGTAAGGTTAGATCGCCAAAACAAAACACCATAATCATTGGACTTAGGCAGTTTGATTTTTGTCTCTGACCTAGTGGTGTGGGACCTACCAATTAATATATATGTGTTCAGATGTCTAGTGTTTTAGGCTTTTCTGTTTTCACGTTTAATTGGAATGCCAGATACAGACTGTGTGTCGCATGTGGCTGGCATGGGCTTTATGATAGCAATGTTGGTTTTCACACACAAGCACACACGTGGGGTTTACCTAATATCGCACTAATATTAACTACAGCCATTAAATTGCATTGGTATCATGTAGGCACTCTCAAATGTGATTGAATTACTTGTTTTCTTTTGGAGGTGAAGGATCCACGTTTCCTTTTCACGTCAAATCTGCAGAATACATCTCCTGAAGTTTTTGGTGAATGCAACTAGTTCAGACCTTGTGTTTTTCAGTGTTTATATATATATATAACTTAGTGGGCTGGCCTCTGAAAATTTTCTGCTCATCGTTCTCCAATACCGTTTCTTTCCTTTTTTCTTAAAGCATGATGCACAAGGTAATAGTAAGTCTGTGCAAATCAGGATGAGTCTGAATGGTGGTTCACTTTGGCATAATAAAAAAGGAACCAAGGCAATTTAGAACATTTATCATGTTGTTTTGGGAATACATTGCAAAATGTAGGAAGTTTGGAATATCTGTGAAATTAGAGTTACTTGCACTTGAAAGTACTTTGGAAAATGTAGGAATTCCAGAATATCTGTGTAATTTAAGAGTTAAATATAAACGATACTAAATATTGATTAGATAGTAGGTTTTGTTTCATTTCTTTTCCTAACATGAAAATAAGCTGGCAAGTTTAGTACAGTATTCATGTTGGTTGGGAATACTTTGCAAAGTGTAGAAAGTTTGGAATATCTGTGGAAGCTTGAGTTATTTGGCACTTGAGAGTACTTTGGAAAATGTAGGAACTTCAGAATATCTGTGGACTTTAAGAGTTAAAATATAAACAATACTAAAATATTTATCAGACAATAGGCTTTGTTTCATTTTTTTTTTCCTAACATGAAAATAAGCTGGCACTGACATTTTAGAACAAGAAATAAAAAAGAAAATATTGGCTTAAAATATAAAAAGGGATCTTTTGTTCTGATGTCTAAAAATTGCGGGTAAACATTTCTGATTGTTTCCTTTCTGGCTACTTTTAAAAAATACCAATCATATTATGTCAATATAATCATCTGGCTCCAAAATGTATGCGCATACACACTGTGTTGTCAAAATATGAAACACAACTTAGGTGATTAATGGGCCTAATGCCTATTTGGGGCTAGGTAGAACTAGGCACATTAAGCGGTCCCCTCAGAGATGGGAATCAACAGAATGCATAGTAAATGTTAAAATTAACAACAAAACTGAAGTTTTTTTTATTGAAAAATCTGTAACCGTCTACTGCTAACAATAAAATTATAAAACAAGTAAGTGCACAATAACACAAACACATTAAACATTTCATAAACTTAATTAAAAGGATGAAAGAACAAATTTCACGAAGTGGAACAATTAGTGTTATTTAGCATAAAAAAAAATTATGAGTAAATACCAAGCTTTTTCAATGTTACGATGCATGCAAAATTTTACTATTTGCTAAATGCCAATTGCTAAATCTCTAGCTTTAGTTTCTAAAATTGAAATCCAAAAGCAGAATCTAAAATTACTAATCTGTGATAAGGTAGTATAAATTCTGAATATAATCACAATTTTCATGTTGTCATGGCTTGTCATAAATCTGTTTTCTATTATAATTCTAACAAAAAAGAAAAAATTATTGAGAAGATTATATACATGAAAATCTAAAATGATATACAAGTATTCCAAACTATAATCATTATATAGATTGTTATTGTAAGTCGTAACTACAACTGTACACATATGCATGCACATATATACTTTTAATGCAAAATCTCATGCAACAACAGAAAGTGATAAAAAAAAAACTGCCCAGAAGCAGAGGAATAAAAAATCTGTTTGGGAAGAAAAATAAAGAATAAGGAAAAAAATACTAGGTTGATGAAAAAAACCTATTTATTGAGTGCCTAGGTGATGACCGTGATGTTATAGGCGTTTCCAATGGCAAGGTCACTTGGGTACAGCTAGCCTAGCTGTCCAGGTAAGCCTGGGGGCTTAGCCGAGCCTTTGACAACATAGTAGAGGATGAATATTTCACCTGCATCTGTAGCATCATTAATTGGAAATTCATTATAGCGATGTGGGAAAACTAGTAATCATACCTGTGTTTTGACATTATAATACAACCTATCTGGATGTTTCACCTGCATGCTAAAGCCAACCTAAGGGAAGCATGAGGAGACATTCATTGTCATGTCTATATGTGATTAACTGGTCCTTTTAGAGAGAGGGAAAGAGAGAGACCTTGCGTAGATGTATATGGGGAAAAACATGAAGGTGATTTATGGTTACTTTTTGTAGCAATTGCAGAAAACCAAAAACGTTCTTTTGCAGTAGTCCTGTTGGCATCCTACTGTGGCTTTTTCATGTCTGTGCATAGTTCATAGCTCTGTGTGTGTGTGTGTGTGTGTTGGGGGGGGGGGGGGTAAAATGAATGCACTTGTGCATGTGTGGCAGCCTATGTCACACGGATACGGGTATCCTATGGATACGGGTACGGGTACGGGGACACGACATTTTCAAAATTTTAGGATACGCGGATATGGCGAATATTATATTCAAAAAAATTAAAAATGATAATAAAGAAAGTCTCAAACAAAACATTGTTCATCACCAATCTCAAAAGTGATAACTACTAAGACATAAGCAAGAAAGTCTCAAAGAAAGTTACAAAACATTATTCATCAATCATCACAAAACATTGTTCATCATCATTCTAGTCATCATCAATGCCCAAATCATCGTTCTCCCCAATCTCCTCTTCTTCCACAATAGAAGATGTTGAGGGAATACAAGGTTCTTCGAATCTTGAATTAACAACTTCAAGTTCATTCTCTTGTTCTAAGTTAAAGTCGTCAACATTCACGTCCCAATATTTAGTTTCTCCTTCCCTACAAGACAAAAAAATTGTAATTATTATGATGTTAGCGAATAAGAAGAGAAACATCTAAATCAATAAATCATATACTTAATTTACCTATATTCTTCTTTGTTCCGTGATAGAAGCCGAAGGTTAGAATGCACATAAACCAGATTTTCTGCACGTTTGCTTGTGAGATTATTTCGTTTTATAGTGTGGATTTGTGAATATGTACTCCAATTTCTCTCACTGCATGAAGATGTAGCAGGTTGAACTAGCAATCTGAAAGCAAGGTATTGAAGAGTAGGATAAGCAGTTCCATGTTTAATCCACCAAGATAAAGATGGATAATTATCTTTGTCTACAGTTGCACCTACATCTTCTCCAATTCCAGTAGAAAACCTTTCAAACTCATCATTAGCTCGGCGATTTTGATGTACATCAATGAAAATCCTATTAATACATGCTACTCTGTTTGTTGATAATTCTAGATCCAGATGTGGTGGGGTTCTTCCAACACCCCCTGTAAGCCACTTTTTTCCATAATATTTAGGATTTAATGTATGTGCCATGCATTGAAGAGGATTGCTACTTTTATCCCATCTTGCAATCAATATTCTATGCACATGATCAAAAAATGCTGAATCTTCAAGTGCAATACTTTTTTTTTCATGCTTAAAAATAACCTCTTGGATTTTTTCAATCATAGTGTCCCACATCTCATACACACAGTGCAACGTTGATTTATCACAATCAAGAACTCTCAACATCTCCCAGATCGGCTCTGTGAATGCAAGAAAATAAAAGATTTGATCCCACCACTTGTCTTCAAGAATCATTCCTTTGATTGCTTGAGCTTTGTCATCATCATCAGCACGGTAGAAACTCCAATCATCATCAGTCACCATATTGATCAATGCACTTTTCACCCTTTTTATCCTTTTGACCATAACAATTAGAGATGCAAAACGTGTCTCTGCAACTCTGATCCAGATGATGTGCTTTTCTTATTCTCAAAGGCTTTTTGTTCTTTCTTCAACTGAGCCAAAGTCTCGTTAGTGATTTTCTTACATGGTTGAATTCCTTTTTGACTGATTTTTAATAGATGTGCTTTCACTCTTGTATATGATCCATTGAACTGTCCTTCACAAAAATTACACCTAAAAAAAGCATTTCCACCGCCTCCAGGAGGTTTCCCCATTAGATTCACGTATGACCATAATGGTGGCTGAGGTGTAGCTGATCCAGAACCACAACTTGTAGGTTGAGAGTCTTGAGACTGAGACACTGTTTTTCCTTTGCTCGCCATACTAGATTAAACATAATAAAAAAATGGAAAAAACGTATAATGAACATAAAATTTATGAAATGAAACAATACAACAAATGACAAAGTATAAACATGCACTGCAGTCACAAAACTTCAGATATTCAGAAGCAGAACGAAGGCTGAATAGTGAACAGGAACATCCAAGAATTGTAAATGATAGTACTGCCAGACTGAATAGTGAACAGGAACAGAAGCAGTTCGTTAAAGCCTAAAACTAAAAGAAACATGAACAATAGCGAAGGCTGAAGTGAATAGTGAACAGTGAACAGGAACATTCACGAATGGTAAATTATATGTTAATGTCATCTAGATATCACGTATTCATCATTGTCTAGCATCATGAACAACAGCTAAGGCAAAATCCCCAAATCGGTTATACACCCAAAACGGCAAAATCCCTAAATCCCAAAATCAAACAAAAAAAAGAAAACATCGCACATAGCATTGAAGAATATGATTCTAAACCGTCCAATCTTCAAACCAAAACATCCCCAAATCAGATTTTAATACCCAATGTAAAAAATCCCCAAATAAAAGTTGAAACCCTAACTTCTATTATCGAAAATAATCGACAAAACACCTACCTGCCTGTCGCTGGCTGCCGCCGGACGCCACCGGAAGTCGCCGTCGATCGCCGGAGCTCGCCGTCGCCCGCCATTGGCTTACTGTGCTGCCAGCCTGCTGCGTTAGCCGTGGAGGGTAAACGAAGGTCGAGCGTCGAGGGTAGATGTTAGTGCGTAAAACAAAACGCGGGTTAAAAAATCAGTTATACAAGTGGTTTGGATCGGGTCTGACCCAGACCCGATCCAAAACGTATCCAGCCGTATCGCCGTGTCGGGATCCCCGTGTCCGCGTGTCGACACCGGTACTCGACCCAGTCTGCCGTATCCGTGTGACATAGGTGGCAGCGTAAAGGTATTGATGAGACTAAATGTATGCATAATTCTTGGTTTTTTCATGTGTGTTAGTTCATAGCTCTGTGTGTGTGTGTGTGTTTTTTTTTTTTTTTTGAGTGGGGGGAGGGGGAGGGTTAATGCACTTGGGCATGCGTAGCAGCCTAGGGGTGTTGATGAGACTAAACTTATACATGCATAATGAACATCCTGAATTTAGTTAGTTCCATACGTTTTTGGTCCCTTTCATAGTTGTTCATTAACCTGGTGCTCTTTTGTGCAGTGCATTCTGCAATCCTTCTGATGTTGAACCATTCACAGAAGACAAAAAGAGCTCCTTGCTAATAAAATGTCAAGGAAAGGGTGCAGATTTTGTTCGTGCAGTTGATGAGATCATTGAAATGGCAGAAAAAATGAAAGAAAGTCGTGCAGATGAAGTTGAGTCGGGTAATGATGGTGTAGTATCAGATGTTGGTGTTTCACAAGTGGCGACTTCATGTGCTGATAATAGTGATGTAAAGGCAAACCCCTGTTTAAAGTTGCCTTCTCTCTCAGAAGCCCAATCAGATATTTTTATGGAAATTGATTCATATGCTTCTGCAGAGGCTTCAGAACCCAGAATAGGACCGGCTGAACTGCTAGATACATGTCTTGTCTCTGGGGAGCACATTTTGAATGATGGGGGCCCCAATCAAACTGAGCAGCTTCCTTTTCTTGCTGGCAAGTTTTCAAGGAAGAGATCAAGGAATATTTCAGTGCAGACATCTAGTCTGTCGAGACATTTTCTGTCAGCTCAGCATTGTAACACTTCATCCGAAGATTTAGAACCCAAGAAGCCTTCATTGGTTGAGGAAGACTCTGATGGAAGTTATCCACAACTTCGTTTAGAAGGATTTGGGCCTGAAAAAATGAATAATGTAGCCAGAAAATTGTCTGGTGAATTGGCTAAAAAAGGTACTGATTCATCTGCCATTACCCAGAGCCTTAGCAATAAGCTGGACATTAGTGACTCTGATAAACATCCCAATAACTCCTATTTCAATCTAAGTTATTCACCTACATCTTTTGTGGCCATTGAAAGCAGTAGTGGTAGCAGATCTGGTATAGCGATTAAAAGAGGAGCTTGTACATTTGACATAGACAATAATTGTACGAATGAAAAAAATGAAGTTTCTGAGCTTATTGGTGAATCATCTGACAAGGGTACTGAAGTTAGCAGCATGTTACCTTTGTCTGATTTGGGGATGTCTAAAGTATGTTTAGCTCTGGATGATGGTCAAGTGAAGACAGCTGTCTTCAAGAAGAAACGTAAACCTCACAAGAAGCGAGCTTTACTGGACACTTTAGAAAGCAGTCAACAAATCCCCTTAAGTACTGGTTGTAAGGGTTCTCCATTGTGGTCACCAGATACATGTTTCAAGGCCAATGAACATTTTGTTGTTGTAAATGGAGATGAACACTTGCCTTTGGTGAAAAGGGCAAGGGTACGTATGGAAAAGCCCTTGAAAGATGAAAGTGAACAGTGTTCATTGGATGCTGCAGAGAAGAATTCAACAGAAGACCAGGGTAACTTTCTATCTTTGGCCACCTTATCCAGAGCTGGTGATGCCCATATGTCCATTAGCTCTACTATAGGGGATAAGGAATCTAGTACCAGTTTGTCAGTGTCAATGGATAATCTAAAACCTAAAGAAAATGGTGCTTGCTTGCCATGGAAAGCAAAAAAGTATCATTTAATTGGCTCTGTAGACAATGAAGCATCTCTACCACCCTCTAAGCGTCTTCATCGTGCTTTGGAAGCAATGTCGGCCAATGTTGCTGAGGCTGCGGAAACCTCCATCAAGGTTCAGGGAGTTAAACACCACCAGCAAGCAAGTGAAGTGCACAGTAGTAGTGGAATTGACATTGTAGAGAATAACACTCATAATCCATCTGTAGATGGTAGTGTTGATAGTCTTGAGACTCCGATTGGGTTAATGTTTCAAAAGCCCCATGTTCATGTGAGATTGATTACTGATGCTTCTGAACCCTCAGCATCTGAGCCACCTGGCTTACCTGTTGAAACATGCTCCGAAGAAAAACTGCATGACTATAATGTTAAAGGCCATGATGGTTCACTGCATGAGGCTATCATGGTGGCAGATGATAAAGGTGAAAAAATTGAAGGGAGTTTTTGTTCTGATACTCATGAAACTTGTTCTCTCACAGAAAGCAAGCTTAGTTCTACTTCTGTTCAAGGTGTGTCAGTTGATTCGTCATCTCCCAGGCGACATGGTTCCACAGATCCTATGCTGCCAACTGAAAGTGGATCTGCATTGACAGTAGATACTGTGGAAGTGAACAGATCATGTGAGAATTTCAGGAAGGGGCTCTCTGAAAATACAGAAACTCCCAAAGTGCATCCAGTTGGACAGTGTCAACCTGAGCATCCAATACTTCAGGAGGGAAATTATGTTCCATTGGAAAAGGGCAATGGAGACTCTTTACATGTGATGGCTAGACCCGAGGAGGACAGTTGCACTTCAAGTACAAAACATGGCAACAGTGTTGTGTCTTTGAAACCTCAGATAGAGGAGGGTACTGACTTGACTAGTAGGTCAGTATTTTTGCTACTCTTTTCTTATTTAGAATACACATAAACACATGCACTTTCAACAGCTTTATTTTTACCAGTGAGCTAGTTTTTGATAAGCTTGATCATGATGCGGTCGGTAGCTTATCCAGTATATTAGGAAACCATTAGGTGGACCAGTTCCCTATGAGCATTGTCAGGGTAGGGTAATTTATGCAGAGTGTCAAGAAACCTATAGGCTAGAGCATATCCCTGTCAAGCTAAGTTGATTCGGTAAAACCTCTTTTTCTATCCATGCTTGGTCCATTCATTTCTAATCAAGAAGTTTCTATTTCACTTTCATCTGTGAAATATTAGCTGATTTTTACTCAAACTGTATGTTACAGTCTCTCTTCGAGATTTGACTTTTTTCCTATGGTCCTACCATAAAAGCTTCTCTACATACACATGGACACACACATGCATACAGCGCTTAGGATTTCCTAGGTTTGGACAAGTCACTAGAATCAAAATCAGGCACAGGTAGTTCCAGGTTATATAAAACAGACACACACACACACACACACACACACACACACACACTCACTCACACACGCACACACATGTTTGTGTCTTAGTTGTTAAATCCTGACTACGGAATTGAGTCAGTCATTAGACAACCTTTGTTTCAAACAAGTGACTAGTTGGACAGACTAGCCAATTAGTTAGTCTAGTCATTGGTGAGCCGACTGATCGTCTGTCTGACCTATAAATATATGTGTGCATTCTTTGTATAGATATAATGTTTCTATATTTATTTCCACACACACACACACATACACACATATTTTATTGACTTGCACCAAATGTTACTGACTAGTTCTGATTACTCTTTTTAGCTCTTAGGGTCTTGACTGACTTGTGTCCAACTTCCAATTTTGACAACTTAGGTGTGTGCACGTTTGTGTGTTTGAAACTTTGAAAGAATGTGTCTTCAATATATGTATACAGGGATTTCTGGAATATGAATGCCAAGGAATGTGAGTACGATTGTGCACACCATGAGTTGGCACCATGACAAGTTGTCCCATCACATGATTGGATGATTAAAAATGGATCCATATAAAATAATTTTAAAAGGATTAATGTTGGTTTTATTGTTGGGCTGATAGCCACCTATATATGTTCTTGTGTTAGCTGTGCAACTATGTATGTATGTATGTAATAATGTATGTATGTATGTGTGTGTGTATATTATATATATATATAATGTCAGTGATTTTTATTTTCCAAAAGAATGCGAAAAGGGATTGGAGCTGCACTTTGTGGTTGTGCTAACAAGGGCACATCAGCTGTTTTAGAAGCATTAGTAGATCCATTCCACGGAAAATAGGGAAGCTATGAGGAAAAAAATAGGATGTTTGAGAAAATGGCAACATGGAAATATCACATTTTATTTTATTTCTTTCAGATTTTTTATATATTTATTTTTTATGCTGATTTTGATATTATAATAACTATTTTGGATTTTTGATCAACATTTTTGCAATGTTGTAAAACGCGTATCGTAAGGCATATCGGTCGGGCTTTAAGATACGTCGTATCGTAACCATTGTTATACGTATCATATGATACGGCCCCGTATCGTACGATACGTATCGTTTCGTTTGAAAAAAACGGTACGATACAGGGCCCGTATCGTAAAAAGGAGGTGTATCAGCCCGTATCGTACGATACGGGGCGATACACCCCGTATCGTACGATACGGGCTAAAAACGCAAAAGGGGGCCCGAGACCTACGCAAAATCGATACCGTATCGTATTTTTTTTAAAATAATAATAATAAATCAGAAAAAAATTAAAAAAAATCGAAAAATTCATAAAAAAAATCACAAAAAATAAAAATAATAAATTCTTCATAGAAAACATGTTTTAGATAATGATAGACTTATTATTGCTAAATGCTATAAACTTACGCGTTCACGGTTCATCATTCATACTTCATAGACATCAAAATTCATAACAATATCATTCAATTTCAATCAACAAAGCATAAGTCATAAAGTGATAAAACATTCAAGTGTTCAACAACCATAGATTCATAACTCTTAAGTGGTTCGATACATATAATGATTCATCATTCATAATCTTCATCATCTTCATCTTCATCTTCTTCTTCATCTTCATCGTCAATAATTGGAAGATCCTCACCAACATATTCAACACCAGCAGTAGCACTAGCAGACTCTCCTTCATCAACAAAGCCTTTTGTTGCTTCAGCTTCAAGGTTGAAGCATTGAAGATCTTTATCATCAAATATTGTAGCCGGTTCTTCCTCAATCCATGGCTCCAGATCGTCAAAGTTTTCCAAGCTGATAGGATCGAACTGAGATGTGTGCTTCCTTGTTGATGTTTTTTGTAATTCTCTATGTTACATAAGAAAAACTTGTTAATATATAATTTCATATAAATATATTGTACAAAAAATGTAAACATTAAGCTATATTAGTATATTACCTTTGTTTCAACCTCATAATATATCGAACAAAGACAAGGTCATTCAACCTTTTATGTTCGAGCCTATTCCTTTTTTTTTGCTATGAATATGTTGCAACACACTCCAGTTTCTTTCACATCCACTAGCACTGCACGTATGGCTGAGGACTTTGATTGCAAAACGTGCTAGGTTTGGACAATCAAACCCATACCTATTCCACCACAAATCTAAACAAAAATATAACGTTATAACAAATCAATGTGAAAGTTCTAAAAGAATCAAATGTAACAAATGCAAAGTAAATTAAACATTTCTATGTATTTACCTGGACGCATGGTTGTCTTGGCTTGAACGGCGACAGGTTGTCCCATGCCCCGATAACAAGTATCATATAGATCTAACTCATTGCTGACAGCATCTTGTTCTCTAGAATCTGCCACTAACACGTTAATACAATCCACAAACCACTTAAGATTTTTCTGTCCATCTTAAATGTAGGGGAAAATCTAATTATAGGATTTAGATAGTAAGCTGCTGCATGAAGAGGTTGACGAAGCTGTCCAGTCCACCGTTTATCTATCATCTTCCATATGGGCATATATAACTTTTTCTTTCCTTTTAAGTTGTTTCGAATTGCTTCTTTTGCCTTATCCATGGCCTCATATAAGTACCCTATGGAAGGCTTATCCTCGCTGTCAGCTAACCTGAGGACTTTCTTTAACAGAACACAAACTTTCAATAGCTTCACACATGATTCCCAAAATTCGTTATTAAATATGATATCCACAACTAAAGAAGCATTTGTTTTATGAGCATGACCCTAAACCCTAAACCTGGATATGCAACCCATTCTTCACTAGCGAACATCTGCCTCAAAGGAGTTCTTTGTTTCACCACACTCTGCATAGTCAATACATTTGTGGCGAATCTAGTTTGTGCAGGTGGTATCAATTCAATTCCTTTTGTAAACTTTCTCATCAAACTCAATACATATACATGATTATAGATAAATTTTGTTACCTCTTGACATTGGTCAATGACTGATTTCATATTATGCATCTCATTAAGATCTTGAAGCATAAGATTAACACAATGAGTGACACATGGACTTTAAAAGAATGTTTCATACTTTTGAAATAACAAATCTCTTGCAGCTCTATAATTTGCAGCATTATCTGTAATAAACTGTACAATGTTTGCAGGTCCAACTTCTTGTACGACATTATCAAAAACATTGAACAAAATCTCAGTAGTCTTAGGAACATCAGACAAGTCAAGAGATTTCAAGAACATTGTACTTTTAGGTCAATAAACAAGAAAATTTACAAGTGTTCTTGACCTTGTATCAGTCCATCCATCTGACATAATGGAGCAACCTGTTTCCTTTCAAGATAATTTCAATTGATCGCAATGTTCAGACACTTCTTTCACTGTATCTTGAAGAATTTTACCCTCAACTGATGATATGATGACATTTTGAATCCGGGGCCTATAGAAGCAATTGCATCTGCCATGGCTTGGAATTGAAAAGAATTAGCTTGAAAAGAATTAGCTTGATTAAATGTAATACATGCATCATAAAACCATTTCCCTACCATCTTTTGTGCTTGATATAGCATATCTTTAGATGTCATAGCAGCACGAATTTGCGGCTGACCACCTGGGCTAGTATATGAAGGGAAAAAGCTCTTAATAGAGCCAACACTAGACCTACCAGTAGGAACTCTACCAGTAGGTGGTCGCATACCACGCCTGGCCCTATCTGCTGCGCCTCTTCTCTTCCTTCCCGTTACGCTAGATCGACCTCCTTCATACATGATCCCTTTTTCTCTACAATCTCTACCTCTTGAGGTCTCCAAATCTGTTTTTAGAATGCTATCATCTTCATCATCACATTCATAAGCTTCTTCCTCTTCTTCTTCATCTTCCAAAGGCTCATTATAGCCTACATCTGTCTCTTTAATTTCTTTCTGTGTCCTCTTTTGATGTAAAGCATGAAGCATATCTAAACATTGCTGACGCACATACGGAGGCAAAGGTTTGTTTGGTCCTCCAACACAAGGAGACGCATCTTTGGAGGTCCCTACCAAATGGTGTTTCATTCTACTAATCCCTCAAAATGTATTCCCACAGAAGCTACATTTGAGTTTCAAACGGTTATTCTCCTTCACCCTTTCGCACCATTGCCATGTGGGATCCATATCTTAAAAAAAAAAAAAAAAACGAAATCTTATGGTAAACTTAATAAAAAACACTCAAAATCTTTCAGTCTACGATTATACGGTAAAAAATTATGAATACATGGTAAAAACATGAGATTTCATACCTTACGAAGAAGAAATGAAGAAAACCCCTTTCCTCCCAACGAAAATCAACCACCCACGCACAAATCGACCCCTTAATCTTCGATTTCACGGTGAAAATCAACTTTTTGATGGTAAAAATGGACGGTCGCCCTCCCTGACGGCATTATCCGAGCTTGAGAAATGAAGAATGGAGGCTTTTTTTCAAAAGAAGCCGAATAAGTAGGTCTCGGCCCCCCTTTTGCTATAAATCAGCCCGTTTCGTACGATACGGGGTGTATCGCTCCGTATCGTACGATACAGGGCCTGTATCGCACGATACGGGCGATACAGAAACGATACACCCTTTATTTACGATATGGGGGTTGTATCATACCGTTTTTTTAAAACAATACGGTACGTATTGTATGATACGTACAACACTGCATTTTTGTAAGAAAATCAGTAAATTCAAATTTCCATATTTTTGTACTTTTTTATATTTTTAATTTTTTGACTTTGTGAGATTTTCCAAAGAAAAACAAACTTCTCATTTTAATGCCTGAGGAAATATATATATATATATATATATATATATATATATATATATATATATATATAATGGATGCCGTTTATCTTATATGCATACGTGCTTTTGCAATTAGATACATGACATGCTGTTTGTATATGTACAGGGTTGGTGTTTTCTATTTTCTAGACTTGATTATATGTAATTATGTATACAATATGGGTATGACCTGAAATACTTGTGAATTTGGGTGTGTTATTTGTATATGCAGAAAACCTACAGATTGATTGTTCATCTATGTTTTTTAACAAAAAAGGGTTTTTTTAAGCTTATAAATTCAGGGCATTTTTGGCCATTGCAATCAATCTCGGAACCTTGGAGACTAACCTTTGGTACTTGTCGATCTTGAAGGAGTCCGCCTAGACGAATTTCTTCAAGCTTCCCAATGAGGATCCGGCCTTTCAACACCCGTGGGGTTCAGATAAAGGCACCAGTATCTTTTTGCCGATTTGAGAGGGGTTGCATGTGGTCAAGATCACCGCTAGTCGCCGGAGCTTCGAGGGAGTCCTTGCCGTAGTCCGTTGGCCGAATGGGTGAGGAAGAAGGTAGAAACCGAGAGGGAGAAGGAGGAAAAGTCGTCGGGTATTTGGAGAAGATGCTTGCGCTTCCAAGGAGGACGTCGAGACACCAAAGGGATTCGGGAGAGGGGAGAAGCACCACGCGGGGAAGGGAGTGCGAAGGGGAAAGGAGAACACGCCTCGGGTAGGGGAGTGCGTGAGAGAGGAGAGGAGCACAAGAAGAGAGAAGAAATTCATGAAAATGAACTCTTTACTTCCAAATTGCATGGTTTGTACAAAGATCTAAAACAATATATACACTTGCTAAGTGGACGCCGTTCACAAGATCCGAACCGGTTCCTCTACCCAAAACCCAAAAGAATCAAATCGGAGCACAAACCCGCTCCGTTCTTACAATGCTTGAAATCCAAATCCATACGCTTAAAAGGAAATGCGCGAAGTGAAAAACGGGCCTAGTGCCCAACTCAAACTGAACCGCCCTTGAGCCTTTTGAGCCCAAGGTGGAGACCTCGTTCGGGTAGCCACCCAAACTTCGGATTTGGCGTAAGGCTAGACTTGAGTGGCCTAGCAATTTGCCTAGGATTCGTGGTCCTAGACTGCCCCAAGGGCCGTGGAAGTCGGATTCGCTATAGGTTCGGTTTCATTCAACTCGGCGAATCTTACAACTAGCTCAGAACGACCTTGAGACTTATCCGTTTCAAGCACACACTCGGACCTTGTTGCTCCTCCCACTCCTCCCGCTCCTCCCGCTGCAACCTGTTCGAGCGATGCCTTAACCCAATTGTTAGGACCCGACCGGTTGCGACTAGAATGTCCGAACCAATCGTGAACCTAGTTCCCAAGACCTATATGAGTTCCCTAAATTCAATGGGGAACACCTGCGAGAGTGGATATTCATGGCAGAACGGTACTTTCTTTGTCACCACGTCCCAAAAGAAGAGTGGATAGAGATAGCCACGGCCAACATGACTGGAGAGGCCACAACTCACTATTTGTGGTTCGATCATAATAGGGCCGACCCAACATGGGACTAGTACAAGGCCAGTCTTCAACTATAGTTTGGAGACTCCACGTTTATTGATTATGATGAAGATCTAAAGAATTTAGTTCAGACTACTACAGTGCCGACCTACAAGAGGCAATTTGAGCGTCTTGCTAGCATGGTCAGATGGCCTGAAAAAGCCCTCATCGGCGCTTTTAAAGGAGGCCTTCGTAGTGACATCAAGTGGGAAATGAAGATACACCGCTTCGAAAAATTAGAAGAATGCATTGCCATGGCCAGGTTATACGAGGAAAGAATTGAAGAAAGAAGAGCCGAAAAGAAGGCTCATAAGTTTGACAAACAGAGGAAGAGAAACTCCTATTCCTCTGCTTCTCGAAACAACAAGAGGGAGTTAGCTCCCTACAAAAGAGGGAGTGATCAGAGGCCCCAACCAAGGGCAGGGCCGAAAATCACCAATACGCTACCTCACACCCCAGCAAATCGAAGAGTACAGGCGCAAAGGCCTGTGTTATAGGTGTGAAGGCAAATGGGACAAGTACCACAAATGTCCATCATACTTCCGAGTACAAGTGATCAGTGATGTGGAAACCAGATCTTGTACAGATAGTGATACATCGACTAGTGCGTCATATGAGTCTAGCTCGTCCTCGTCTGAAGAGGAGGTTATTCAAAAGAGAAAGCCAAAGAAAACCGAGAAGAAGAAAGAGAGCCGAAAGGAAGAGACTCCTGTTAAAGAAGAAAAGCCTACAGAGGCTGAGTCTCTTCACTCTATGCAAGACCCTAACAAGCCCAACTCATTTCGGGTGTTTGGGAGGATAAACGGGAAAAAGGTGTTAATCTTGCTTGACAATGGGGCGACAAGAAACTTCCTGACTGAGGAAGCTACAAAGAAATGCAACGTCTCCCTTGAGTCCAGCCAACCCCAAACTATAATCGTGGGAGGGGGTCTCAGGCTAAAATGCCTCAGGGAAGGATATGGAAGTAGTGATCAAGAAGAATCCCTACTTGCTCTAACCTCAGCCGTCCGATCCGCCACGTTTCATCCATCCGGACCCTTACCAAACTCGCGTCAGCCATCTGTCCTCACCTGTCCTAGCTGTCCCAGCCGCCAAATCCCTTCATTCCTATCGCTTCCTACATTTTTGGAAGCTCTCCCCACGCGCCAACTTCTTTCCCCAGCCTTCGGTAAACTAATCTAGAAGGTTGGATTTGGAAAAAAATGAAAGAATAAATAAGAATGAATGTTGACTGTGTGTGCAAGGAAATTTTGGATACACAAGTCCATATATATGCATGTGTATGTGTTTCATTTATGTTTCTTACTTCTTTGAGTTCCTTTTTCTATGCAGAAATGAAGCTAGAGATGGACTTGAGCTCACACCAAGAGTAGAAAATGTCGATCTAGTTTCAGAATTGATTCCTATGAGGGGTCTGATTTTTGCTGCTCAATCAAAAGCAGAATTGTCACACTCTGGTTCCCTCAATCGTCATTCTCCTTTAGCTGAAGAAAGGACTGCTGATTGTTTTGCATCTAGCCAATCTGCACCTGCATGTGAAGCATTGCATCATAAGGCGTCAGCTATGCCTGATGATGGGAAGCATCAGTTTTTCATTAATAGCCGCATGAGCCCTGATGCCAGTTCCCTTCATACCTTCAATGTGGAGGACAAACCCAGACCAAGTTGTGCCGAGAAATCTTTGGATAGAGCCATTGAAAATGCAAAAAGTAGCTCAGTGTTGAAATCTTTTGAAGCTATGCTGTTTACATTATCAAGGACAAAAGATAGTATTGGTCGTGCAACTCGTGTTGCAATTGATTGTGCAAAGTATGGCATCGCTAAGGAGGTCAGTTCCTGTTTTGTCAATAACCTTTATTTTGGTGGTTGTTATGTTTCTAACTTCTAATACATGACAGATCTCTGTAATGCTTATAAAAGTCCTTAACTTTATGTATGTTGTAATAAACTACCGCATAGCAGCTGAACTACTGGTTTCACTTAGTTATCTTATCTAATTCCAGTATGTTGAGGTGCGTATGCTTAAGGCGGTTGACTTTGTAGTTGTTTTTAGTCCTTGTGATTCAATGGCTGGTGTTAGCTTCCACTGTCTACTATGATGGTTGCAGAAGCCAACTTGCATGGGTAATGGATGTGAATGAGGCAGCATATTTGCATTGCAGTTTTTCTCATAACACAAAGCCAGAAATGGGTCTATATATAAAAAAAAACACACTATAGACATATGGTTCATTAGGCACAAAGAAATAGTATTATTATTTGCTGTGAGTACATTGTCTCTCTCTCCCTGTCTTTTTTCACGAGCATGTTGTGCATTTTACTGGTTATAGGAGTTGCGCTAATTGCTTTACCTCTATTTTAGCATTTCCAGCTTGTTCGGCTCTTAGGAGGCAGTTCAAAGTTGAAATAATTTTGGCTATCTTGTCTAGTACTTTGTCAAGTTTAGTTTTATTTTTTGCCCTTGGAAAATTTAGTTTTTCATGTTGCGTCAAATTTTCATTGCATTGCTGTTAGATGCTGGAAAATAATCCTATACATCTTGCCTAATGATTTGACTAATGGTTTGTTATTTGTAGCCAAAATTCTTGGTAGTCCACGGACTAGTCCGACTACTCTGTTGAGTTGGATGTCGACTTACCTATATCATCAAACCAGTGACAAGTTAGTTCACACGTCACAGGGACCGACTGTGTTTTTCAATTTTTTTACATTCGTCAAATTAGAATTTTAAAAAATGTTGACATGTAAAATTTTGTTTTTCCAAGTTCTCTGCACGTCAGATTTTGACCACTTAGATTTTGATATACATGAAAGGATTTCCATGTCATTTGCCAAAGACATGGGGAATTGGTCTGAGGGAAAAATCTGTTTTTTGATGTTGATCAAGATGGCATTTCTGTTTCTGGATACTGTCCAGAGCTGCATATAAGCGGCCCTCTTGTAGTGTTGCTTTATGTTGTGAGAATAGCTTGGTTGGATGACAATTCTTAGCCCCTCGCTGTTTGTTGCATATGAGCTTTTGGTGCTTATGGATATCCGTTCTATGACAGGTAGTTGATATTCTGCTGCGGTATCTGGAAAGTGAACCAAGTTTACATCGGAAAGTAGACTTATTCTTTCTTGTGGATTCTATTATCCAGTGCTCACGGGGTCAAAAAGGTAGAAAGCCTCATTTTGGTTGCTTATCTCCCTATTTTCTCATGATTTCAGATGATTCATGCACTTTCTTCTCCTCTTGATAAGGTATCTTTTAAGTTTTTTCTGATTGGAAGTGATAATTGATGGCGGTTTCTCATTCAGGTATCGCTGGTGAATCTTACTCGTTTGCAGTTCAAGCTGTGCTTCCACGTCTAATATCAGCTGCTGTTCCTCCTGGAACTGCTGCACGCGAGAACCACAGACAATGCTTAAAGGCATGCCCTTTTGAGAACTTGGCTCTTGATGTATGTTTGGCCTTCCACAATGCTTTGTTTTCATTTTATTTTCCTTTTGAAAGGTCTTGAGATTGTGGCTGGAGCGAAAAACTCTCCCGGAGTCTGTTGTTAGAAAGCATATGCAAGAACTTGAAGCTTTGAGTGACAGTTGGATTCTACCAAGACGAACACTGAGGACAGAGAGGGCACTTAATGATCCTCTTAGGGAAATGGAGGGAATGCTTGTAGATGAGTATGGAAGGTATTTTCTCATTTTCCTATTTGTTTAACTTTTGCTCTCTGGATTTTGTTCAGTTGACACCGTTTTCTTGGCTGCAGCAATACAAGCTTGCAAATTTCGGGATTTACCATGCCTCGCCTGCTTGAGGACGAGGAGGAAATTAGTGCAACTGATGGAAAGAGCATTGCAGCTATGCCCCCAGTGGAAGCCTGTAAAAGCCTTGAGGAATCAAAAGAGATTGCCAAACCTGCTTCAGAAAAGCACCGACATATTTTAGAAGATGTTGACGGAGAATTAGAAATGGAAGATGTTTCACCATCTTGTGAAACTGAGATCTCTGCAAGTGATGTTCCTAGAAGTGAGAACACACTATCATCCATCACTCAGTTTGATAAGTGCCATTCTTTGCCAGTAGACCTGCCTCCTCTCCCAGAGGAGATACCACCATCTCCTCCTCCCCTGCCTTCTTCTCCTCCACCACCTGCTGTGCAACCATCGTCTTGTCCTCTACCTCCCCTGCCAGTCCAGTCGTCCATTTCTCACTGCTTTGTTGAACCTGAGTTACACTGTGCTCACAAAAACGTAAGTATGGTTTGCCTGTTACATTCTTAATATTGTGCAGATCGTGTTGGAGACTTCTAAATTTATTGTTCTTACATTCTGATAACAATTTTTTATATCGCAAATTGATCCAGCTTGTGTATGAGCAGAATTACCAAGGCCAGTTACAACAGCAGTTTGTCCAGCAGCAGGCTGTGGGACATGCTAGTTCATCACACTTGGATGCTGTTCCACATTCTTGTTCTGGCTCTATGGATCCCCAAATACGAATGCAAAATATTGGTCCTTTCGGAAGTCCTGGGCCTTATAGTGGCTCACATTCTGCACTTCTAACCGTGCAGACTGGAAACAACATCCAGCCAATCATTGGTCCACGATTACCTAACAAGAATTTCCATGTGCGCCCACCAACATGTGCAGTTTCCAATCAGTTCTCCTTTCTCCACTCTGAGCCACAACAACGGTTTCAGCCATGGCTAGAGAGCTCTTCTTCCTCTTTTCAAGGTCCGTCTCAGTTAATGCATTCAAGACCTAGGGAACATTTCTCCAATGATATGGGTAGAATGGAAAATATGCAAGACCAGGTGGATGGAGGGTGTAGATTTGCTGCAAACAATCATGCAGGTATAGTGCGTGCAGAATGTGCATCTGGCTAATGTTTAATATTTTCAAGCACCATTATGGATTGATACAAACCTAATTATTGCTTTCTAACGGTCTGTACAGGCCCTCATAAGACTGAACACATGTATAGTCACCCTTCTTCTCACTATGGGCCTAATGAGCACCAGAATCGATGGCAGTCATTGCCCCTCGTGGGTATGGATTATCACCAAAATTCACAATCTTTTAATCACCCTCCACTCCAAAGGCAGATCTCTGGAGTCAGTGGCAACCCTGGTAGATCTCTTCTTTAACGAATCAGCCAGCATTTTCTTAATCCTTATTTCCTTTGCTTATACTGGCTCGTAATTGGCCAAATTGGATTTTTAACTGCTACCTTTCACAATTAAGTGGAATAGTTTTCCTCATCTGGAACTATGCTTATGATTTTATTTTTGCAGGACCAAGTGTTTGGAGACCAACCTAGACTCTTGTTGCGTGAAACTGGAAATACTGGTACGTTGTCTTTCCAATTCCGTTCAAATTTTTATTTTTAAATTCGATACCTCTGTTGTATTGCATGCTTGTGGCCTCCCAATGACTGACATGTTTTTGTTTTTCATTTTTCTAGGTGCAAGCCATATTTCTGATTCAAGGAAATTGCAGTATGGAAATTCTCTTAAAAGAGCTCCTTTTCTGGCCAAAATTATCCAAGGCCGGGATGTGGTGCTGAAAGTTGACATGTGCAATCGACCATAGTGTATATATTGTACTTTTAGTTGTTCTGCAAATGCAGAACTCGGGAAGATAATATTGAGGAGAGCATTTTGATTATCGGTGGCTGTTGTGTCCATTCGTCCAGTTAATTTGAAAGATCAGTTTTTAGGACCTTCGAAGCTAAGCATCAGGGGGTTGTGCTGTCCTGTTAATTGATTCCAAAATCCGCTTCTTTGGACGTTAGGTGCATATGTAACCTGTATAATTGAAAATATGCAAGCTACTTTGCTGACGGCAGACGTCCTTCTCTGAGGCTTCAGTTCTGTTCGAGTCTAGCCATTTTTTTCTGCTTCTTTTTTGTCCCACCAGCCACTCTGAAATGCTCGTTGAAGTTCAACTGGGTGCATGCTGGATACTTTCTTGCTTTTGTATAACAGATCCCCTTGTACATTCTTTCGATTAAAATTTAATAAATACTCTGTAAACTATTGTTCCTTGGAACCTCCATTGCTTGAAATTGTTGATGTGATTTTGGACCCCTCTCTCTCAACATTTCATCCCCACGGTACCCTATGTTTGATTAAGACTTTCTATTTGAAAATTTGCTTCGTGGTTCTTTATTTCAAGGGATGGTCGGACTTGGTATTTAAGCATATCTCGAATTTGTGATTTTATCATGCGGAAAATCATGCCGGATTTGTCCCTTAATTTGCACTTGTTATTTCTATCTTCACTGAAACGGTTTGTCGGCTTGTGGTTGGTTGATCCTGTGTGCTCTTAATCTAAAAAAATTAACTGTAATTTGTACCAACTCCATAAAGACTTTCGTTTTCTTACTCAGTCTACGGAGGGGATAAGGATGACTTTGTTTGAGAATGGAAAGGTTTTCATTCTGATCATTGATTAAATCAAATATATTGAAAATGAAGTCTATTGAAAAACAAATTCAACAGTAACGAATACCCAAAAAAATTCAAAATTCAAAATGGTATAAAGTCGGTTTTCGGGAATATTTGATCTCATGATCTTTTGGCCATATTTTATCAGTGGGGACTTGAAGGTCTCTTTTCCTTTTCACTTCAGTAAAGGCCATCATCTATCAAAGTCGTGAAGGAGAAAATCTTCTCATTTATGATTTTACAAATACATCGTCAGCTATGGAGCGATTCAAACAAACGGCTACCAACATCCCGTTAGTAAGTTCAACCGCAAGTTCTTGTTTAGGTCCTTTTCCTGGTTGATATGGTCAAGTCAATGATATTAGTTAAATGGAACTGAATATGATGAGTTTCTATATACATACATTTGCACACTGTCAAAGTACATGAACATAAATAATCAAGGCTTCGTTTTCGAAACTTTTTATTTTCTAGGTCAGTACTTGAAGTGAGAAAAGGACGTTGCGACGGTGGTGACCAAAGTCATTCCGGAGGTAGCAGACAAGGGCTTAGATTTGTAGTTCTGGTTTAATATAAGTTTAAAAATTCCATTTGATTATAAGCACATTTTTTTTTTCCTTCAGTTAGACTAACTTAAAACTTCTTCAAGTTTCAAGAACAATGTCGACAACTTAATAGAAGTAATCTTTTTATGCACGAGAACTTTTAGCTTTCAAGTTCTTGAACTATATTTTCAAAAAATTGGGAAGTTCGATTTCAAGGCAAAAAACATGAAAGCTGCATATGTGACATCAATAGTTAGGGGAAAATGCAGTCTGGATTACCATGTTAAAGTGCTCACCAAATTTATTTACATTAAAAAAAAACTATTTTTAAATCGACATGACACTCTTGAATCGCCACATAATCGGATTTGTTTTCACCAACCTGGTTCGAATTGCTCCCAATCAAGTCAAGGTTTTCTGAAAGTGATCCATGGATCTTAATGTCATATTTGGATCAAGGTAAATAGGTCCTTTGATCAAGTGGGCAGCCTCAAACTTGCAAATTATGTTAACGGTTAAGAACCACATAGTGAAATTATTAGTTGTTTCCCGTAGGACAATTGGATCATTCATACAAGACCAAGGCAGTCGGCGCGATCCAGCTAAAACTTGTAACCCAGTGAGGCTTTCCGCGAATGATCTATTAATCCTATTGTTGGATCGATCCAGGTGGGCCTTATGATCAAGTGGGCTGCCTCAACTTGCAGTCACCTTAAGCATAAACATAGTGAAACGATGAATGGTATCCCATAAACTAATTGGACTGTTTGAATAAGATCAAGCAGTCACTGTCTAGCACAAGGGATGGCCAATTGTCTAAGATCTCCAATAATTGGTAGCGTTAATGTGAAAGGTCACGATTTCCATATAAATGGCCATGGTTCGATTCTAGTAAGAAGTTTTTCGACTCATGCGTGAAGAAAGACTTCAATTGCTGCATATATGACACCATGAAAGGGTTTCAAGTGAACACGAGTGATAGGGTTGGGACTTGATACTAGCTTTTTACCACTATCCAGCGGTAGGGTACCCGTAGTAGGAACGGAACGATGGTTTTGTTTGACTTCTCGCTCACCGTGGCAAGGGGAACACGCCCAGGAAACGCTTCCAGTCAACTGAAAGATGGTAAGACGCCTTTGAGTTTCCCATTTTAATGGCGCGGTCTGTCTGGAGAGAGAGAGAGAGAGATTCTCAGTTGGCATGAGCCTGTTGGGGAGCCACTTGGGAGATGGGTATTTCTCAATCGTCTGAAGCTCCAAAGGCGCGTTCCGTTCATGAATTCGTTGTCAAGGTCCGCGGCCACTTCTACCACTGCTACCTTGTTCATTGTGATACAACTTCTTTCTTAGCAACTCAAAACTTTTAAGATATTATTTCGTGAGAATTTGACTAAGGTTGCCGACAAACATCAAGCAGGATATACGTGGGAAGGATTTGGATCTGAGCATTTACAAGGGGAAGGTCCTTTTGATTGTTAATATCGCTTCTCGATGGTGCCTCTCTCTCTCTCTCTCTATCTCTCTCGCTCTCTCTTGTGCTTATTTACGTTTTGACAATCTTTTGTATCTGAAACAGTGGATTCGGGCCCCGTAACTTCCTGCAACTGAATCGAATTTACGACAATTTCAAGAACAAGGGTAAGAGGAGAGCACCTCGTTTGTTAATTGCACTTTCAAAGTTGCTAGCAGGTCCTCTGATTGTTTGCGTATTTCATTTAATTTTGTTTCTTCAGTGCAATTTTTTAGAATTATAGAACACCAATAGCGCGATGCTCGTCTGTTGCTTATTTAGAGGAAAAGCGCTATTGCAGGTCTTGGGTATTTCATGGAATGGAACAAAATATGAGGTGCGACCACGTAGATGATGTTATATTTAATGAGATTGGGGTTGTTTGCTTTATCTTTTGTCTCTTTAGTGCAATTATTAGTAAGCGACCAAGTATGACAATGTTGTTCAGTTTATTTAGGGATTAGCACACAGGGAATTTTGGGTTATCTTAATGTGGTTAAGGGCAACTGAGAAAGGACGTGGAGGAAGAACTCAAATTTACTATTTTTTGTCCTTCTTGATAAGTATGCGAGACAGCTACCCTGGTTTATCCAGAAAGAAATGGTGGTTGATATGATGGCTTGAAGCTTGTCCTCTTGAAAAGATCAGTGCATTGCATTGTTCTTTTGGGAAGATTACCTTGCTGCAAATGTAGAAACTGTGGTTAGGGAATGGGTGTTCTTCTAGTATTGAGAATTCTGCTAATATGAAAATGAGTTCTGTACTTTTTACTCTTATTTGTATATGGTTTAGATTCAGCAAGTTTTGTTTTGTTGTGTTCATCAGATTTTGAGATCTTGGCATTTCCTTGCAATCAGTTCTTATGGCAAGCACCTGGTGCTAGTGAAATGACAAAGGAGATTGCTTGCACACGGTACAAGACTGAGTTTCCCATCTTCCAAAAGGTGAAAAGATAGCCTGTTAATTATGTGGAATTTGTGATGAATACCTGTCTCTTTTGAGAGTCAACTGTGTGTGTTGGAAATTGTATCACTTTTACTTGTCTTTCCGTAGTGAAAAAATAATTTAATGTCCTCTAAATAAATTATCCACCTTCGAATCTACAGGTTTACTGATTTAATTTATGACTTTCTTGGAATAGGTTTGAGTCGGGACTTGTCTATTTAGTTTCAAGGCAAAACTTGTAACTGTCCATCTGGCTAAACTAGCAATCAGTTGGCTGTTATATGTTTTGAAAAAATATATTTCCTGCACCATAAGTTACCTTGCTTCTATATTCTCCTGCTTCCGATGCTTATTTCTAGTTTCTAGCTTATTGTTACCATTATTGTACTGTTCCTTTGGCATATTTGTCAGCTGAACTTAGCTCTTTCTAACACAAAATTCCACTATTCTGTGATTCGGACATCAATGTACCTGACCAGCAAACTGGTAGCACTTAGGTGATGATTTGACAAAAGTACCACCATTTTCATCTGTGTTGATGTTGCTTTCTTCAAAAGCGTGCACTTCTAATTGTGATTCAGCCTAAGCCACATGGTGTGCCAAATATGGTGGTGCACCCACGTCAACTCGGGTGCGGGTGTGGCTTGACACGGCACCCAACTTGGTCCAACCGATTCGGGTGCTGCTGACCGCACCTGTTCTTCTTTTCTCTTTTTTTTTGGTTCAATTTTTTCCTTCTCCTATCTTTCCGTCTCCTCTCTCTCCTCCCCTATTTTATTTAATAGAACTTTGAATTTTGTATGAGATTAAGGTAACCTTGATAAAAAAAAGTTCAAAATATAGACAAATAAAATTTGCTTATCTAACAGAGCATATATATATATATATATACACCTGCACCCAATTTTTTTTGGAACTTGCCGCATTCCGCACCTGCACTTGCACCAACACCCGCACCCATGTGACGTAGGATTCAGTATAATTTATAGCCATATTCCCTTAAATTTCTATGCTTGTACATCTACTGTTCTGCCGCAGGTTACTTCATGACAATGGAATTTATGCTAGAGGACATATAACACTGACTTTTTTTCAATAGATCTGTTGTTGAATATTATATAACATTCACCACCAAGGACAATGATATATTCATCGGCCCACAAGCACGAAAAGGCTTGTGAAATGTGGACATGTAAAAGGATTAGAAAGATGTCTTGAAGGACCATTGCGGCATTGCCTTTAGCTTTAACCTCTTGAAAAAGCTCATGCATTCTGTTACATGAATCATGGTCATTAACAAAATCTCTCCTTTTAATTCATTTTAGTCCATACTTCGTTGATGCATTCAGATTGATTCAAGCTCACCATATGACTTTTATGCTCCTTGTTGGACCTGCACTACTTCAAATCATGCTTTATTTTCTATTTTCAGTTGGTGATGTCCTTGGATGCATGGTAATTTGGTTCTCTTTAATTTTTTCCAATTCTTCTTCTCCTTGTTTTTAAATCATTAAAATGGACAGAAGTGTGTTTGGCATTTTTCTTGTTACCTATTTCTACCATGTTGCCATGACTGATGAGTTTAATTACATCTTTCTGTCCTTACATTGTCTCCTTGGATTTCTAGCACAACAAAATTTCTTTCTATCTGGGATTTATGCTTTAGATTAATATCCTTTCTGTATCAAATCTTGCTCTGCTGACCACAAGTATCCAACATGCATGTGATACACAAGCACAGCAAAGTGGGAAAATGAAAAGGAACCCATGATTGGTGCCAGTATGCATTTGACAGATATAATGACGTGAAGTTAACAAGATTATCCATGTATTTTCTTCTAGTCTTCTCTGGTAAACAGGCCATTCTTTTATTTCGGTGTCATGGGCTGTATTTTTTAGTGCCACATTCATTTCTAGACTCCTAACACGCATTGGCAATTCTTTTAGTTTTTAGTGCTGTTATCATATTATGTTTAATGTGTGTTTTCCAGATTAGAATTAAGTGAAGCTGAATTTTTTATGGAGAAAACTTTGGGCTCTTTCTGTCAATGTCTCCCCTGATGGTATGAAAACCATTGGAATATGGGATGCTATGCTTATTGTTAACCCATTTTCTAAATATAGCCCACCATGGTCATTATAGTTTGGGATTGGCACGTTGTTGGCTTCATAGTATGCTGATTCTCAGTCTTGACTCAGATGGTTTGGCTTTAAGGCTGTATCCTACTCGCCGTTACTGACAGACAACCAACTGAAACTGCAATTTGGGATATGGATGAAGCTGTTAACTCTTTTGCAGGTGTATGTGAATGGGCCTAAAACAGCTCCTGTTTACCGGTTTCTGAAAGCTAGTAAGACTGGATTTATGGGAAATAGAATAAAGTGGAACTTTACCAAATTTTTAGTTGGAAAAGATGGACGTGTCATTGCACGTTACAGTGCAACAAGCAAAGAATCTTTTCTTGAGGTTGGTAATTTCCTTTCGGAATTGGAGCCCTATTTAAACAAAAAAAAAGAAAAAGAAAAAAGAAATCAATTGGTGGCTTTCGCTGTTTATTCACAAGCTTATTGTTTATCCATAAACTAATTATCCATATATACTTGCAGAGAGACATTATGAAGGCATTGGAGGAGGCATAAGGGAATAATCCGTGTACCTCCATGATATGCTGTTCTGCTGATTTCTTCTCATCTGTTAGCTTGTAAGTTGTGACACTGTAAATTGATGAACAGCGTTTGTGTGGTTCCTTTTCAAGATTGTAGCTGAACTGAAGTTCCACAAAATGGTTAAGTTTTCATTGTTTCATGATAAACGAAACATTTGGCTGGAGTGTCTGTGGAATAAAACAGGAGTGGAAGTGTTGTCTTAATTGTCAAGGTGTGGAGAGAACTACTTTGGAATAATCATAGCTAAAGTGCTGCAAAACTTTGGAATAATCATAGCTAAAGTGCTGCAATTAATTATGTAATGACAGTCAGCTTTTATTTTGCTGTTGGTGCATCCACCTGCCGTTACCTCATACTTGTTTTTGATTCTTGATTCTTGATTGTGAAAAATGATTGTTCACGTTCTTGTTAAATTTTTGAATCAAATTTCATATGATTCAGCGCGACAGAGGATGCATGGATAGGAATTTGAACAGGTTGAGGAAGTCTAGGTGTAGGAAAAATCCCAACTCAAGTCAAGCATCTATATTTAAAGGTGGTCGACAGGTTTCCTATTTAGAAACCTGTATATGTTACCAGCGATTAGAAACTTGTATAGTCCACAAAGTATGGGAAACCCTAAATAAGCAGCTCAGTGATGTGTGAGGCCCTACTCAACAAAATGAAAAAGGGATAAGGGTATCTAACTCTGCAAGCTTAATCTGGTGAAACTGTAATTTGCGCCATCAGGCGGGGGACAAAATTTTTGAGTTGCATAAGGGGAAACATAGGTTCATTTTTTTCATAGGAGAAAGAATTGTTTCATTGATGAAGACGGTGAGTTACATTTCTGGTGCGTGCGATTATGGTGATTTCTGAATTTGATAAAATTTGGAAGTACAAAAAGTCAGATTGACACCATATTCCGGGAGATCGTTCTGTCTGCAGCTTGCTTGAAGAAAAAGAGAACTTTATGAAGCAAAAAACGAATTCATGATTGTTGATCGTTGGATCAAGCGAAAAACTTAAAAATGAAAATGTGTATTAAATTTTACTATTTATAGTTCTCATGTCGGCAAGTTCATATCATATATATCTCAAGCATCAACCACTTGTTAACTTTGATGTTTATACATTATGTGATATCATGCAGGTGGTCAACCGGCTAAATTTGTGGTACTGGGTTCATTTCTTCTTATACATTAAGCTCCATTCCGGAATTAATCCACAACAAAAATGAATCTTTATCTGGCACGTATTATTTCTGAGCAATAAGCAAGCTTGTAAATGTATCTAAAAGAAGGTGGGTCAATGGGGTTGAATTGGGTATCTGTCTACTATCATATCCAAAACTTTTGATACCGATACCTGGCGACCTTGTTCCAGGCTGGGTTGGAATAGAAAACACAAAGCACCTGATTTACAGGCTTAATGTCAGGTAAATCACTGTCCATCTGCTTTGAAGGTCATCTTTTGCTTACAGGAAATTAACTTATATCCCCAAGTTCATGGGGTTCTAAGCATGGGAATTTTTGTGATTGTTTCATGCTGGCTGCTAAGTTCTTATGAACCATGTGATGAGCCACTGAACCCAAAGAGTCAAGCCTGGTACTTAACCTGTGGGGCAACCATCATATTTATATATGCACAATATCCTTTTTTGTCAAGAAATTGAATTATAAACATACAAATCGTTGTGTGGTAGTAATACAAATTGGGGTGAGTTTTTTCCATGACAATAAGAATGGCCGTGTCGTTATTCTCGAAAAGACAGCAATATCTCAATGAATATGCAGTTTTGCTCTCTTAAATGAAGGCAAGAGACGCAAACAGTTATGTCTTCTCTCCTGTATTGGTGAAAACATACTTCTTATGTTTCTCTAGTTACTAGTGAATCAGCGAAAATTGTATATGGTAAAGGGTCTGCTCTTCTGCTGGATCGAGGAGCTCTAATCAGAACTCGTGGTTTACTGCCTAATTTTGTTAAATCTCCAGTAAGAAAACTTAGGAATAAAGTCCTGAAACCAGATCCTTATTGTCACATCAGATTCTACATACGAGAAAATCAAGAGAACCATCTTTTATGTGCCTATGAGATTTTAATCTGTACCTTTAAGTGCCCACGTAAATGTTCCAAGGTGTGGACATCAATACCGTAGTTTCATGGGCAGAAAGAAAAACCTCAAGAACGTAGTAGTAATAGTGCGTGAGCATGCGAGCATGGATTGGTATCTTATATAGGAATTAAAAGGACAAGAATCAGGTTTTGTTGGCCCAAGGATTTTGGTGCAGCTGGTTTGAGACCAGTTGTCTGTCCAATCACTGTGGGCATCAACATTCTATACATGCCAAAGCAGACAAGCATTGCCATGGGGGTACTAGCCTCTGGGTTTTATGCTGTCTCGCGACCAACAAAGTCTCTCAGTTCACGGGCGGTTTTCTCATGTCATAAACTCAAGTTCAGTCGTCTATTGTAGTTGACTGGCCACAGATCATCGTTCCTCGTTCACAGGTAACAAGAGTATGACCTGACAATTTTGAGAGATCTTTGCTTGGATTTCACTTTGCCTTGGGCACAGGGGTGGTGCTCGCAGGGGCCAAAGCACGCCCCCCTGGCCCTCACCTCAAATAATTAAAAAAAAAAAAAAAATCTACACGTAATTTTGAGAATTTTATTTAACCTATATACAAAAAGTTGCAAAAATATCAAAAGTCCCCATCAAAATTTTAAAACTATAGTTCCCCATTATTAATGAAAAATTGCTAACTCTGCTCCTCTTAGACATGTAAATTTATCATGATTCAGCCTGTTACCATCGACAAAACATCGATGGAATTTACTCGGCGTGGTTGTCGGACATGTTCCAATACGTATCAGATCCATCCCTGTCCTCCAGCTTCTCATTTACATCATATATTTGTGGAAGCAGTCCGAACACTTTGTCAAGTACTGAGCTCGTCCTCTCCTCCTATGGAACACAGCCATGTCTCATGTACCCTCGACCCTCAATAACCAATAATAGAAAGACAGCTTTACTACTGTATGTAATCACTGGTTAGTTCTCTGAACAAACACTCATTTATGATACGTTGCATATTAAACTGCTTTGTCGGGTGGGTGGTTGATGAAGAACGGGTGGATCTAAACGTCCAAAGAGGCTGAAGTTGGAAAACAACCTGTGAGAAAAAGAAATCAAAAGAAAAAACAATCACGAGATGGTCCTACTCCTATAGATTCATTATAGCCATCCGATTTTTTGAGGAAGGATTCTGAAAACGAATGGCCAAGGATTCTTTCACATGCTACTGTTTGAGGTGCTCTTCATGGCTGCATGTCTGCAAGACTAATGGCGTTAGGGACTTCTCTCTCTATATCTAGCCATCTGGAGACCCACGTGGTCTCGCATGATTGGTTAGTTTGATGTGATGTTTTTTTTTTGGGCCGAATTTTGTACTTTGCGGGGACAAGGCGCCGACACCCATGGTCAGTCTCTACAAACTACCATTTGTTCATGTATGTGTTCCTTTCCTTTCTTATTTTTCGATCAGGCCCGGGTTTAAACCTTGCAGAGATTGCAGGTGGGGTCCTATCATGCCTTTACTTCCTTCTTATCCTGCCTTGTTGTCATTCTCATAAAATATTGTCGTTATAGGAACCCTAGAATTGATTGCAAGCTCAATGAAATGAGCCATGATTGGTGAGGAGGAACAAGCGGATCCCTGGCTGTCATCGTGCCCAATGATCCCTTAGATACGTGGGTGTTCTGGATTCAACTCATTTGCAACCCTACGAGATCCCATAACATGTGGCATCTTGTTTGGACATTGATGACCTCGCACAAGATTAAGGATGTGTTTGTTGGCTGCGAATTTGTCCAGTTCTTTTTACATGCAAAATGGATCTCAGATCCATCTTATTAAGATCTCGGGTTTGTTTAAAAAGTGGGTCTAATCTATCATGAATTTTTAGATATGCCCGATTTAAAATATGAGGCTATCAAACACCACTTGATTGTCTTGAAAGGGATGGAGCGGAAAAACCACCCATGTGTCCACCCCGTGTTCAAACACAATGCCTTTATTTAATGCGGACAAGGAGAAAACTCATTCGTTTCATGGACAAAACAGTATAGTCTAATAAACCAAAACCCTATGCGTTTAGGAAAAAAAAGAGGAGACTTGTTATATAATTCCTATCAATGTCAATACGAATTATAAGCATCAAATGAACCGAATTTCAAACCATTGAAAGGCAGAAAAGGAAGAAGTGGATGAGAACCATAGAATCAGCTGAAGTATTGAACTAAAAGGAGGAGAAGGAAGATCAAGACAAGTGGATGGAAACCATAGAATCAGCTGAAATATTGAACTAAAAAGGAGGAGAAGGAAGATCAAGACAAAAAAATTTGAGAGGAAAGAAAAAACAGCAGCTAATCCATAAAAAAAATGTTGGTTTGGAATCTGAAAAAGGAAAGGGGAAAGAACACGCATTTTCAGAAAAATGATTTCCCTGACAAAGGGGCGGGTGGGTGTCGGAATGGTGGGAAACATATTTTTGGCGGTTATGCTGCGGGTTCCTGTGGGCCTCATACAGAGAGTCGACCGATCAGATTAAGATCACTACTATGTGTCCTTATTTCATCACCATAATATGAACAGTTTCTTTTGCCTTGTTTTCCTTTTTTTTTCTTTTTGTTTGGTGATTGTGTTGACTTGTAATGAGTCACGAACAATTTACACGATGATTGTCTAAAGTAGTTGTACATTATATAATCAATTAGTTTGATAGCTTACATGGCATTACATTGAAAGTTATTCTTTTTGAATGCTAATCATATTTAATTTGATTTTGAAAAAATATAATTTTATATATGAGATTTTGTTTATATATATATATATATATATTGTGAACAATCAATGGAATTGATTGGGTGACTAATAATAATTACATAATCTTGAGATATTTCAGAAACCCAAGACAGTGTATTTATCTGCCTATTCTTTTAAAGCAATAGTTTACTTTTATGAAAGAGAAACAAATAAAGGCTAATGTAATATATATATATATATATATAAAATGGTGACCTCAGTTTTTTGCAAAACTCATCCAATCATTTAATCATGACTGTCTAATCTATCATAAGATCATAATGAATGTTAAGAGAAAAAATTGATAGATACTTTCATTTTATATATATATATATATATATATAATATGGTGACCTCAGTTTTTTGCAAAACTCATCCAATCATTTAATCATGACTGTCTAATCTATCATAATATTAAGAGAAAAAATTGATAGATATTTTCGTCAATTAATATCATTGATTTGCTTGAAATGGACATAGATGATTATATATATATATATATATATATGTGTGTGTGAAGAAAAAAAATAGGTTAACTTAAAGAAAAATACCATGTACATGAATTTTCATGCACCAATATAGTTAATGATTAAAATACTATTAATTCACATTATTTTTTTTGGTACAAACAAAAATAAAATCTAAAAAAAATAAAAAAAAAACTATAAAAGACATTTTAAAAAATTACCAAAATACCCAACGCTCCCTTGCGGCGTACCGTGCGCCTTGCGCACCCAACTTTCTCTATTCGATACACACCTACTCTCCCTCTGATAATGAAGGAAACCGCCAAGTTTCTTGAACATAGAAACATGCATGTCGGCATTGCGTACATTCAAGCACGCTGTTTATTGTGAACCATTCTATTTATCCCTCACACACGGATGAGAAGAGACAACAGAGACTCAATTTGAAGGCATCAAGGCACATATTGATGTCTAAAACTCACACAAAATGACAAAAACTAATGATCTTTTCAATCAGTCGGATGTCTTTATGAACCACACATGATAAATTTAGTGGAATTCGAATCAATACTGATACTGGATTTTGATTTTACCTTTGACTCCATGATTGAGAGCTGTGAAAGGTTTCATCCTTATCGAGGTTTCACACATCACATCGGTCAAGAAGGTGGTTAAAGACGGAGAAAATGGATCCCACTGATATGTTCCCTCTGAAAATCCTTCTGTTTGGCTTCTTCTGGATGGCTAAGAACATGAACCGAGCCAAAAGGGCGATGGGATGGTGTCTGTGGTCCTCTCACACAACAGCCTGATTCAATGGTCAAGGGGACACCACCCAACGTTGGAAGGCCAACAGGTTCTTTTCTTCCCAATCATGGGTCACACTCACCACCTGCTCTCTGCATCTCTTTGGTGAGACATGAAGAGCTGTTCTTCACGTGGGCCTAGCTCAAATTTTTCTGCTGAAAAAATTATCTCTTTCTTTCTCGTCATTTTTCTAGTGAACCAGGAAGTGGCGCTGAAAACCAAGATTCTTAGTTGGCCTAATCTGCTAGAAAAGTAAACTTTGATTTTAATTCTCTAATGAGAGGGCCTAATCTGCTAGAAAAGTAAACTTTGATTTTAATTCTCTAATGAGAGGGACAGAAGAAGCCCTGTGATAAAGCAAAAGCGGAAAGTATTGAAAGATTACAGTAAGTGAAAGTGTTCGGGGAAGTGGTGCAGATTGAGGTGGAAATTGACAGAGAAAGTGAATCGTAAAAAAGAGAAGCGGGTTCCCCGGTAACCATTTTCAGTGCAGAGGATGGTCGGCAGATTATTTCATCTGCTTACTCAGATTCTTGAAGTGCACTGAAATTTTGGCCATGCATTCTGGTAATGCATGGTCTCCATCATCAGAATTAATGGTGTCGCCGTCTGTAGGGGGAGGAGCAGCCACAGTAGGGCCGACAATCAGCGGCCAATCCTTGTCACGTAGCTCATCACCTGTGGGCATCCTTGCCCCACCCAGCAGCACCTAAATCACTGCCGCAATCCCCATCGCCCATCCTCCATTGCTTCTATATATACAGATGCACGAGTGGGCAAAGGGGGCAAGCCAAGCAATTCCACACATTTCTTCTCCCCATCAAATCTTGCCTTCATCTTTCTCTCATCATCTTCTTCTTCTTGGTTCTTCTTTTCACTGTCCGAGAGGATGGGTAGCAGTATGTCTTCACGTTCATACAAGTCAAAAATCCCCAAGCAGCAGAGCGACGCCCTGGGACGATGCTTGAGGCAGGTGAGGGAGATGAAATCCAGATTCTACATCGTCTGGAGGTGCACCCTTATCCTTGTTTCTTGGAACGATTAAGAGGCCTTCTTCCTCTCTGTCTCTCTTTGAGCAGGTGCTCCTAATAATTGGAGTCTGTCGAGAGGCAGGAGGCATAGGAGAGGAGTAGTACCCCCCGCCTTTCTGTTTCTGCTTAAGGAGAAAGGCAGAGAGGGACCCCTGTAACATGGTGTGCCTTCCTTTTTCTCTTTTCCTATGTGAAGTTGAACGACTAAAGTTGGGGCTCTGTAAATTTATTTTGTACATCGGAAATACGAAATCTAACAATTTTGTATCAAGTATGACTTTACTGGTTCAAAGATCATTCTCGAAAATTTTTTGGGCTTGTCTTTTGTGTTGCAATAGTCGAAGCTTTTGTTCTAATGCATGCCTCGGTCGAATACTTTAAGATCAACATAGAATGGCTGCTGTGTTGTTTCTCGATGGCCTAAAATCTAGCCTAATATAAGCGGTACATTTCAACTTATATACTGAGAAGCGGAACAAAGAGAGATGTCAGATCTGCCCCTTGCACAAAAGAAAGAAGAAAGGAGACGTTCGAGAACCGACTTCCCTCGATCTAAAACATTCCTCTTTGTCAAGAATTATGGATCAGACTCAGTTAGTTAAAATAGACTGTCTGGCCAGTGGTCATCGATTTCTTTTTTCCCTTTCTTTCTATTAAGAAAACACTTATAACCTTTCAACCGATGACATCTGCAGTCATATAAGTATAAACTTTATAGATTTGTTTGGCTAAATATTAGTGATTTTGCAAATTATTACAAGGTTCCCTTTTCTTACTGACTCTTCCAGTAGTATAGTTTACTCGTGAACCCTTCATATTCCTTTTGTACGTCCATATTCATCTAAAATGTTGCTTAGGTGGATTAGCTTCAAATGTATTCGTTAAAAGGATTTCACTTGACAATACACCAACTAATCCTGTTCAAGTTCCTTCCCCAACTGAACACCATAGATGGCGAGCAAACGTAAGGCCATATAAAGGGTGTCAAGTTGAAAATCTTAAATCAACATTTCTCTGACACTCGCACTTCCCAGGTGTTGGCTTTATAGGGCTTAGTCATTGGAGCTCACCCTCGATTCAAAAAAAAATAAAAATAAAAATAATGCACCAATCATCATCGTCCATGCCTAGAAAGTTATTTTTAGGGCGTGAAATCAGGCGGCATTAAACCGGGTCTGACATTGTATTGACAGGACCATGGGTTAGACCCCGACTCTCAATCTATGGTGAACTCATGTTCATGCGTTGATGAAGAAGAGGCTAAGAGTCTTTCACACGCATCTGGCCTTAAAGAATGATCTTTGCCTTGAAGTAACTTAATAACAAGATATCAATGCATGGCTCCGAAAATAAGCTTAGTCAAACAACGTTTAGCACATCACAAGCTAGTGCTCTTTCGGACACGGTTCAATGCGAGTGTCAGAGAAGTCTCACTAAAGCATGAAAAGCTGAACATCCATTTGAGGCAAACAAGAAATTATGATATTATTCTGTTTACAAGATGTTTTGGATGCAACCTGAGCCCAGACACTAAAGCTTTACAATATTTGTTTACAAGATATTAATAGGAGGAAGTGACCATCTCAGATATATACGAAAGCAGCTTTCAAAACTGTTCCTTGTTTATTCTTCTATGTATGCAACACAGTACGGAAAAGTTCCTGAGAACAGGCTATTGACAGGACGCACATACTAAAGCTGATGCAGTTTACACCCAAAAATGTGATATTGTTGATTATTTTCCATATGTGCAAAACAGGGGCAAAAAGCCGTCAAAAAGAAAATGAAAGCCAACATTTCACTCGTCAACTACTTTCACTGCTGTTGTACCATTTCAGCCTGCAAATGACAAGCGCCTTTTAGAAGCTCCCACGGTTCATCCCAATCCTCTTCTCGGCCTACCATCTCTTCACAAGATATCTTCAACTTCGTTTCCTCACATTGCTCAACAGTTGCAGAGAGTGGATCTGCCGTTTCTTTTGTCACTGACCCTGCCAGAGAGCAGTTCAAGCTTGCCCCTCTACCTTCAGAACTTGAAGTCTGGCTCTTGATAGACATACTCAAAGATGACAATACATAACCTGTGTCGGCACCCAATTTTGATGCAAGGAAACTTGAGCTGCTAAGACTTAGGCCTTTATCTGATCTTTCTTTCAGCAATTTAACATCCTCACAGACTACCGAAAGTTCTCCTCTGGCAAATGGAATATAATCACATTAGTATCTTTGATGATACAACACAAATAATTGCTTGGAAACGAAAATTGTTGCCTTAAAGAAATAATTGCTTACTGCAACATATCAACAATACGCCCACGATCAATTAGGAATTCACGCAACTGCAATAACATGAAAAAGATTGAGATACAAAATTAAACATAAAATCCAACTGTAGCATTATCCACCAACAAACCACATCTCATTTTCACTAAATTTAACTGACCTTAGAGTTCTTCTCTGCTTGTTCTTTAAGTTGCTTCGACTCTGCCACCACTTTCTCCATGATAAGCTCCTGTTCAGCAAGAGCGTTACTCGCACATTCTTCCTTCCTTAGCTTTTCTTGCTCTGCTTCTGCTTTTGCCTCATCTACCGCAGCTATTCTGGCTTGCAGATCCCTGCTTACCTGCCAAAGGGAGTGTGTCAGATATGTGTAGTTTACCAGTTTAAGCAATCAGGCATGGCCTTAAAAGAAACTGGAAACACCCTATTGTATTTGTACGTATTGTAACCAAAGCTAGATCTAACCGAGCATTAGAGAAAACAGTAAGCATAGCATAACAAAGTACCAAAGGAAGGGGCAACAATGCAAACTGTTTCTATCCAAACAAAACATAAACCATTGCATAACCAATTTATATGAAGCTTCAGTAAAGATAGTACCTCTAAGAAATTTGGTCCAAAATAAGCCTCAGGATTGTTGCCAAACATCATACTATTGCAAATATCCAAATGAATGATGGATGTAAATGTTAGAAGGACCATGAATTTACTATTGATCTTCATGTCATAACACGATATAAGAAACCACTTCTAATATTTGCTTGGAGCACAAGGCCAAACAGAAAGAGGAAAAAGTGACTAGGGCATGAAAATCAATAATTGATAATAAATAATCTCAATTTACATGGGGTTAGGAAAAGAGCTTGCTATCAACAACTTTTTCCAATTTCTGTACACAAAATGCAGCCTCTAAATGTTTCAAAGATAACAAAGTGCATTGCACAAGCCTTGTATAGTTGTATTACTAAGATATTGAACATATCAATACAAACTTACCTCATCAATTAAGGAGAGGTGCTTATCTCTTTCTTCAGACATATGGAGCAACCGTGACTGAAGTTCCCGTGCTTCAGTTGCCAAAATTGACTTCTCCCCATAAACTTCCCCAGCTTGCTGCAGAGAGAGAAACTGTGTGTATTATATTTTCCATCACTTCTAAACTTGAGAATTTCTTCAAACAGTCAAACACATAAAGGAACCACTACACAACCATGTCATTTGCTTCTTTTGCACGTGCCAGCATCTTTTTTAAATCTTCAGCCTTGTTGAGAGCCTCAGAGCCAGCAACAGATGCTGCCTCTTTGGCATCTTCTGCTTCCTTCTCACGTATATCTACCTCTTTCATCAACAAAGCAACCGATTCCAGTGCTTTAAGTAAGATGGCCTGCATATGCATAGGCTTGAATTGGAAGCGATGCTAGAATTTCAAGCTTTCAAACTAGAGATCTAATTAGGAAGGAAAGGAAGGCATAAATGAAATGAAATACTTAGAGGACACAGTTGATGAAAAATTTAACATCAAGATGATGAGGATACGGACATAGGAACATTTCAGTTACATAACTGCATTATAACTAATAAGATATCATGCTAATCCATAATTATGGCTACAGTTCAATGAATAACCAGAAGTAACATATGAATATAAGGAATGAACCAAAAACCATATGAGTAGAGTGAAGCAATGATTTATGCACTGATTTACTCTATATACATTCTCATTCTCAACTACAAGTCTACAACAGATAACGTCAGAGCTTCAAGAAATTTGCTATGGCGTAAACTGGAGGATAACTTATTCTTGAGTGTCAACGAAGGTTGACCATATAATGACCAGCTGCAGATTTGCAATCCCACTCGTATGTGCAGTAGAAAACCAAACTCCTGGTGAAGGGAGTTTTCTACTGCATGGAATCTCTGAATTAGGAAACCAAGCCAAGTCAACTTAAAATTTAACTGGCTCCTTCCTCCTCCTTAATGTGAAACATGGTTTTCCTCTGTACCACCCTTGTTGACCATGTCTCCCTGCATAAACTCCCCAGTGTTCCATAACCTATCGCATATACTTGTCCTCTTCTAGGCCTAGCACCAACTTTCTTCTCCTCCACTACTTTATTTCCCTCACACATTGATACTACAAGTAAGCTCCAATATTTTTTCCATCTCATAAGATCCATTTTGAATCTCTGACTTATTTTGCACTAAGCAACAGATCTGCAAATACTGACAAATGCCTATTTCAGGGACAGGACTATCTTATGAAAATATTCTTCAGACCACTCTTCATGCTATCAATAGCTTGCTACCACTCATATTTTTGACAAGGTTATGGCAACACGTACACAGTCCACATGGCACTGCATAGTGGAACAGTGGCCACAGATTCAACACTAGAGACTTTCCAGGAAGTGACAACTATTTTTACTAAAATGGTCAACTTCTTGGTACTCAAGTTCCATTCTGTTGCTACAAAAAGGCGACAAATGGAACATGGTAGAGTTTGCTGTTAAAAAGTGTAACATTAGTAAGGTAATTCACCAATGTATGACCTTCAATCCAAAGATCCATTTTTCAAGGAAGGTGACATAACCTAGGACAGGATAAAGGTTCCCTCTCTATGACATTTTCAAGTGGAAAGCACAATGTGATGGTCATTTATCAAACCCAATCTTCCCACCCATCTGATGATTTTGGTTTATGAATTGTATGACTGTAATCCATCAAAAAGGCTTGATAGCTAGTCCTCTCTGCACAGCAACATTCATTAGATTTATTCTGGGTGCATTATATTTATAAGTGGTTTATATGAATCATCAATTTTATTTTCATAAGGTTTCACATCTTAGAATCTTGAATTATTGCTGTACAATAACTCTCTGCAATGACAAACTAAAAAATAAAAGTTCTACTAATTCTCTTACAAGCATATTCGTAAAAATCCAAAAGAGATATAAAACTTTAAGATGAACAGAACATGGACAGCATAGACTAAAAGAAAATTAAAAAAGTTTTTTTCATAAATTGTGACAATATTATTGCGATTAATTTTTTGGCAATATTTATAAATATTGTGAGATTTTCACATTAAAAATGCTTGGTTCAATGCTCATGATGTTTTCAAAACATTACCAATCTTTGTGAGCATACTTTTTATAGTAATTCGCACTGGACATCTTTCTCTATAAAAAATAAATAAATAAATAGTGCATACGTTTACTGTCATAAGATGTAGCTTCTATTGCATTATAAGATACAATGATATAAGTGAATTACACTGATGCAGATAGGTCACATTTTTGAATCAGGTCTTGGGATGCACCATTACTTTCAGTACTTATGCAGCATTGTGTATAGCAATAAGTGAATCACCATCCAAAAGGGAAAAAAAGGAAGAGAAACTGACATATGGCTCTAGTAAACATAAGAAAGGGTCCATCTCAGTATTTTAAGGAGAAATGAAGCTTAAAACAGCAACTTCCTTTTTAAAATGTATGAAGAAAATAACTTACTTGAAAAGATAAGGAGAGAAAACAAAGGAGTCGAACAAGAAAAGACTCAGAAGCATGACATTACTTGCTAAAATGTTCCATGCCTTAAAGTAAGTCAATAGTCTCTACCTCAAAATCATTCACAAACATTTAAAAATATTACCAATTATGTAAAACAATGAAATGCAACAGCTATACCTTATTCTTTTTAGCCTCGTTAATTAAGTCTTCTAGAAAATCAATATTAAGAATTTCATTGACATGACCAGCTGCATCTGTCTCTCTGATGGGCATCCAATCATCAGTCATACCATCAGGATTATCAGATTGCTCACAAGACTCTTCATTTTTCAAAACCCTGGAGCTAGAGTTAAACATGGGAGACTCCGATGGACCAAATCTCTCCTCATGAAACACACCCTCAACATTCTGAACAGAATCAGGCTTGGTTTCTGTATCACAAAACTTAGCAGTCAGTAACCAAATGCCCTTGAACATATTCATGTAGTGGCGGCAAGCCAGATTACTAAACATACCTTCTCCCAAAGTTGATGCCTTGACACACTCAGAAGCAGCATCATTTTCAGCACAATGTTCAAATGCTACAAATCCAGTATGCAAAGACAAGCCGTTGCTTACATCAGTAGGATTGTGAGTGGATGTTGCACCAGTAGCTAAATTGGGAAAATCCTCAAGTGACTCAAGTCTCAATTTAGAACTTTGGTCCTCTGAAGAAGAGAAACTGAGACCCAGGGATGACACTACATTAATAAGGGCAATGACTTGTTAGCCACCAAATGCTGAGAGTAAGGATATACAAATGAAGACAGTAAAATGAATATATATATATATATATATATATATATATATTAATGAACACACCAAATTATCGGCTAAGCATGAAAACGCCACACATATAAAGCATCAGAGAGAAAAACAGAAACACCATCAAAGAAAAATGGATTGTGGCCGACTCTTTCCTAAGAGCGCAATGCAGTATGCACACTTACGTCCAGTGGAAATAGTTGAGGACCCTTGAGAATCTGCAGCATCTGTGTCTGGAGCTATATATGGAAGTACCTCGTTAACAATAAAATCCACAGCACTTTCTACATCATCACCATGCTCAAATGCGGTAGCCTTCAGCAAACGATCATCAACCTGTTAAACATTGCAGAGACCTCCACTTTCAGATGTAAAAGCAACATCCCAACAGTCCAGACATATTATACAGCCAAGAATCAGAGCAAGTTAATGAGGATGCAGACATTTACATTATCCCTCTTCACCATTAAAGGCACTATCACCGAGTTGCCTAGATGTCAAGGGGCAAACCATGTCTGAGACAGACCAGGTTTGCAAAAGATTAATTGGGAAACTTCAAGCCCTTACGCATATCTTCTTTTTTCAATATTTGTGTTCAACTTGATCGTGTGGAGGAAATTCAAACTGTGAACATTTTTTTTCCTACATATAAGGTCTTGAAATATATAAATAAATATGGGGCGATGTTGCTGCCATGAAAATGGCTCAGTAGGGTTGTCCAAAATGACTAGATTATATAAAACAGAAAAAGGAACACCCACTTTTTAAAAAGGTGCATCACACTCATTTATCTAAATCCACCTGCCTATGGAATAGGCTGACAATGAGAGTAGTCTGTTTGACACGGACGACCACAGTCCCTATGTGGATGTTACCTGACTGGAGTTAAAAACAAAAAGAGTCAGAAACAAAAGAGCAGAAGAAAGATATTTTAACCTGAAATCATCCTTGTCCAGGCTTTTGGTTAAAGAAAAAAAGGCCAGACAAAAACAAACTGAAAAAACAAAGACAAAAAATTTTAACATTTTCTCTCCAAATTTACGACCAACCTTTCCTTTCATTTTCTACCACCAAGCCATTTCAATAATCAATACTCTGGTCGGCACAAAATGACTGAGAAGAAAGTAGTCAAATAGTTAAATGATGGCCATCTGAGTTTTCATCATTATAACATATTATTCTGCTTTTTTGCACATCATAGAGAAAAAAGACTGTCATTTTTATGGGCCTTGACTTGATCTACACAAACCACCAGCCTTCTTGCCCTTAAGCCTCAAAAACAGATGCAAAATAAATAGCCACTCAAAACACAGAAATCAATATCTTAGACACAACAAATAAATAATTAAAAGAAATGACAGTAGTGCCCACACCATTTTCACAACAGAAGCAGGGAAATATACCTGAGGAAATAACTCTTTTAGAGTCTGACACACTGTAGCAAGACTCATCTCCCAAGACTATTGAATTTCTGCGCAAACAAAAGTCATTGTGTTCATCTAACTCTTTATTATTGGACAAAAAGGGCATGAGTATCAAGATCATCAACCTGAATCATGTTATTCATCCAATTCGACTTCAATAATAGCAGAATTTCAAGAATCAATATCCAAATAATGATGACAAAGAAATCTCGAAGATGAACGTTATTTGCTCATCAAAATTATCGTACAGTGACATCATGTGCTTTATCATAAAGACCATGGAACAAAAAACTAAAGTGAAATCCTAATCCATGTATAAAACTAAAACTTGCAACAAAAAGAAGGACTAGGGTTAATCAATACACTTTCAGAATTAATGGCTGATTGATTTTACTGTCCTTCTGTCCTTGTTATTAAAGGTAAACCTTACAATAACTTTAATAGCAGAAACTATCGGCAGATCTACAGGAATTCTTAATAAGAGGTTTTAGAACGACCATCAACAAAGAAGAGAAAAATTAAACAACAATGGTCAAATAAAGCCTTCCTCGCCAAGAAATCAAAATGAAATCGTTGTTGTTCGCTAATGTAATCATAGCGCACTGCTACTCCTCCATCTAATCCCAAAAAAAAAAACGAGTCCAAGAACATCTCCTATAGGAAAGAAAAACGGAACTTGAAGTCGCAAGAGCATAAGAAAAACAAAAAGGGATTCAAAATGACCCAACTTGGAAAACATCATTGTACAATAACAGCTACAAGCACTTAATACAATCTTAACTTCTGCAGAACGACCGCAGAGGCAACAACAATAAACCAAACGAAGGCACCTAATTACTAAAATCTAAAAAGTCCCAATGCTAAAATTTAAAAACAACAAAAAAAATGCGAAATTAAAATCCGCCAACAAGAATGTCCTCCAGGAAAAGGAACACAAAAAATTAAATATAGAACAGCATAAGAACGAAAAACAATCCACCATCAACTCTTTCGTTCAATTATACTGAATGAATGAAGCAAGAAAGGTATGAAGACATGCACGTCCGCAGACTTCAATCTAAAGAAAGAAACACGATCAGAAATATCTTCCAACTAAAGCATTATATAAATGACACTGACCACAAAGACCAACGAAAAGGGAAGGAAAATCACAAAGAATGTACCAAACCAAAATGATGAGCAAGAAGGAGCATGAGAGAGAAAGGACATGGGAGAAGGATCGACAAAAACAAACGGAAAAGCTAGAATTCTTCAAAAACCAAAACGGAACGAAATCGACACAATTCCGTCCTTCGTACCAATGAATTCACGAATGGGCAGAAACCTACGAAGGCCTTCAACCAAGAGCGAGCGAGCGAGAGAGAGAGAGAGAGAGAGAGAGCCTATCAGTAGTCACTGTTGCCGCGATGAGAGGCGGCAGAAAAGAAGACTTAATTGCGAAGATTAGTCGTCAAAACAGAAAATCCCGATCTTCCCCAAACGGGAAAATTTCTTTCCACGATCCTGGAATTTGGGATTACTTTCTACATTGAAAAAGTATGGCCCATTAGAAGCAGCAGAGAAGTTTCGAGGGGTGTTTTCGTCAATACGTGTTCTAAATGGAAAATTCGGCTGATCTGCTGAGCTGTCAGGAACTGAAAGAGATTTTGAAAAGTTAAGTTGGGATATGTTAGTTGTGAAGATAAAAATAAGAAAACAAATTTGTAACGCTTATCAAAAAATAAAAAAATACATAACAATTTATAAGGTTCGGTCAATTGAAGAAGAAAATTACTTAATATTAAAAATTTTAAATTTAAAAATTGGTTGAGTAGGATGCACCTATGTGGACTTGGCATGGCACTTTTTTTGTAAATGTGGCAAAAGATCCATAATAAAGTCCATGATCATAAAACTAAAGATCATAGGTCTGGCTTAAGATTCTTATAAGAAAAAATCCAATTTAAATTGCAAGGGGCAGGCTCGAACTCAGGTGTTGAGTGTTTTGAAACAAACTCGAATTCGTCGCGAGCTTGAGTCGAGTTTGATTTGCATACCCATTTGAGCAATTTACTTTTTTTGATAATTTTATGAAATATATTTTATATATTTTCTTTCTCGAGCTTAACCGAATTCAACCTAGCAGAGCCCACTTAACTCGAGCTCGACTCATTTAAATTGTCGAGTTCATTTCTTAACTCGAACTCGAGTCAAGTTTATCGAGCGAGTTGGAGTCAAGCTCAAGTTAGCTCGAGCTAGTTGAACAGCCCTAGGAAGGGGTAGGATCTGAGCTTAAATATATGGTTCTCAACTTTGGGGAATCACAAATCCGAAACTATCAGATACCCCCAAGGGTTTTTTTTTCATTTAACCCAACATTAAATGGATGTCAATCATTTCAGTCCAGTGTAATCTGTATCATTTTCGATTTATAAGATGTTTACAAATTCATATTCGAGTATAAATGAAGAAAATCTATACTCGATCTTTTTTTTTTAATTTATCATCTAAATTTCATCCAGATCTGATTTTTAATTTTCATGTATGAATCTAAGTACTTCTAATATACAAAAGTATTTAAATTTATTTATGATATGTTAAAAATAGTCTTTTAAAGAATTGGATACTGGATGCGCATATTTATTTGGAATTAAATCAAAATCCGAAATGATGTCTGATCTAATATTTATTTTTAAACTAAATCTTAATCTGAATCTGATCAGATGAAACTGATCCAATTTCTTAATCGAACGTTTTTTTTTTTTTCATATATGACTTTTTGTAGCAGTTTAGTTGGATATCCCAGTCCAAATCTAATTCATTAATAACCAAATTAAATGTTACACTAATAACATAATAGACTTTCTTAATTTGTGTCAGTGAACACAATAATTCATTTACATATATGAACTTCGATCATAATGTTTAAGCTTAACTCATCTAAATACAGACCAAGCATAGCACGATTGAACTTTCAAGCTCTAATAGATTTAAGTAGCTCAACTTTTTTTTTTTCTAATAATCAAAAGAGAAAATTCATTATAAAAATGGCAATAAAACCCTATAAATCCTCTTAAACTCAAGCAAGTATAGCAATTAATTTTCTCAAAAACAAATACTCAAACAAATCAAAACTATGGTATAGTTTGCTCCCCTGGAATCAACATTCTGGAGTTCTAATTTTTTTTTTTTTTTATGAGGCACTAAATATAGTTAACGAATTTTCAATTGACTTTGGTGCAGTGACCTGGATTTAGTAGGACTACCCCATATAACTGAATCCAATTCCACTAAAATTCAAAATTTTAGATTGGGTTCCATGGGGCATATGCCCCCTCGAGGCCCTACCTATCTATGCCCGTGAATTTCCTAGTCATCCACATTTTTCATATGACAACGTGAAAACAGATGATTTTTTTACTATTAAATAACAGGAGAGTACAATTAAGCTTGACAATGAGAGTCTTTATGTTGGATTCTGTTTTAAAACAGATGATTTTGGATTATAGTATCCAATAAATGCCATTAGAGTATTTATTTTTGGATTCTGTTTAAAGACAGATGATTTAGGAACATATTGTCCAATAAATGCCATTCGATGGCACAACATTAATGCTTCCAATATGTTTTTTTGCAATTCAATGTTCAGTTTGATATTGGCAGCTGGTTTGTACAGGATTCCTCATAAATCAAGATACCATTGCTTGGGTCTGAAATTAAGATTTCAGGTTTATTTTTTCTTGTTTTGTTTATTTATTGATTTTTCATGATGCTCAAGCTGCATCCACTGTTCATTATAATTCTTCCATGACTTTTTCCTAATCTTAAAAGGCGCATAAATGTTAACTTTTTTCCTGCAAGTATGAAGAAGAATTTACTGAAAGCTTAGCGTTCAAGTGCTGGTCTTGAAACAAAAGAATTCACGAGAGACGAAAAGGAAACATCATCAAATCTTGATTGCGAGGAAGATAAAAGATTGTCTAAATCTCTCTTTATCACTCTCTCTCTCTCTCTCTCTGAATGCCGCACGTATAAGTAGGAGTGGTTGGTTGCAGTTTTTGAGCTGTCATTCTTCGCTCTGCACCAAGAACGTATCTTCTTATTTTTCTTCTTCTTCTTCTTCTTCTTCTTGAGATTAACAGGTCCAGTCCAGTTTAGTCTCTTCATTATCAAGACAGGAGTCCAGGAGTCGTTCTGTTATGGTGAATAACGGGCCAAGTCGGAGAATGGGACGTCAGAAAATTGAAATCAAGAAGATCCAGAACAAAGACAACCGCCAAGTTTGCTTCTCGAAGCGGCGGAACGGCCTCATGAAGAAGGCCAACGAGCTTTGCATCCTGTGCGGCGCCGAGATCGCCGTCATCGTCTTCTCCCCCGGCGGCAAATCCTATTCCTTCGGCAGCCCCTCTGTCGAGTCGGTCGTCCACCGCTTTCTCAATGGCTTGTCCCCGTCGTCCTCCCTCTCCAGCCTGCGGACGTCGGATCCGGACCCTGCCCACCACTCTAGCAGCATTCGGGAGCTCAACCAGCAGCACGACGAGCTCCTCCAGCAGCTCGAGGCGGAGAGAAGACGTCGGAGTTCGCTGCAGAAAATGCACGACAGGACATGCCATGCGCAGGGGATGGCCGGCTGGGATTCAGACGTGAACAGCCTAGACCATGGCCAACTGGAGAACCTGCTTCCGGCCTTGGAGGAACTGAAATCGACGCTCATGAGGCGCGCCGAGGAGCTGATGCTCAAGATGCCTGCCAACAACCACAGTGGCTTCGATGCCGGATTCTCCTCCCTTCCTCCTCCTCCTCCGCCTCCTCCTCCTTCTCAGCTTCCTGCATCTTCCTTCATCAATCCCAGTTGCTACAGTTTTAATGCTAACGATTGCAACCCTCTGTTCTTGCCAATGTCCAAAGCTACCAACTTCAATCATGGCGGCTTCAGCACCAGTCAGATCAACATTGGGAGCTATTTCTCGAACAATCAAGATGATGTCTACACCGTGGACCTCTCACGCTTGGGTCACGATATTGACAATATCAAATATGAGTTTTAGATTTTCCTGTTCCAGTTTCTTTAAGAAAAATCTTAATCTGTGTTTCCTTTTCCACGACTTGTTTAATAATATTCGAGTCTTTGCTCGCGGAGGTCAAGCAGATGTTTTTTTTTTTTCTTTTTCCTTTTTGGGTATCTTAGCAGTTAGATAACCTAGCTCCCAAGGCAGCGGTGCAAATGGATCGGGTTAGGATCGACTCACAATCGAATCTAACACTAGCGTTTTATAGATCTCAATCATTCATTTCATGCATATGCATTTTCATCCTTTTCTCGTTTATGCTAAAAACTTCTAGGTATCCATAGAGTTCGGGTTTGAAACGACACCAGAAGGGCGCAAGAAAACAGTCCCATGGCTCTCTCTGGTTCAATCAACTTCTTATTAATATTTGCAACAATCTGAAATGAAAAACATGAAGAACATGGTGCTCTTGTCTGTGGACTTGATTTGCTTTACATTTTCGGCATGGCAGGCGAGGGAGGGATACACTAGTTTCCTCTTACGAAAAAATGAAATCGGAAGTACTTGATCACCTGGCAGCTTTTGCAGATTATTTGAACAAGAAGCACATAGGAACCCAAAGTTCATGGCTGAACCTTTCTTTTTATTATTAGAGACAGGAGACAACAGGGCGAGAGAGAGAGAGAGAGAGAGAGAGAGAGAACAAAATGTAAGAAACCATTTTCTCCGTAAGAAAGCTACATATGTATAACAGTATGAGAGGGGAAAAGGGAGGAAGAATTCAGCTTTGGGTTCATTTTTACAAGACTGGGTTGCAGTACCTGATGACCATCTCCATCCTATTTAATGCCCATATCGCTGTTAGCTCGATTTGTCAGATGTAGTAGACATCAGGAGACGGAGCTTCCTTTGAGTAGCCCCACACTTTATCATCTGTCACCCTTTGTGACCAAAAGCGGCTCCAGGAGACCTTCTTGGGGTTTTACTGAGTTGGGTTCTGTAGATTTAGCTGCATTTGGATCTTCATCTGAAGGATTCTCCTGGATTGAGTTACCTTGTCGATTGTGGACACTCTGGAGCTAAAGTTTAGTCAGCTGATCCAGAAATAACAAATAAAGGCACAAAATGCATGAAATATTGCTTTCCAAGTGTATGCATAGGCTCCCAATTTTTCTACTAAAAGGAAAACCTGAATTTTTAGAGGATTACCTCTTAGTGTTCTAACAGGGTTATCCCCCGAGTTGCCTTGTCCAGAGTGTGGGAAAGCAACTAAAGTACAAAATGCTGGCACGAGTTACTGGAAGAAGCAAGGTTTTGATTTCCCAAGCAATCGTGGCATTGAACATTTGATCCAAAGGAATTATATTACGCAACTCATTAGGAGCAAGCAAACGTTAGATGAAGTAGATGAAGTGGGGGAGTCTCAAGGGTAGAAGAGAAATAAATAGGACCGTCTGATATTACCCTCAGCAATGTCGAAAACAGGGACAAGTTACACAAATTCATTTGGAAGTCTGTGGTGTTCAAGGGCTTCTTTCTCCAGTTAACTAGCAGTCAAAAGGTAAATTGTATTTCCAAAAAGGCTTAATGCATGGTATTTGCATTTCTAAATAGATGTGTATTGTGTAAGCAGGAGAAAGAAACGTCAGATGAACTACTTGTTAAGTGCAAATTAACTAGCGAGGTGTGGACTGTCATCTGCATTTTGTTTAACATAGATCATCATCCTGAACCAACACTTGTATCCGCAGCTCAAAGATAGTTCTAGTACTTGATTTGCAAATAAAAGCAGTTATAAATGCTGGAAACTTGCCATATGCATGGTCTCATGGAGTATTTGGAGATTAAAGAATATAATAATAATTAAGAAAAGAGAACTGCACAAGACTGATTTTCGCATAAATTCAGTTCTACAGCAAGTTAAAGCTATGATTGGCAGCTATGTCACACGGACTCACCAAAACAGCAGCACTAGATCAACACAACTTTGGTGTGCATGCGTCTCCGACACGGTACTGGTGCGGTCAACACAAATCTGATGCAGTAAAACTGCATCGAGGACATTTTTATACTCTTTTCATTTTTTTCATAAATTATGCTTCTGGTTTTCTGTTTTGCTGCTTCTTGTACACCGCTTTTAGTATTTTACTGCATATTTTTGCAGTTTAATATTGGATATTATATGCTACTTATTACTTTATATACTGGACATGCCATATGAACATATATGCTATTGCTGTTTATAAGCTTTCTTAATCTGGGACCATGTTACTTTTCTTATATGAATTAATTGTTTAAGCTTCGTTAATCAGTTTCATTATATACATAGTTATAACATACGCTGCTTATAAGTTTTATATATGTATATACAAGTTTCGTTAATCAGTCTTATATATGTTATATGTAATATATGTTGTATATTTATACAGTTGTAAATTTATATTTTATAATACTGGATACATAATAGTTACTTGTTTAGAGACTACTTATGTTATGAGTAAGATTGTAACATCGGACGCACCCTGCACCCCACATCCATGTGACAAAGGTGGGCAGCAGGATTGATTCTTCAATTTTTGAGATAAAAGAATGTGGAATGTGGTGCAGGCCTCATTCAGGATGGATTGTCCAAGCAAACATAAATATCCACTCCAGTTTTGCTGACTAGTGGAAAATTTGATACCATCTGAGATCACGTTGCATAGGCCTCAATTAGGAAGGATTAAACTTAATATCCATTCGGTAGGAGAATTTGATACACTATGAGTAGTCCTCAATCACGACTGATTAAGCTCGATATATGTTTCACAAGTGAAGAATTTGATACGCTCTTGGAGGATTTGATAGATCAGTTATAGCAACAGGCCTTTACCCTCGAAGAGGGAACACTAAGGACAGACAATAGAGTGCTTGGGATAAGGCTCTGGAGTTAGTGGTGAAGAGCATGCAGTTTACAATTTCCAAGATGGACTTTGTCATGGTTTTGAGAAAGAAGCTAGAATTTAGAGAAGGCTCCTCTTTGATGGGGAAGAAGGGGATACAAAAACATTATATCCTCCCAAAGGTGGCTGTAAATTTTGTAGACATGGAAGCAAGTTATACAGTTAGCCAGACTTGCAGCTAACTTCATATAAAGACAGTGGAAGGATAAACATCGGGATTGGAGTCCAAAATCACTTGTATTTTCTGATATAGTCCTCTAAAGATTCAACAAACTGGTATAAACCCTGCTAAACCCCAGCTTTCCGATTCCGACCGAGGAGTTAAAGAATAAATTAGATGAAGATAACAATCATATTCAAGCAGCTTTGTCCACATCCATCATCTAAAGATAATAAAGGCCTAATAAGAGAATAACATACTCCTGGCTTTTGTGCAGTTAGCTTCCGTGAAGATGGCGCCCGCGCAATAGATGAGGCAGCAGCTGCTGCTGCAACACGAATCCTGCAAATGCACCTGTTCCTGGTTAGATGATTTTGAAATTTGTTCCCATGTCCATTGTGCAGACAGGAACATGGAACACCAACATATAAGGACGAAAGTAACACATTGTGCTCATGCATGACCTAATTTATATGCTTAAAAACAGCATTTTTCTGGCACATTGCAATGAATAATAATCACCTGGAGTAACTAACTTGGTTTTTCTACATGACTGAGTTTACGAATCTCATCATTGCACAGGTAAAAAGCAAAAAATACTGGCCATGAAAATTTGGCAGATTCTAATAACAAGATGCACATAGACCGAACAGAGCATAAGCACACAAACACACATACAGAGAGACACAGACAGAGAGAGAGAGAGAGAGAGAGAGAGAGAGAGAGAGAGTACACAAGGAAGAAAGTTTTCATGCTTGTAGGCAGCATAACAAATTACTTATTCCCACCTTTTGTGCACATCAATGAATTCATCTGTCTCATCCACAATCTCCTCCTGCAGCAAGTACATATATTGTTAGAAGGGGAAAGTTAAAGACTTTCTTGCCAAGATTGTCTGGCATGCTAGAGAGGAAAAATGAAAAAACTATACAAGTTATAGGAACTAAAGGTACTGATCAAGGAGAAGACAAGCTACAAAAAGAACGTTTCATAATTTGGCATTCCTAACTAAAAGGGAATAAGGCGATGCTTCATCAACTAAACCTTAATAAGGTGAGCATCACCTGCAAAAGTTCTTCAAACACATCTTCCAGGGTGATGATGCCAATGACTTCCCCACCTTCAATGTTCGTTGAAAATTGTGATTCAACATTGAATGCTACGTCAACCTGCTCATAAGAACACTTTTTCGGCAAGAGTGATATATCTTGTCCTTTCTCCACATCAATAAAATATTTTGAATTCTCGTCCTGCTTCTGCAGCAATGAGGAAGTAAGAGAAAAGTCTGTGCTGCTAACTTTGTTTTCACGAGTTTTCTCACCATCTCCACTTGTTGGAGGATCTCTAGCCTTCGCTCTGGTCTTAATGACTGCAGCCATGTGGCTGCTTCCTTTCTGAAATTCATTTAAAATGTCATACAGAGGCATATCTGCTGGCACCCTGCTTCAAGAAGAATGAAGGTCAGATATAAGCCCATTAAGTTTCGAGATGAATAGTGAAGCAGGCAATCCTGTTACAAACCTTGGAATTCTCCTAATGGAGACAGCACTTACAGGAGTCTCTGTCTCAGCACGCACAGTTAAAAGACTTTTCACCTATTCAAAAAAGACAAGTTTTGTCCATGACACAAATTACACATGCACACAGTACACTAAATAATACAGGAATACAAATTGTGATCTAACCTACCAGGAGAAGCCCGATAATATTTTTTGGGTTTCCAGAGTATACAGGAATTCGACTGTGTCCTCTAGCAAGGATTTTTCCCATCGCTTCCCTGGCATCAGAAGACCATATAACAGTGTGCATCTAAAACCTTTAACCAGTAACATCTCTAGGGGGAATCTACTTGACGTAGATCAACTTTTACTTCTCAATACCTTATATGAAGCAAATATGATAGTAGCAAAATCTTGACTAACAATATGTAGCCTAGATGAATGGAAAAGCTTATCAAATGAACAAGAAGGTATCATTAAGAGTCAACCCTAACAACTTCATAGAAGTATGCACAGAGTCCATAAGGCACAGAGACTCACCAATCCAGCTTTGAGTTGACATCCAAAGAAAAAGTTGATTCTATCGGGGTCATGGCCGCCTCTGCAGTCTGTTCAGTCAAATGAAAAGCATCAGAGAAAAAATTCAGATGCTATGTTCAGTCATGCGTATGACAGGAGGATCCTCAACAATATCAATCATATATTTCCATATCATGGCATCTTTTGTTTACTCATATATAATATTGCTTGAAATGGTATCTTTTTAATATCTGACTTATGTGATGCAGCTCAGCTTGGTGCAGGATAGGTCTACAATAAAGGACAATTCCAAACTATCATGAAGACTTTCTTTGGGTACAATGTTGTTTAGTTCTTTAAGTAGAATAGAAGTATGTATACCTTACTTCAGATAAAGGCATGCCAGACACACAAATATACATCATACATATCCATGTCTAGTTCTTTAAGTAGAATAGAAGTACATATACCTTAGTTCAGATAAAGGCATGCCAGACACAAATATATGCATAAATATCCATGGCCATACATTTGCATCCATGCATGCATGTGTATGTGTGTCAGAGGAAAGAGCTCTTCATATCCTTAATGTTATATTTTCCCTTTTGTATTGATTTTTATTTTGAAAATTTGGACCTGTCTTTTTAAGAAGGTTCATTTAGTGAACTCCAAAACTGAAGTCTGGTTTTTTTTTTCATAAGTTCATGTTCATGAAATGTTTGACCTTCTTTCGACATTTAACACTTAATGGCAACAGCAGACCAGCCAATTAACACTTCCTGCCTAGTGCTATTTTAAGAAAAAAACTAAACTGAAAGATTCAGGCTTTCACTGCACATATAATATATGTGTTCTGCATCTTATTACTTCACAGCAGAATTGAAGGGAAAAATTCAAATACACTTTTAGTACAAACAAGGGCTGTCAAAAAACATACATCATGGAGGCAACATTTTATTGCCACTAAAAGCAATAGAAGAGGCAAACCATATTAAGTGCATAGATCAAACACTTTTGAAAAGATAATCCAAAACAAAAAAATTGAACATGCCTCACAGTAATAGAACCTATTCAGATGCCCATAATTTAGAATGATAAAAGAAGGAATAAGCACCAAGTCCTTGTCCATCATAGACATGAAAAACCATACAACTGCAAGGAGTTCAAAGGCTGACTGTCAAGCCGAGTTGCTACAGTGAAAAATCAAGATCCTGTAGTGTTGAAGCCTTAACTTGTACAAATTTTTGAAATTCCATAGCTTTTCAGTGAAATCAACTGCACCACTAATAATTGTTGCATCATCTTTTTGCTACTTGATACTTAAGATAATGCAGCTCAGCTTGGTGCAGAATAGGTTTATAATACAGGACAATTCCAAACTGACATATAACTTCTTTGGCTACAATATTTGTTGAGATTTTTTTTAGTAGAAAAGAAGTACAGAAATAAAGGTGTGTAAGCCACATAAATATACATCATCCACAAAAATCCATGTTTGTGCATGTGTATGTGTTTTCGAGGAAAGAGTTGTTCATATCTTCAATATTACATTTTCCTTTTTGTATCAATTTTTACTTCAAAAATTTGGATCCAACTTTGTAAGAAGGTGATTTATCTAGTGAACCCCAAAAAATCAAGTCCAGGTTGTTGCCAATTTGATGCCTAAAAAGTGAGAAATGCTTGAGATTAACCTTCCTTCAACATTTAACACTTGACAGCAACAACAGACAGCGAATTAACATTTCCCACCTAGGCGCTATTTTAAGAAAACCTACACTGAAAATTTCAGGCTTTCAGCAGAATGTCAGATAATATAAATCTAGTGCATCTTATTACCCACAGCCGCATTGAAGGGAAAAATCAATCTTTGGCATATATGAGGGTCAAAAAACCTATCCTGTGTGAGCAACATAATTGCCACTAAAGCAACAGAATAGGTAAGCCTTATTTAGTGCAATATGTAGCTCAAATTCTTTCAAAAAAGAAATCCGAAACAGAAGGGTTGAACATGCCTCACATTAAGAAATTAACAGAACCTTCACAGATGCCCATAATTTAGAATGTAAACAAAGTAGAAAAGAGCACCAAGTTCTTGTTCTCCACAGGTATACAAATCATACAACTGCAAGGCACTTAAAAGTTGAGTGTCTTGCTTAATTAATTCAGTGAAAATCTGGATACTATTGCACTAGTGCCTTAACTTGAACAAACTTTTTGTATTATATACCTTTTCAGTCAAATCGAGTGCACCACTAATAATTGTTGCCTCATCATGTGTTAGTTCCCCACCTTTACCAGCCTGTAGCATTGCAACAAACAGAGAAGTAATAGATAGATTAACTAATGCAGGCATGGAGGAAAATATCACTGTTTACACCACAGGAGATTTAGCAGAGAAAAGAGTTCTTAAATAAAGAAAGAATACCTCTTTGCTATGGATAGAAACAAGAGCTTTTAGTTGTGCACGCCTGAAAAGTGCAGACTCATTATGTCCAAGCAGAAAGTCCAGGATCTACAAAAACAGAGAATCACTATGCAAACTAGAGAATATGTTGTAGCATGCGGCTGCAGGCCTCCCAAAGTATTTCTCATCTTGACAAACCCAGATATCATTTCCATGTGGCTTTCCTTTTTAAAGTTAAAACTTTCTTAAGAAGCACCAAAGTTCAAAATAATCACAAAACATGTCCATGATTGTTTAAGGATGCTTTTCAAAATAACAAATGTAAGGATAGGCTTTCCTGCACCAAGAAATAGTATATGTTCAGGCAATCAAAACTGAATATATCTTTTACAGAACAAAACCATTTTTCTGCATGGGGTCACCTTCCCAATTGGATAAGCTATTGGATAGCAAATTATCATCAGAATATGGACAAGCCCTACAAAATTGGCACCCACAGCAAGTCCATATCTTGAACAGATGGCCTGTGGAATGATCTGCAAAAGTTCAATATTGAAATCAGAAATTCACTCATCGACTAAGAGTAGCCTCTACTAATAGTAACATGGGAAGAATCTGACTTAAAACCACTTTTTAATATAAAAAGCTGATAATCAGTAAACTCGTGATTGTGAACTCATTTGCACAAAAGACTGCCAGCTTACCTCCCCAAAAGTTAAAACGAATGTAACGGACAAGACCACTGCAACAAATGGATGGAAAATCTTATCCAGATATATTGGGAGAGCCTGGAAACACAAAAACTACATATTTTAACCTAATATAAATAATAAAACAAATTTGGAAAGATGTAAAATGCTGAAGCTATCTCTCATGGTTGTTTTGCTAGTTGGTAAGCCGACATTTGCACACAGAGTGATTGATATAAATATAATCTCCGTACGTATAACAATACTACACATAGCTATTAACATTGCATTCTCTCACCTAATAGTGGTTAAACATTTCAATCTCAACAATAAGAACGTACAATGGAAAATCTTACGTCACATGTAAAAGAAGGCTATGCAGCATGAGACATTGCCATTTTCATGAAATTCCAGGCAAATGGATACAAGGGAAATGCAGTGAGGAAGTGAATATTTCATAACATATCTGATATTGACCAGATGGTGACGCATCTGAAGCATGCTTTGCATACCGACTCTAATAGGAAACAAGTGACCCTTGAACTTGAAAGGCAAAGCAATGAACAGGGGTCAACGCTTGTTTCTTCTCCTATACATCTTCAAAGTGAGGCTAGTGCACTATTTAAAGTTCTAAAATCAAACTAGACCTCTACCATAATGTTGTGTCCGACTAATTGATAGCTGCGATTCTACAGTCCTAGACACAGTTGGAGTCCAGACTCCAGAGGCTATCTTGCTAAAGATGTATGAGGTATACAGTTCATCGAGCCATTTGATTGTCTCATGGCAGTTGTCCGTTTCGCAGTTATGAATCAATAGTGGGATATGCATATCTGAGATCCCTCGTACTACTTAAATCAGGACCTCCAGCAGACCCAATATATTTGCGTTATAGCATAAGAAAGCGGTAACGAGGCATGTAATACAGGTGATAACTAGAGAAGCCTATCAAAAAGGAAACAAGAAGAACACATAAATAAATAAATGAATGTCCTTGACTTGTAATTTCCTCTGAAAGGACTGGGTCATGAAGGTACCTCCATCGCGGCTGCATTGCACAGAAGCAGCGTCACAAGAAGTTGGTGTTGTTTCTGAACAACTGGAAAGATAGCAGCTGCAATGAACAAAATCGTTCATACTTCAGATACCATAGGAAGAGAATTTCCCTAGTAATAATATATTAATCCAGTTAGTAATAATACAAAAACCAACGTTCATGATGCTCATCATTTCCTTTTCATTATTCCACATGAAAAAGATGGAGAGCTTAACTCCCCTAGAAAGCACAAAATCCCAAAGGGGAAAAAAGACATTGATATAACAATGACAACGACAACGCTAAGCACTAAATGGAAAAAAAATGGTCCAATCAGCACATGCACGCATCAACATGCATGCACGGCTTGTGAAGAAAAAAAGAATCAAAGAAGGGAAAAAAAAAGAAGAAGAATGGACCCAAATCTCGGAATCCTCTAAAAAATGAAAAAAGGAAGAAAAAGGAAATCGGCTCCACAGCCATGCAACCCAGAAAGAAGAGATAATTAATTAAAAAAAGAAAACGAAGGCACTGAAAGACCAATCATAAAAGACACCATTTCCCTCTTCACACCATTGTTCAATAAATGAAGCCAACAGAGTTCCAAGAAACCTCAAGAACCCAACCGACAGAAGAAAGCGAAGAAGAAGGAAAGAAAGGGAGGGAGAGTGAGAGCAGCATGAGAAGTGGGGAGGACGTGCCGGCTTGCTTCTTCTCAAGGGAGGTGCCGCTGCGCTGGAGGATCTCGAGGTCGACGAGGCCGAGTGACATGAGGCCGAGCGTGAGGCCGGACATGATCCCGGCGAAGAGCACCAGGAGGCAGGAGATACCAGCGTCCACGAACCACCAGAACGACCAGAACGGCACGTCCTCGGCGTCCACCACCAAGAAGCCTCCTCCCCCCCCTCCTTCGCCCGCTACCCTGCTCGCCATCCTCGCCAACACGATCGCGTTGCTCAGCAGCATCTCTTTCTCTCTCTAGGAAAAAAACAAAGCCTGGAGGTAAGTGTAGAGAGAGAGTGTTGCCGCTGTCTCTGCAACTCGGCTGAGGGGCCGTAGGAGAGAGAGAGAGAGAGAGAGCGTGTGCGTATTTGTTTTGACTCCAGAAGCTTGTTAATATCCAAAATGTGACCAAAATGTCCTTTTCTCCGTTGATTGTTTGGTGAATAACGGACAGAAAGGAAGAAAATTATAATATCCTTTTAACCATCACCCTTTTGCCCATATTCTCAATAGGGCTGATGATTTTAATGTTATGCCATAACACCTTTTCATTTTTATGACAACAGTGGAGCTCGAGTTCATGAATCGACTCGTTCAAATAATCGAGTTGAGATCAAGCTCAACATGTAACTACCGAGTAGAGCTCGATCCTTAATCAAATTTGTCGAGTCTTAATCAAATTGATATGTTCAAACAAGTTTACGAGTTTGTCGAACCTTAATCGAGTCGAGCTCGAGCTCAACATGTAACGATGAATGTCAATTCTATTCAAGTGAGTTTGTCGAGTCTTAATCGAGTCGAGCTCGAACTCAACATTTAACTGCAGAGTCGAACTTGAGCTACTTTTGTCGAGCTATTCTCGAGCTCAAGGTTTCATTAGTCGAGCCGAGCTTGAGCTAACTGAACTCGGGCTCAACTCGGCTCGGTTTCACCCCTAATCATCCTTGTGAATGTGGTTTGCTCATCTTGTTTGTGAATAAGTGGGTAACTTAGGCGTTAAGGCATTCCATCGTCATGCGGTCATGTAGGTAGTTAGAGTATTCTATCATCGCAAGGTAAAATGCCAACTGCGCCGAAATAAATGAGGTTATAAGACAAAAAGGAAAAGCTGATGTTCTTGTTTTAAATTGTGGTTAAATGATGAGCCTCAAAAGGGCATTTTCTTTCTTTCTAGGGCCTACATTGTGATGTCAAAAAAAGACAATTTTAAGGGTGAGGTTTAGCAAACTTTTATCATGAAAATAGCATGACCAAGGAAAAAAATTTCTGCAATTAAAGTTGGGCTCCACCTTTTCTCCTATGCATGCAGTTTGTGACACTTAGCCAAAATAAACTCATCATTTTTTTTTGGCAGAAGAGCTAAACCCAGGCCTACTAAATGTAGACAAAAAGTTTATCATTTTTTGCTCCTCTCAAGTTTTGTTTTTTTCTTATGAAAAGAAAGTGGGCGCGTCGAGTCGGTAGGCCCTTAAGAGGATCCTTAGTGGTCGCTTCAGAGACATCCGATAAAATTGGAAGAAACTAGTGGGTAGACAAGAGACTCGAAAATGTTAGAAAAATTATAAAATTTTAGGAGTGCAAAAGATACTTTAGGCTCTCATAGAGTTTGATTCACAGATTAGATTTCATGAGTTTGTTTAGAAAATACAATTGTTTCTAAAGTTTCAAGCTTTGAAAAAACTGGATTTCTTTGTTAATTTTAGACTTCCTAAGTTTATCCATCTACCATTCTCTAGCTGCTTTGGAAAATGACATGGTATTCTTTTACCATGAAAAGTAAGTTGCCTTCAATGTCAATGGAAAGTAAGTTGGTGGGTAACATAACTTTTTGTTGGACCAGCAAGAGACATGACCATACTGGTTGTCTCTTTGCAGATGAGGTTTTATGGCTAGACAGGTGGAGCCGAGTCCCGTCAATCAGACACTGGTTCAATATTTTTAATGGCTCGTTTGGTAAATGGATCACTTCGTGAATAATTTGTCTTAAAAATTGCAGCAGATTCATGGACATCTAGTTTCAGTGTTTTATAAATCTATCTCAATCTTTAATGTATATTTATAAAACACACCTAGAGAGTTTCAACTGCCAAACGACCCCCAAGAAGCACATAATAGTTGATCGGGCTCATTTGATTCTGATGTTCTATGCTCTTGTGTCGTATGTATGGAGTAAACTATAGTACCAAGATGAAAAAAATTGTCTTTTCACCAGGCATAGATGCAGTCCTAGTGGATCCCATAAGAAAGGAAAACGAGATGGGTTTCAACTCTTTCTTAGGTGGTGGATCGTAATCTTCTCTCTCACGCACCCCAGTGGGCACCCTCTCTCCTATCTCAACTCCCTTGGAGCTTTCATTACATTCCATACTTAGTCATATTTTCGTACATAAAACACTAAAATGAAATTAAAAAACCCATTAAACTCAAGTTGCTTCGACTTTCAATTAAAAAAAAAACTTTATAGCTCTACTAATTCAATCCGCTATTATGCGGGAAAACTGCACTCGAGACGAGAGACTTTGTTATAAGCAAGAACTTTTCCAATAGTGATTATGAGTAACACACTATGTAATGGAGGAACTTTTTTTTTTCCAATGTTGAAGAGAAGAAGCTACTTGGAGTGACTTTGTGTCCAATATTGAAGAGAAAAAGCTAAACTAATGGCTTGACATAGAAAGGAAAAGTTATTAGAATATAAAGTCATCAGTCTCTATCCCTACCCTCAATCCAAATTGATTTTGTCCTCCCTTATTTCATTCCTTGGACTCAAACTCTTCAATTGAAGGAAACACTAAAAAATAACACGAATTTGCGAGAGGGGCGGAGGCAGGTGTGGGCAACTGCCCACATAGACACCAAAACTTGTTTATTTTATAAAAATATTTTTCAGTAACTTTTTATTTATATATTAATGGTTTTTAAAAATTTAAAATTTTATAACTAGTGCTCAGAAATGATCTTTCTCACGTGATTGCAACTGATGTCAAATAAATCAGTTTAAAAAACACATAAAAATCAGATGACCAACAAAAAGAAATGTTATTTTGCTAATATCTTAACCAACTTGCTCTTATCTCTCTATTTTGATCAGCATTTCTGCCTTGCTTCTCAGGCCGCTGCAGTTATTTAATAATCTAGTAGTCACATTTTTCGGCACTCACGTGCAGCGTACTCTAGAACATCGTTATCAGAATCAACGTGATCAATTGGCCGATTTAAGTAATGTCGGTCGCAAATCGATTCGATTCACTGGCTGATTTTACTGCCGCCGTTTGCTACTTTTATTTTCGATGTTTTTCTTTATTTTAAAACTTTTGTCTTTATTTTTTTTATTTTGTTTTTATCCCAATTCTTTGACTTAAAATCATCTACCTGTGCATTTAAATTAAAGAGATGATTTTGATAACATTGAATCTATAGTCACAAATAAGTCTCCGAGTTTTGTTTTAAAAGGTGAGGATTTTCTCAGTTATAATACGACAAAAAAGGAAAAATAAGGTAAATTTTTAAATTTTTTAAAAACTAAAAATCATGAAAAAATAAAATAAGTGAGAAACTATTAACACAAAGATTTGCAATAAATAAAAAATAATAAAAAAATTTTTGTTATTAAAAAAACTGAGGAAATGAAAAACTGAAAAAAGTACGTTTTTAATGTTAAAAATACGTTTTTTTTAGTTTCAAACGACCAGTTAATTTATCACGTTTTTTTTGCTTTCTTTTCGCACCTTTTCTGATTGAATCAAATGGGAAAAAGTATGATAAGTTGCCATATTGGTTTATATGAAATTTAATATTAATTTAGAATTTTTTTTAGCTATTACATACTTTTTATGTTTTATTTAATAATGATCAATTTACTCCCTCCGTGCTTTTACAAATCAAATGGACGCTTGTAGCTTTTTTTTTTAAATGTAAAATATTTCTTATATTGGAAAATTGATTCAAGAGACGGCTAGTCGTGAATAGACTGTGATTTGGATCAATTTATGTGACCCGTAGTATGATACAAACAGAGATATGAACATATTGAGACTATCTAATACTGACCGTAGCTGATTTATTTAGTCGGCTAGATCTGAACACTGATCAGACTTGGATTCCGAAACTGAGACTGGGATCCAATAAAGATCCAAGTTTGTCGCTTATGAAAGCCTGATTTTGGGCCGGTTGGTTCTGGATTTTCCGTTAGAAGACTAATTAAAGAGATCCAATTAAGTCAGATCAGATAAGTTACTGGATGGAAACCAGATTTGAACCATTTCCCCCCTCAGTTTCAATCAGCAAAGGAAAATAAGGCTCAGATTGGAGGGAAAAGAGTTGTGGAATAAGACCATGAGGAGATCTGGATCCATGTTTGGAGAGAGAAAGAGAAAGCGTGGAAGATGTTTAGAAATTCAAAATTTTTCATGTAAATGTTACAAATTTAGTTCAACTTATATAAAAATTTTAAAAATTTATATTCCTTAAATTTTGAATTATGATTCGGTTTCTGCAACAAAAAATTTCTGACTACACCTCTGATGATCAGAAACTAATAACTAAAGACTAAAGAACTTGAGAGTTAGAACTTAGAAACCCGGAGCATGAGAAAGTTGCGTGCCTCAATTGAATGCTCCATGGTCCAGGAAGAAAGCAACTTGTGCTGATAAATTTGATGCAGACAACCTCATTCAATGTTCATTAAAGGAGAAAATTTAACAATTTGGCAGAAGAAAAACGCATCTCTTGCAGCATCCATACACAAATCTTTTGAAAAATTCAACTTTAAAAAAGTATACATATTCATTTCAAACCAGAAAAACTCAGAAAACTAAGTTCTAAATTCTCTTGGTAGGCATGGGTTCTCTTGGGAGCAAAATGGTAAGATGCCAAAAAAAGAAAAGAAAAAAGAAAAACCCCATTGATAGAGATGCCAAGATATTATATTCGAATTGGATATATATATATATATATATATATATATATGTGTGTGTGATTTATGAGATATTCATGTATTCATAATTGATATAGGATATCCGGACTGAATTATTATATGTTAAGAACCGACTTTCAAAATATATGAATATTTGATATAGGATATTTATTTCAAATTGAACCCAAGTTTGAATATGAATCCCATTGGAAATTTATTTAAATCAGAATATTAATCTGCATCCCATTGGTATGAATTCGATCCAATTTTTTAATCGACGTTAAAAATTTTCATGTCAGACTTTTTCTAATCTGAATCCAATTCATTAACTACATGTGGCGAGAAGAAAATGCGACAAATATAAAAAAATTATCAAGTTGGAGATCTTGAATCAAGTTCCGACCTTGTCATTCTCATCACTGCGCTTTTTATGGTATATCTTCCTGAGGCATAGTGTTCGGCACTCACATTAATTAAAAAATTAAATAAATAAAAACTTACTTTTAGTGACATTAATAAAAGTTCGTTCACCTTCAAAGTTTTTCTTTCATCCTTTATTAAATGAAATAATATAAAAGCAGGATATTCTAGCACAAAATTTCTGTTGTTGTTTATATTAGGCATGCTTTTAAATAAATTAATTCATATAAAAGCAAAAGCAAGATTCACGTTGTTCAATTAATTCATATAAAATTATACCTTTTTTTCATTGGGCTGGCGATCTAGGTCAGGCAAATCTTTACTAGGTTTCAAGGATTGAAACACATAGTTTTCCAAAAATCTTTTTTGTTTATTTTTCCAAAACTAGTTTGAATGGTACAAATTATAACTATCAAATAAATTTTTTAGGGTTGTGCTGGATTGTCTGGATAACTTGTTTGAAAAGGAAGGATATCAACCTCATAAGATACCCATCCAAACACGATTGTACAGATCTTGGATATGTTTTTCGAGTTCAACACCTAACAGATACAATTTCTTTTTGGATTCTTAGACAAGAGGAACCTAATATTTAAGTGACACATATACGACTCTTTGGCCATAATTTAAATTTCACAAATATGAAACCCAACTTTGTAAGAACAGAGTCCTTACATTAATGAAATGCAGAAGAGTTCTGCAGAGCGATATGCCCCAATTGTTGACAACACACCTGAAAAGATAGAATAGAATTGACATGGTTGGAGGGCTTTGGTGGTAGCTAAATATATCAACTTCTGTTTGCTAATAGAAGCCCTTTTGGGGTTTGAGCAGGTCCATGGCAACTGTTTGATTGAAAGTAAAATTGTTACTATAAAATCGGAAAGTGCCAATTGGTAGAGAAAGTTGGTGACATTGTAATGGCGATTGCCCACCAAAGAACGCAACCTCTTTCTTTGCGATCAAAGGTGCCGGCTCCTCCTCCTTTTACCGCCTCCCTCACGAAGAGGTGACGAGGAATTTTTGTCATTTAGTATCAGTTCACATTTTTTTTCTTTGTTTTTTTTCTCAACCACCCATATAGAAAAGATCAAGACCTAAGACTATTCTTTATGCCTCTATCATCTCATTATCTAACACCTGCCATTCTCTCTCTCTCTCTCTCTCTCTCTCTCTCTCTCTCTATATATATATATATATATATATATATATATATATATATATATATATATATATATATATATATATATATATATATATATGGTAGCAATTCATCATAGACCTAGATATCTATAGTCCACTAAGCGTGGCCTGTTAGCTTAATTTGGATACGAGGAAACATGAAAATTAATACTAGACCTGGGCATTGGGCTGGCCCGATAAGGGTCGGGTCCGGGCCGGCCCGATGTCCACAACCCGAGTCCGGGCCCGAGCCCGAAACCCAACCCCAGGCCTGGCTCGGTTACAATAAAAAATATTTGTTTAAATATAAAATTATTTTTTGAATATAAAATATATTTTTAAATAATAAAACATATATTTTTTATAAAATGAAAGTATTTTTTTATTTGTTATTGGGTGGAATCAATTAATACCCTTGAGAAATAATTACCATCAGCAGGATATTTGATAGCATTTGTATGTGAGTGGATGTTTAGATTGAATCTCAAGTGTATGTGAAAATCCCGAACTTGAGTGCATTATCATACAGGAATGTTCAGGACCATCTGTGTCACGGGCCAACTTTTTCAAGCCTTCTTCGGCTCACGCGGTGTCGAAGGTTTTCCAAAAGCCTTCGGCTAGCCCGACTCTTTCCTAAGTTTGCGGAAGCGTTCATCAATCTTTTAAGGACTGTGGACTAGACGAGAAACGCAAAACACTCCACACCATCACCCAGGCTTATCCCATGGTAGACCATCAGCAAGCCGTGGCCATGAGGCCCTATCAGAACATCGTCATTCCTCCAAGTGCCTATCTACTTCCATACGAAATATAGATGAGGGTAGACTTCCCTTGAGAGGAAGTCCCCAGTCGAAGCCAGTTGACGACTATATGTCATTAAGTAAGGCGACCGACCATCGCCCTACTCGAAGATGAGCATTCACTTGCTCATCCCCGCGTGACTCTACGCGGTTGTGGAACGCAACATATGCATCCACTGGGAGAATTGCCGCTAACCCACGCGTACCCCATTGCGCATCCAAACGCAATAGGTGGGAAACCTACTTGATTCCCCAATGACGGACTTGCACTTCCAAAGGAACAGATGACCATGATACATTTATACGCTTCGTTGCTGCACCACCATGCTGCACATTTCATGTGCATTGCTTTCTGCTTGACTTAGCGTTCGATTGGATCCCATATGTTTTTCGTGCAATGCATAAACTGGTCAAACAACATATCCTTCTACTGGCTTGGCCGGCCGTACATAGTCGGTCGACAACATTCTCCCACCGCCAAAATCGTCACTGTCCTCGGTGACTTCGCCTCGGGCAAGAGAAATTCAACAACCATTCCCTTCATTTCTTTTCAAACTGAGCCTACGTTCGTCTGATTAATGCACCCGTCACGTCACGGCTACTTGCCTATCGGGTGTTTTGCCTCTAGTCCATTCCTAGTTTGTTCACACTTTTCTATCACTATTTACACTTTTCCTTAGTAAAGTTTGAAACATCTCCGACGACCACTAAGTCTCAAATTTCCAAGCTGTGCTGTCAACCCGTACACATGTTCCTTTATTCGAGTCATGCCAACACTAAGGGCACTTGCCCTACTGGACGATCCTTTTCCACATTGGGCCTCTTACCATATCTGCCTCAGCGAGCGACCCTCTTGGCCCTTCTGCTCCTGACACCCAGACACCATATTCGGAACATGTGATCTTCATCTGGCCAACACCAACGCGGTCACTTGAACTAGTGTTCGACGAACATACTCAAACTCTGGGGCACCATTGACAAGCCAACGTTTCTTCAGAACCACTTGTATGTTATCTTCGCAGCGTTCTCATCTTCAAGTTCCCTCCGAGAAATCGTCTGCTCTGATACCACTTGTCACGGGCTGACTTTTTCAAGTTTTCTTTGGCCCGCGCAGTGCCGAAGGTTTCCCCAAAGCCTTTGATCAGTCCGACTCTTTCTTAAGTATGAGGAAGCGTTTATCAATCATTTAAGGACTGTGGACTAGACGAGAAGTGCAAAATACTAGGCACACCATCACCCAGGTTTATCCTATCGTAGACCATCGGCAAGCCGTAGCCATGAGGCCCTGTCAGAACATTGCCATTCATCCAAGTGCCTATCTACTTTCATACAAAATCTGGGTGGGGGTAGACTTCTCTTGGGAGGAAGTCCCCAGCTGAAGCAAGTTGACGACTATATGTCATTAAGTAAGGCGGCCGACCATCGCCCTACTCGAAGGTGAGCATTTACTTGCTCACCCCCGCGTGGCTCTACGCGGTTGTGGAATGCAGCATATGCGTCCACTTGGAGAATTGCCTCTAACCCACGCGCACCCCCTTGCGCATCCAAACGCTACGCGTGGGGAACTGTTACAGACCATACTCTAGGTCCGAACCCAGTAGCAGATGAGTAGACCGAACCCAGTCATCGTGGGCGCAGACCCATGGTCATGATGGCTCATACACTACCGGGCACTTCAGAAATACCAAAGGAGGTTAAGCCAACATTTGTACAAGTTGTAGTGGGAGGAGTGTGTGGAGCAACAAAGTCCAAGTGCGTGCTTCGAACGGATATTCGTCAAGGCTATTTTGAGCTCATTGAAGGACTCACCGAGTTAGACAAGACTGAACCCATTGCGACTCTGACACCCACGACCTTTGAGGGGATCTAGGACCATGGATCCTAGGCAAGTTGCTAGGCTACCCCGGTTTATCCCAGCACCAACTCCGAAGCTCGGGCAGTTACCCGAGCGAGGTCCCCACCTTGGGCTCACAAGACTCAAGGGCGGTTTAGTTCTAGTTGGGCGCTAGGCCCGTTTTGATTTTGCAATTGTTTTAAGCATTTTGTTTTCAAGTTCTTTTGCTTTTGCTTTGATGTAAATACGAGACGGTCTGTGTCTCGCTTTAAGCATTTTGCTTTGATGTAAATACGAGACGGTCTATGTGCTTAAGAACCGAGTCACTCGCCCATGTATATAAGCTTTGGGCGCCTCTTGTAAACTATGCAAAATTTGATTAAGGAATTCATTGGTTCAGTTTCACACACTCTCTTCTCGTGCTCTTCCTCTCTCCCTCACGCACTCCCCCTCTCTCGCGGTGGTGTATCCCTTTCTCCCCATGTGTTCCCTATCTTGTGGCGCCTTCTCCTCTATCGAAGCCCCCTTGGTGAAACCGGCGTCCTCCTTGGCATCGGCAACATCAACCTCTTTAACCGAAGGCTTGTGTTCCTCCCTCCTCGGATTCTACTTCTCTCCTCAATCCCATCGGCCTAAGAACTACGACAAGGATCTCCTCGGAAGCTCCGGCGTCTAGCAGTAACCTTGACCACAGACATTCCCTACGGAATCACAAGAAGAACTTGGTGCCTTCACCCGAACCACATGGGCGTTGAGAGACCAAACTTCGACTGGGAAGATTGAAGAAGCCGTCACAAGCATCTTCAATATCGACGTTGCAAGGTTAGTCTTCAGATTCTTAGCTGATTACAATAGTTGTGTTGAGAAAGCTCTATTAGAGAGTTCGACCAAGGGTTAAGATCCTCCCTCGGCATACCCGAGAGTTGAACCTCAAGTCCACAGTGAAATCCCCACTAGAACATCTCTTACACGTCTTGGAGTCGCCTATTAATCTTTAGGCTTAATTTAAGAAAGTTTTAAAGAAGTTCGGTCGGCGAGAAAAGCACCAAAAGCATCAAATCCAGCCCGGCTTCAAGTGCATCACTTCGTAATCCAACAGCCTTCAAACCATTAAAATTAATAGATCCATAAGTGAGATAGGCCAGGAGAATCGCCTTGGCAAGAAGAACATCATATCCAATTTTAGGCTCTCTTGGTCCTCTCCAGAATTGAAGTTTGGCCGTTGGCTGTAATTTTAAATTTTTGGTGGCCGCTGCACCATTTTCGACCACCGCTGCAAGTTCTGGCGTAAAGGACAGATCTGCCCTCAAGTCCATCAAGGTACCGTTTAGATCCATTAAGGGCAAAGTGATCAATTTCTTTTTGGAAGTTAACCCTAGCCACCGGCACACAAGAGGAAGTATCTTAGCTCGCCGGCTCCAAATCCGGTAAGTCCAAGTCCTTCCTTACTTGTTCCAATCTCCCCTGTCCGATCTGCCACGTCTCAATCATCAAGATCCTTACCAAACTTGCATTAGCCACCTGTCCTCACCTGTCCTATCTGTCACAACAGCCAAATCTCTTCCATCCTATCGCTTCCTACATTTTTGTAAGTTCTCCCCACGCACCACCCTCCTCCCATGTTGGTATTCTTTTCCTCTAGCCAACCCTAATCCACAATTTATCTCAGCCTTTAGCCGATCCACGTGTCAAACATCCAGCAGCCCTGACCGCCACCTCATCCTCCACGTCACCCATCAGGTCCCCTCCTTGCCACGTATCGGCCACACGGCTTCCACGCAGCTTCGAGCTCAGCTCCACGCATTTTCCACTTGGCGCTAAGTGTGGAAACCCTTAGCCGATAGCCTCATCCTTTCCTAATCCATCGCCTCCCCCTTGGACCATCTTACCCTTGCCAAATCCGCACTTCATCACCACCTTCCATCTTTGCCACGTGTCCCCCATCTGAGCACGAAGAGATCTCGTCCAGCCCTCTTGGCCCCATGCCAAATCTGGGTGAATCCGTTGCCAATCCTCATTCCTACAATTTAGGAAAGGCGCGGATCCTCCTTTCCTTATCGCTAGCTCTTTTCTAGTGGCTCTTGTTGGTAGCCCTTGATCAGACTACATGTCTTAATCTTAGGTGCCTTCACACTGAGCACGACCAGCTCATCCCTGATAGGACGCAGACCGTAGGCACTGTAGCTGCCGCTGAAAACCTGCCTGTTCTGCTGTCCTGACCTCCCAAAACCTCTTCAGGGACGCTTCCGGTGATAGATATAGTAAGAATACATGCCAAATGTTATCCCACTGGGGACAAACCCAGTAAATGTCCAAGGGTAGGGGTACAAGGAGGGCTTTTCCTGCCTACTCTAGGTCTGAACCTACTACACAAAAGGGTGCAAGGCCTTACAACCGTAGTGTACAAATGAGACCTCAACCTCACTCAATCAAACCATACATTCATGCCTAAGCGAGCACACCATTCCCCAACCCATAGGAAGGTCCACACCACGGCTGAAAGCAAGTAAACCCACCCCGTTCTATAGGGGAGAGTGAGGCAAACCTCGCTGGGGCTAGCCCAGTGCCACCACGACCAAGGGCAGAAGTCCAAAGCCCTCAGTATCCAGCAAACATATGGCAAGTCAGGTGAGTACCAGCCTCTTCCACGCTCCTTACCACGCCTTGGGAACACCCTCAATCACAAGCAACAGGGTAATTACCAAGTACGCAATTCATAAGGATAAAGGAGGCTAATGTAGAGGAGCTTCACCAGATGGCAATATGAACCCCGGAAGCGTACGTATGGGGTGAGACTAGCACCGATTGACGCAGGTGCGCGTGCGCTACCAGGCAGCCTTTGCTCCCAGCTCCCCACGGCTGGTACAATGCGGCTCTTCAAGCAACCCTCAAAATAGCAAACCGAGTAGTCAATGCTTAATTAAACAAGCAGGTTTAGTCTCATGAAGTAGAGAAGCATCACCATGTGAGATTTTAAACCCCGGAAGCAGATGGAAGTGGGGTGTGGCAAGTGCCGTTCAACGCTGGCACAGGCACGCTGCAAAGCAGCAAGAGCTCCAGCTTCCCATGGACGAGACTAGTGAGTTCTGGTTCACGGGCGTGGATAGGGGGTCTGCCACTTCAGAAATTCACCAAAAATCGTAGGAGTCTTCGTTTGAGCTGATTTTTGGTCAGTAGCTCTGCCTATTAGTTACCCGAGGATGGACCAAATTTGAGCTGAATAGGATCTACCGTTCGGGTTCTGGCCCTTGATGAATCGTGCGAACTGTGACAGGCGTCAGGCTGCTGGAAGTGTTCTGCCACTGAACAGGGCTGCCGATCTTTGGAAATTCGCCAAAATTCGCCCAAGTGTCGGATTGAGCTGAAATTTGGTAGGGAGGTCGTCTGGATAGATACGAAGGGACGCCCAGAATTTGGGGGGCAACTGCCCACCCTAGAGCCAGGTCGTTGAAGGAGTTAGGGTATGGACTGTCACGCGTAGCAGGGGTTCACGGCAGACGGGGCAGAGCGTCTTCCTCCTCTCGGCTCCATTCAGCAACGGGTAAAACCATTTCAACAGCTAGGAATTGAAGGAAATCAACTAAGAAAAGAATGAGAGTTAGTTAGATCACCAGATTGGGGATTTCCCCCAATTTTTCAGCGAAGATTGGGGATGCAACCGCCGCTCAGGCGGAAATTGCAGGAATCGCCGCCGGTAAGCTTTTGGATTCCGACGGGAGGCCCTCCTTCAGCTGCAGGCTGACGAAACCTCTTCAGAAATGGGCCACGGCGTCGCCAAGGTATGGAGAGGCCGATGGCGCAGTCCCTTGGCCAAGTGGGGATCGCGACTGTAGGCGAGACGGATGGAAGTGGTGCGATATGGGCGGCTGAGGCTTCTGGCGAGGCAGCAAGGCTTCAGCTGAGAAGGGAGGCGTCAGGGCACGGTTTGGACTTCACGGGCGAGCTTGATTAAGGCGTCAGGGGTAGGGACGCTTGGGGGAGGCAGACGAGGCATGGGGTCGAAGTAGAAGAAGCGTCAGGAGGTAGGGACACGAGAGAGAAGCCCCTCGCCGTGGCGAGAGCAAACCCTCGAGTGGAAGGAGAGAGAAAGTCACGAGAAAGAGAGAGAGATCGGGAGTTTGATTTCTAAAAAAAAAACCTGTCTGTACAATAGAGCTCAAGCATTATATAGCTTGAGTGAACCGGGTTGGCTGCCAAACCGGTTCCAAATTAATAAAGCTTACAATATTAAAGGTCTGAGTCTAAAATATATACAAGCATCAAAGAGAAACCGTTCCGCACGGTCAACCCACTTCACCCAAACGTAAGGAGGGTGGTCTTCATCTCGCGTGCGGCCGAGTCCGGGTCGTCCTCCTTCAGCTCCTGTCCAACGCCCAGTGCGTTGGCTAACTCCTTGGTTCCGCTAGGCCCGCGTTCTTCTTCGACCCTGTCACATGAAAAATTAGCCACAGATAAATCTAAACGCGGGTCGACCATCGGCTCTTTCCCTGCTCGGCGGGTGAGGACGGTGTCTGCTCGAAGCCCCGATGACGTCGGCTGACACGCGCCTATCGGCGCCACCTTCGGCCGTAGGCGGCCATCTTCGGCGCCCCTCGGCGCTGGTATGGCTGGTCCTGGACGGCACCCTGCTGCCTCATTCGCCCAAATCTAGCTCAACGGTGGTAGCTGACTCCGGGACGGCAACCTCATCCACTATTCTACCTCGTCCCCGAGGCGGTAAAGAACAGGCCTCCCCACCTCCTCGACGCTTGGCCGGGGTGGCCCTCTGTCTCTCGGCATCTCCTGTGTCCTGTCTCGACGGGCTTTTAGGCAGGCCCGTATCAGATCCACCCCTCTGAGTTTGAGCTTGTCCCCAAGTGTGTCCTGTCTCGACGGGCTACCATTGACGAGTATGTTGAAGAAAGGGTCGTTTATTTGGACAGGTGTGTCCAAGGCAGCCTTTGAAAAATTGAACGATGCGACGATGACCGCTCCTTTGTTAGCATTGCCGGACTTCACCAAGCAGTTTGTGGTGGAGACCGATGCTTGTGATACTGAGGTTGGGGCTGTGTTCAGCCAGGATAGACATCTCAAAGCCTTTATGTCTAAAGCTCTCACCAGCCGAGCTAAGCCATATTCGACATATGAAAATGAGCTTTTGACTATTGTCTTTGCCGTCAGTAAGTAGAGGCCGTATCTGTTGGGCAGATGATTCGTCATCAGAACAGACCACAATAGTCTCAAATTTATGCTCACTCAGACAGTTTCGACTCTGATACAACAGAGGTGGCTTGCTGAGCTCATCGGTTATCACTTTGAGATAGAGTACAAATGAGGGCCCGAAAATACTGCCGCAGACGTCTTGTCTAGACTTTCAAAGCAGCTTATGACCCTTTCCGTGGTGGAGACTGACTTATGGGATCGGTTAGATATGGAGCAACTAGAAGACGAGGACATACGACTCATGAGACACTCTTTACGTGACCACCCAAGATGTATACCCTTTTACTGCTTAGAAGGGAACTTTTTATGCCGCAAGGGGCGGGTGATGGTGTCTAAGGGATCGGCACTGAAGCGAGATTTGTTCCTCCACTTCTACGCTTCTCCAGCCACAGGCCACGAGGGAGTGGCCAAGACAGTCAGTCAGATAAATCCCAATTCTGGTGGGAGGGACTTCGTGCAGATGTGAGAGGGTTCGTACATCAGTGTCAGGTTTGCCAGCGTGAGAACTATGAGGCAACGAAGCCTCCTGGGCACTTGAACCCTTTGCCTATTCCGACCAAGCCATAGGCTGACATATCGATGGATTTCATTGATGTCATGCCGCGATCAGAGGGCAAGGAGGTCATTCTAGTAGTTGTTGATTGCCTGACGAAATACAACCATTTCGCACCTTTGCCCAGGCTTTATCATGGGCCTCTTGTGGCAGATGTCTTCTAGGACTATGTGGGCAAGTTGCAAAGCACGGCCCACACCATTGTATGCGATAGAGATTCTATTTTTATGAGCTCTTTCTGGAGAAAGTATATGAGCAGAGTTGGCACGACTATGAATTTCAGTACTGCCCACCATCCTCAGACTGATGGGCAGAGCGAAGTTGTCAACCGAACTCTTGAGACATATTTACGCTACTTCGTTGGAGATCGGCCAGCTTCATGGGTGCGGTATCTTTCGTGGGCCGAATGGGCGTACAACACGAGTCCTCATTATGGGACAGGCATGACCCCGTATGAAGCTCTATATGGGGTTCCACCACTCCAAATACCGAGGTATGAGAGCGGCACAACCATGGATGAAGAGGTGGACTGTAGACTGAGGACTAGAGAGGATGTTTTGGCTTCACTCAGGCGGAATATCTTCCGTGCGCAGAACCGAATGAAATAGATATACGACAAGGGCTGCAAGGACCGAGAGTTTCATGTTGGGGAGTATGTCTGGCTAAAACGACTACCTCTGAAGCAAAAATTATTGTTGGGCAACCTTACTCGAAGTTGCTTCCAAGGTACTACGGCCCCTACTTTATCTTGCAACGTGTAGGCGGAGCAGCATATCGCCTAGCATTACCGGCTACCCCGCAGGTCCACCCAGTTTTTCATGTGACCCGCCTCAAACCACATGTCGGACATCTTCCAGCACAGATTGAGCACATTCTCGAATAGCAGCCTCGACCCTATCGGATTTTACGACATCGCTATGCACAGTGCCAAGGGCGCACTAGGCATGAGGTCTTGGTCGTGTGGGAAGGACCCGACCAACGTACATCGTGGGAGGAGTTTGAGCAGATCGCCCACCGATTTCCGTTTGCACGAGATTGGGGACAAGCTCAAAGTAAGGGGTGGATCTGATATGGGCCAGCCTAGGAGCCCACCGAGAGACAAGGCCGACGATGGCGAGAGACGGCGAGCCACACCGGCCAAGCATTGAGAGAGTGGAGTGACTCGCCCTTTGCCGCCCAAAGGCCGAGTGACTGAGGCTAGCAGAGGAGACGACCACCCCAGGCGCATCGCACCCCGTAGCGGCAGACCGTGATGAGAGGGGCCGTGGATCGTCGACTAGGGCAGGCAGTGACAGTAGGCCTGGGCATCGGGCCGGCCTGATTATTTGATGGGCCGGGCCGGGTACCGGGCCTGGTCGACCATGCCCGGGGCCCAGCCCGGCCCGTTTCCGCCTCCTCTCGGTCGGCTCTCTGCCTTGCCAAAGACCCCATCAGCTTCCCTCCTTTCCCGGATGGCGACTATGGCAGCCTTGCACTCCCTGATTCCTCCTTCCATTTTCTTCCTATAGGTGTGTAGGACAGTAGGATGGCAATGATTGATCTACCCACAAATGAAAGCGAACAAGAAGTAGGCACAGAGCAGGAGACAATCGAAGAAACTCATACCTTTTTGGAAAATTGTTTTAGGATTTCAGATTTTCGACTGCATCACCACCTTTGCAGAGAAGAGAAACAGATGAAGGGAAGCAGTAGTAGGTGAAAGAAGGGCGGTGAGGAATGAGGTGCCTCCATTGTTTTCCCTGATTTCTTTCCAAAACAAAATTGAAGAGAACATTCGCAGAGTTTTCCTTGATTTCTTTTTGAAATAAAGTTGCGGAGAACATCCGCTACATCTTTTGGATGTTGACCAACAAAAAAAAAATTAAGAAGCCTTTTTTTTGTGTAATTGCTACTTGAAAATGTACAGAAAAACGTTCCGAAGTTTCTCTGCTGGTTAATTTTTTCATCAAGTAGTTGACTGCCCTTATCATACATGCAGCAGTCTTGATTTGATCACCACCGGCACCACAATCACCATCGCCACTGCCGTGGAACAGCTTGTGCAACTCAGCGAAGAGCCCCCGCCCTGCTGATTCCTCTTCTTCGTCTTTTGTTTCCCCCGACACCAGCTCTTTCCGTTGCACGAAGGCAATGAGGGGAGGACCAAAAGTGTGAGGAAAGGAACAAACCGCGGCAGAAGAAGGAAATCAAGAATGAATCGATGACCTAACGGGCCGTTGGGCCGAGCCTAGAAAATGAAAACCGGGCCCGACCCGTTAAGATCTTGGGCCGGGCCGGGCTCACTCAAGTTGAGCCCGACAAAGAAAATGCTCGACCCGAACCCAGCCCATACCGGGCCGGGCGGTGGTCCGGCCCGACGCCCAGGCCTAAGTAACAGCGCCAAGGGATGCAGAAGGTGGCCTATATTGGCCGAAGGTGGTGTCGAGAGACGTAGGCCAGCAGACACCGACGGGGCGTTGAGAGTAGAAGGCGCTGTGGCATTGAGCGTAGAAAGCGTTGTGTTTACGCGCCGTGCAGGGAAGGAGCCTATTGTCGATGCTGGTATTATTTTCTGTTAGGCTAACCCTTCCTGCAGCCGGGCGAGTGACCAGTCAGGGACGAGTGGGACCAAAGAGCTGAGAATCTCGTCGAGCGAGGGACAGATGCACATAGAGGACGGCCAACTCATCGAGACGCGAGAGGAGGAGACCACCCTGGCCGAGACGGGGTGAAGGGGTTTTCACCCATACCGGGGCATCACGGCGGACACCCAGCCCAAGCAGTGAGCGTGTTTTGACTCAGTTGACTGACCGACTCGGTCAGGTTTATTATTTGTATGTACTTTATGCTTGTGTATTCTGTTGGTAAGTAATGTATCTGTACGGGTTGGAGCCGTCTCAGGTCACTCAAGCTTATAAGCTTGAGCACCTGCATGTAATCGATCATCTATCGAACATAAATGTTATGAGAATCCCTTTCTCATTCTCTCTCTTCCACCCGTGAGGGTTTCTTCTTCTTCCACCCGAGAGAGTCTCTTCTTCTACTTCTTCTTCTTCCTCCTCTACTTCATCTTCTTCCTAGTGTCCCTTCCCTTGACGCCACTCGAACCTCATCCGATCTGCATCTCCGTAAGCCACGACCGGAGTTGGAGAGGAAGACGAGTGCGACAGCTTAGAGACTCACTGTCTATAGTGAGGGGCTTCGCTGCTGCACACATGAGACAGCTAGAGGAGTGTGTCGGGATTACCGATTCCTATCATAAACCCATCTTGCCGCCCATACACCTCTACTCTTCCCCACATAGCGCCAATCTGAGAAGATTCTTCAGCAATTGGACGCCACAGTCGCCTTCTACACGGCCTAGAGGTGATCTGGACCAAAACAGAGGAGGATCCGATGGTGGATGATTGAGAAATCCACCCCTGCCAAAATCTGCGCACACAGGCGGCGGCTTATAATTAAATCCGCCAATCCGACAGCAGTGACCCTAATCTTCGTCAGAGAATTGGGGAAAACCCCACCAACGGTGATCTGACTTTCCTAAACCTCTCATTTGTGTTGATTTTAATCTTTCCTAGCTATTTGAGCTGGATTTATCCTTGCTACTGAGATCGTGTGGAGGAGCTCGTGGTGGCCCTGCTTTGTTCTGGAGCTGCCTACGACGGGTGACAGTCCAACCCCTTTTCTCCACAACGACTGGCACTTAGGGAGCTCCATTTGATTCCATCTTTTGGGCATCCATTCCTAATCATTCTAGTCAGCTTCAGTCCAAATTTCAGCTCGATCCGAGGTCCGGGTGATTTTTGGTGAATTTTTTGAATATTCAGCCTCTCCTGTCCTGCGGCAAAACCTGAAACTCACCTAGAGACTGTATCAGCCAGGCACCTTCACCAAAGCTTCGACTTTGATAGAAGACTCCTTAGAAGCTCAGATTTGGGACGTCTGTTCATAACCATCTGGAGGAGGCATGGCCCGAATTTCAGCTCGTTCGGAGCCCTACACAAATTTTGGTGGTTTTTAGAGTGCGGAGTGCTTCTGTGAATGCCTGTGAAACAGGGAGCTCATTTGTGATGAGGAGGAGGAGAAGGTTGGAGCGTTAGTTGCCCAGCGTTAATCGGTGCTTGCCTCTCTCCAAACGTGTATGCTCCTGGGGTTAACCTGATTCTCTGGTGATGCTTCTCCATATGGGTGATTTATATATTTTGCTCTTTGCTTTATCGGTGATTGCCCTGTTTATTTGTGTTGAGGGATCATTGAAAGTGTGGGCAGCGATGGGGAGGAGATTGGCGCCTTCCCTCACACAACAGGAGTGCTGGATGCCGATGACCTAGGTTTTCTGTCATCGGTAGAGAGCGCTGGACTTGCTCCAGTCACGTCCACCTCGACTCACCCTATAGAGCATGAGCGGGTTTTGTTGCTATTAGCCTTGCCAGACCGGTTCGTGGCTGACGGGGTTCCCTCCCAGCACCTTGGCTGAGGGTGCGAACCCAAGCTGTGATCCATCCTATTGGTGTGAGAGTTGGTTTGCACGACTCCTAGGCATATATGGCATGGTTTGCTGAGTGAGGCTTGTGGGTCAATTTGTACGATGTGCTTGTAAGGCCTGGCTGTTGTAGTAGGTTCAGACCTAGTGTAGCTTTGGGGAAAGCCCTTGTACCACTTTTCTTAGGGATTTTGTCGGGTCTGTTTATAGCAAGGTAGAGCTATTTACTCAGTACTACCGAAGCATCCGTGAGGAGATCTTGGAAGGTTGGGGCGACAGTACAGGTAGTGACCTTGGTGATAGATTGCAGCGCCTTACGGACTGTCCTATCAGCCTCTTACCTATCTGTCTCAGCGCACAGCCCTCTTGGCCCTTCTGCTTCTTACACCCAGATACCATCTTTGGAACGTGTGATCTCCATCTGGTCAACACCAATGCGATCACTTTAACCAGTGTCCGACCAACATGCCCAAAACTCTGGGATACCATTAACAAGCCAACGTTTCTTCAGAACCACTTGTATGTTATTTTCGCAGCGTTCTCATCTTTCAAGTTCCATCCGAGAAATCATCTCCTCTGATACCACTTGTCACGGGCCGACTTTTTCAAGCCTTCTTTGGCCCGCGCGGCGCTGAAGGTTTCCCCAAAGCCTTCGGCCAGTCCGACTCTTTCTTAAGTTTGCGGAAACGTTCATCAATCTTTTAAGGACCGTGAACTAGACGAGAGGTGCAAAGCACTCGGCACACCATCACCTAGGTTTATCCCATTGTAGACCATCGGCAAACCGTGACTATGAGGCCTTGTCAGAACATCGCCAATCCTCCAAGAGACTATCTACTTTCATACGAAATCTGGGTGGAGGTAGACTTCCTTTAGGAAGAAGTCCCCAGCTGAAACCAGTTGACTACTATATGTCATTAAGTAAGGCGGCCGACCATCGCCCGACTCGATGATGAGCATTCACTTGCTCAACCCCGCATGGCTTTACGCGGTTGTGGAACGCAACATATATGTCCACTAGGGGAATTGCCTCTAACCCACGCGCACCCCCTTGCGCAGCCAAACGTTACATGTGAGGAACTCACTTGATTCTCCAACGACGGACTTGCACTTCCAGAGGGACGGATGACCATGATGTATTTATAAGCTTCGTCGTTGCACATTCCATGTGCATTGCTTTCTGCTTGACTTAGCGTTCGATTGGATCCCACATGCTTTCCGAGCAATGCATAAACTGATCAAGCAGCGTATCCTTTTACTGGCTTGGCCGGCCATACGTAGTCGGTCGGCAATAATCTGGCCCGACTTCCTAAAGAGTTGAGCATGATCTTCACGGTTCACACTAACATGCCTTCTCAAACAACGAGGAACTATTGGTGAATAATGCAGATGAAGTTAAACAGTAACCTGCAATGAATGATAATAGTATTGACCTACCCGTCAATATGCCGGATTCTGAGTAGCCGGTCTCCGATGAGTACTTTTTCTATAGTTTGTGCAGTATCAGGAACGGATCACATGTGACTTCAGTAATAGTTGTCCAATTTTCTGGTGGGTGCCCTCAAAAACCCGCTTCGTAATTAGACAACAAACATCGTGAGCGGGTGGGTCTAAGGATTGAACATCGTCGGCAAATTAATGATGGAAAAAAAGAAAGATCATGATTCATGAATTGAGATTTACAAGTTGAAGTTTTATTAACCATGTTTTAGAAACTGGATTTGTATTACACTTTGTGTTTTAATCTAAAATACGGCCTCCGTAATTAATCACCTTTAATTAATACCGATATATAAGTAGTTAGATTTTTTATATATATGTGTGTGTGTGTGTGTAATGCTTATAATGTTTGCATACTGCCAAGAAGTTTACAAAGAATTGGAAGGCAAGAAGAACAATATGATATCTTTAGTTCGCAAAATTTGCATCATAAGAACAGATGAACGTTCTTCAATTTCAAATCAAAATCAAGGTGTAGGTACTTCATTAGCCCTAAAGGAGTCGGTCGATATTAATCATCGGAAAATAATGTTGGTTACTGTTGGTAGATAATCACCACTTCCCAATCAATGAGAGGTCAACTTAGGGATGTGAACGGCCCAGATTTGAGTTGAAACCAGATTTCATGAATCCAACTTAATTGGGTACGGATCTGGACCCAAGTTTGGACCCTACTTTTTAAAACTGTATTTGGATTTGAGTAGCATCAGATCATACATTTGTAAGTAATGGAGTTATAAGGATCTTAAATTCATTGGTTCTCAGCTAGATATTGTATTTGGATTTCGATTTGGTTTGGACACTGCATAGCAGATCCAAATTTGATTAATAATATAATCTGAATGTCTTTTGTAAATCTTATAATAGCAGTCTATCACTCCCACTCATGCGTAGCTGGTCGGGTTGATCGACTGATGAAGGGTTTGTCATCAGTTTGGTCTGTGAGGTAACTTGGCTTAAATCTCTCTCTCTCTCTCTCTCTCTATATATATATATATATATATATATATGTGCTAATCTGTGTGCGGCATGTACTGAAGCTGAGAAAATAGCCATAAGATATCATCGTATAGCTAGTTCACAAATTTTTTGTCACCAGACTATTCTTGTTCAATTGTATATCGTTGAGTTTAGGAACAAGAACCAGTGGTCCTAAATGGATCTGACTAAAAAATTACTTGAAACAAGCACGTCTTACGAGGACAACACCAAGATTTTCGCTTTAGTTATCATAATGCCCCACTAATGTATAATGACCCTCTCTCTAAACTTTTCAAATCTGTGTGCAGCATCTACTGAAAGTAAGAAGTAGTCGACTTATGATTTGATCACATGGCCAGTGCTCAAAACTTAGGCAATTGGACATGGATTTGATCATTGGTATATGGATTAAGTTAAGTAGTCCATTGATGAGTCCGGAAAGGCATCTTATAAAAAGCCGGAGCTCGAAAGTAACCCTAACGACAATAATTAACAACATATGATTTCGCTTAACAACTATATATATATATATATATATATATATAATTGTTAAGCGAAATCATATCTTTGCAATTCAAAAAGAGGAACACACATAGATGTTGAGTTGGATGCAACAGTCCACTGGTACCAATTCTTGTTGGATAATTTTAATTTTAATTTAGAACAAATGTTTTGATTCTATTTCTAAAAGCAAACCCTACTCTATTAAAAAAAATTATCATGCATAAGGATGCCTTTCTTACAACTGCAATGAAAACAAGATGGCAGGTCACAATTTGCCATATTGAGAAGTGCGAATTTTCAACTTTATAATGGGTGTTTCTTTCAAGTTGAAAACAGCTTGTTCCCACTCATAGAATTGAAGCCTGTTGATGTTATATTATTCGATTAGAATGTGTTTTAAACTTAAAAGAAGTAATGGTGGTGAAGCTCAGTGCTTCTGTAAGTAATGATGGAAAAGACTAGAAATTTCTTTTTCATTACTGTTCTTTGGCACAGGCAGGCAGGGATTATGAACATGAGATTGATTAACTAAAAAGGTGCCATTGATTAGTTAAAGCTACAAAAGAATGATGTGAAATTTGGTTGTGGCTCCTAACCCTAAGTAGTTGAAATATATATATATATATATATATATATATATATATATATATAGGGAGATTGCGAAAAGAGGCTGAAGCAGTATTCTCTGTAACAAATAAATGAATAAAAAATACATAAAAAAAATTGATTGATCTTGTGGTCGTGGATTGAACAAGGTCTCTCAAATGTTAGTGCTAAGATTGGCAATTTTCCTGGTTGATTTCTCTCTCTTGATTTTTTTTTAACTTCTTATCAGCACCAACAAAAAAAAAATTAATAAGTACTGTTGCCCAGAAATGATCCACTCCAGTCAATTGTTCATTTATTAAAAAATAAAGGAAGGAACAAGTTTCAGTACTGAGTTTTTGAGCTCTGGACAAATTCAATAAGTTTTTTTTTTTGAGATTCATGATAGGACTTTATGCTGGGTCAAAAATGATGATAAAGTAATAAAAGCTTGCATTGATTTAAAATAAAAGAAAAACAAATAAAATACTATTTTTTCTTGTAACCAATTGCAGTATAGGAAATGTCTCCCATCAAAAATACTATAATCATCTTAAAATTCCTAATCATTTTTTTAATATGACATATTCTACTTTTTAAAATGTTAAAAATGGAGAAATTCTTTCTAGCCACGACCGGATCCTTTCAGGAGCTGATGACTGAATGGACAAAGGAAAAATTCTTTATCAATTAATTATATCCTTTTTATCATGCTTGTAAAAGTTTGCTAATTAATTAATGAGCTCTAAAAGAATAGGCTAGATTCCTTTCATTATTATAATACCCATTAAAGTATTATAATTTTTATTACTATTATCATGTCGAGAAGAATCATTAGCTTTGACCAAGCTAGAAGTAATAGAGGCTGAAACCCAAAAGTCGTTCGATGGTGGAGCAATTAAAGAAATAGAAGTGACAAAAGTCATCTTGGGAAAATGGTTTTAATTCTACCATTTTGAAAATTAAACTAAAATGAATCACAAAATTGAAATATTAATAAAATTTTCCCTGACTTACAGGTAATATTTAACGCTTTAATGGCAAAATACATTCGTGTCAGTGAAGAGGCGTTTGATCAGATCCGAGATGATTTGAGATAATTGGGAATTTCATACTCGAAGATTTAAGGTCCGACCCTCCCATCCAACTTTGTGCAGATCTTGTGATGAAATCTGGTGTTTGTTTACGCTGTGGATCCCACATAAGAAGGATCTATGGTGTTCAGTTAGCTCAAACTCAACTCAACTAATGAAACATCGAGCTCGAAAATAGCTCAACAGAAGCAGCTCAAGTTCGACGCGCCAGTTACGTGTTGAGCTTGAGCTCGACTCGATTAATGCATGACAAACTCGTTTGAATGGAATTGATATTCATGGTTACGTGTTGAGCTCGAGCTCAACTTGATTAAGGCTCGACAAACTCACAAACTCACAAACTCATTCGAATATATCGACTTGATTAAAGTTCGACAAACTCGATTAAGACTCGAGCTCGACTTGGCAGTTACGTGTTGAGCTCGAACTCAACTCGATTATTTGAACGGGTCGATTCATGAACTCGAGTTCGACTCGTTAAGCAAATGACTCGACTCGAACTTATTCAGAAGCCGAGCTTTAAGAGTAGCTCGACTTGTTGTTCATCCCTAGCTACCACAGACCAATGCAATAGTGATGACCCATGATTAAATGTAATCAACAGTGATTCAAAGTTTCCAACTAAAAAATGTTGGCCTAATTATGGATGAATTTGAAGAAAAACCATGAACATTTATGGACTTGATTAGTTCCACTTGCTTCCTCTAGTCATTTTGAAGCTTAGTTTAACATGATTGACTGCCAATGAGAATGTCTGATTATTAAAAGTTTAAACTGTGGTGTCAGGATTATTGAAATTAAAAGAAGAGAACATGAATCAATTCAAAAAAGAGTGGAGGCTTTTTGATCAAGAATGCGAGAGCCATCAGCGCTA